>NW_027187419.1:34347409-34360645 GCF_028583685.1 Petaurus breviceps papuanus | reverse complement strand
GAGGAGGAGGAGGAGGAGGAGGAGGAGGTGGAGGAGGAGAAGAAGGAGAAGGAGAAAGAGGAGGGGAGAAGAAGAAGAAAAAGGAGGAGAAGGAGGAAGAGGAGAAGAAGGAGGAGGAGGAGTGGGAGGGAAGGAGAGGGGAGGGTTAAGGGAAAAGTTCATTTGATCCTCACAATAATACTTAGAGGTAAATGCTATGATTATCTCCATTTTACAAGAAATTATTTTACTTGGTTCTTCTTATTTGGATAGATTCCATCTCTAAGATTTCTTATAGAATGATACTTAATGTTACATGTGGCACAAAAATGTTCCCCAGAATTTTAAGTGTTCAGGGCATACATTAACAGATTACTCATTGTCATCTATCCCTTTAAAAAAGACACACCTATTTGCCATAGGGAAAAAAATACAAAATTAGTCGGAAATGTGAAGGCTCTGTTGAAAAATGTAATACAGTTTTAACAAAGAAATTTTGGAAAATGTATCAATATGTGAAGACATAACAAACTACTGAGCTATGAACAAGCAAAAAAAATAATGGAGATTTATCATCAACTAGTAAGGAACTAAGTTAGTCATTCCATGCCTTCTGATCTCCTGTGAGTAAGGAATGACTGCTTGAGAGTTGGGATTTATGATGCTCTTGTCCTAGCTTTTCTAAATCTCATCTCCAAACAGACTTTCTCCAGGTCTTCCTACTGTCAAGTATTTATTTATTAAATAGCACAATTTTGCAAAACAAGAATTTGATCAGTCCTATTGGACTCTCAGGTTGCTTGGATTGACCACAGTGAAAGGGGCTGCATTTTGGTCATTACTGAGCTATACATAAAATCAGGAGAAACAGGATGTTGTACTCTCTCAATAAGGAGATAGTCCTTTACAATGACACTTAGGAATCCTCAGGTCAGTCTTGAGGAGATGGAGCCAATTGGGTCTTGCAGAATTAGGATGTGGCACAAAATATATTTCATAATGAGATATTAAAGTGGATTATTCCTTAAATATTGACTATGGGGACAATTAAAAGTTAAAGTGATCATTATAGAAATGGCAAGAATAATGAGGGAAAATAATGGCAAAAATAATGCAGGAAAGGGAAGATACACAGTCTTAAACCTAGAACAGATCCCACCTAATTTTAAAGCAAAATGAATACTAGTGCGGAGCAACAGAAATCATGCTGGTTTTGGATACAAATGACCAGAGTTTGAATTTCATCTATGCCAGTCATTATCTTACTCTATTACAGTGCTTGTGTGTGATCCTGGACAAGGTACTTAGCCTCTCTCGGCCTTAGCACCCTCATCTGAAAAAAGAGGGGATTCAACTAGATGAATTCTCAGGTCCCCTTCACCTCTAAATCCATTATTTTAAGATTTGATTTTGGTCTCTCTCATGTTCACTTCAAGTTTCCTTCTTGCTTTATCCACCTTTCTCCCTTCACAGGGTAGCAGCATTTCCCTCTTGTTACTTACACAGAAGAACCAATATGGTGTCTCCCCTAGGTCTATTCTTTCTAGAGAGTATTCTATATTCTATATTCCCCCCCCCTTTGCCACTATCCTATCATTTAATCAATCAACAAACAAATGTTGCTGTCTGCTTTGTGCCAGTTACTATCTCAGGTGCAGGGTGGGTGCTGGGGGCAGGGGGGACAGTGATAAATACCTGTGAGGCAGACAATATAAGTAATATATTCATCATTTTACAAATGAAAAGAAGAGGGCCAAGTATGAGAAGTTACTCATTCATAGTAACAAAGACAGTGTACACAAGAGCCAGGTTTGAATCCGGGTCTCATGCTGATAATATCTGCCTCTGCTCTATGCACTTTTTGTGACTTCAGAATGATGGTAAATTAAAATGCCTTCGACAAATATATTTAGGTATCTATCATGTACAATACACTACACTACAACTAATCTCTGCTAATGTGAGTCTGAATGGTTTAATGGATTATTAATCAAATGTTTGTCTATTAAGCACTCAATATATATGAAACATTTGCAAATACAATAAAATAACTAGTACACAATATCCAACTTCCAGCTTAGTTTATGTGAAGAGACGGGGTATAAACATATAAAGAAGTAATTAATATAAACACTGTGCAGATCTCTAGAAGTAGCTCTGAAAACAGCAACCTGATAAACCAAAAGTTTGGAACAGCACCATCTCTACCCTAGAAAAAGAACACAACTTTAATATAAAGTTAAGAGTCAAGAAATGGACTAGAAAAAATGAGCAAACAGAAACATAAAAAAACTTTACTATAAAAAATCTACTATGGTGACAAGACAGATCAAGACTAAAACTCAGAAGAAGGCAAAGATATCAAAACAGCTGTAAGCAAAATCTCAAAGAAAACTGAGAATTGGCATAAAACCAACAAGAATTCTAGGAAGGGCTCAAAAAAGATTTAAAATTCAAAAGAGAGGTAAAAGGAAAAATTGGAAAGAAAATGAGAGTAATGCAAGCAAATTGTGAAAAAAGTCAACAGTTTGGTAAAAGAGACACAGAATATACTGAAGAAAATAATACCCTAAAGAACAGAACTGGTGATGGTATAAGAATAACAAATATTCATCAAAAAGGAAAACTCAAAGATCAAAATTGATCAAAAGGAAAAAGAGGTACAAAAACTCGCTGAATGAAATAGTTCCTTAAAAATTAGAATAAGGCAAATGGAAGCTAATAATGTGGAGGCCAAGATTGTCCAATCTGCAAGGAAAACCACTGAAACAAAGCTTTAAGTTAATAACACATTATTAAAAGGTCCATGTCCCTCTCTAATGAAGTGAATTTCAGATCTTCCTCATGATCTGAGATCACCCCTTTCCCTAAGAACTTTATGTTATAGTACTTGATACTTAGACACACAGAAGAGGAAAAGTAAACTACCAGGTCTCATTGGTTGATAGATTATGATTTTGACCCACCAGGAGGGGTAGAAATGAAGCATCAGCACACAGGATGGTCAAGACCAGGGTCATCTCCACTGATTATGTGGTCATGAGATTGGTCCCTCCTCATGCTGGGCAAGACAGAGTGCTTCAGAAATACAAAAATAAGTTGGGAGACTATACATGTCACATCAAAACATCTTACCCATGCTGGCCATGGTCACACACTCATAATCCAAAATGGTGGAGGTCTTCTAGTCAGTATTCTTGTGGTAAGACAAGTGAACTTTATAAAAGTCAGTAAGATCTATGGCAGACTAGTGAACAGTGAGCTTGTAGTTCGTGGTTTAAAGTTTGGAACCTAAAATAAGAAATAATATTGTCTAACCTCATCTAAATATTTCTATATCTAAGATATTTTAAATGTATATTGATATATATATATACATATATATAATTCCTACACTCATGTTAATTGACAAGACTGACTAAATGTATATTAGTAAATAAGGATAATACTAATAATTGATGAGAATCACTACTTCTATGGAATTACACAAGGCTGATTAATACTGACTGACTGGTAGAAAGTTTGGAAGACAATACAGGTCTAAATGATTTATTTCCCTCAATGAGTTCATGAGGCATTGAGAAATGGTTGTTTTGTTTGTTTCATTTGTTTGTTTGTTTGTTTGTTTTGACTTTTGGAGGGCAATTCTGGTTAAGTAACTTGCCCAAGGTTACACAGCTAGTTTTTTTGTGTGGGTGTTAAGTGTCTGAGGCCTGAAGCAAACTCAGGTCCTCCTGATTCTGGGGCCAGCGCTTTACTCACTGCGGCACCTAGCCAACATTTTTTAAAGCAAAAGAATTAACTAATAGAAGAAAATGTGCACTATCTCATCAGAAAAACAAGTCAACTGCAAAATATAATGAGGAGAGGTGATAAAAAACATCTAGACATCATATTTCAAGAAATTATAAAGGAAAACTTCTCTGATATCTTAGATTCAGTGGATAAAATAGAAATTGAAAGAATGCACCTATCACTTCCTGAAATACATCTTAAAATGCAAACTCCCAGGAATATCATAGCTAAATTACTGAGTTCCCAAGTCAAAGAGAAAATACTCCAAGTAGCCAGAAAGAAACAATTTAAATATCAAGGAGTCACAGTCAGGTTCACACAAATAATATCAGCTTCTATTTTTATGGAAGTGAGGGCTTGTACTATAAAATTTCAAAAGGCCAAGGAGCTAACCATACAACCAAGAATAGCCTACCAAGCAAAATTGAGTATAATCCTTCCAGACAAAAATGGATATTCAATGAAATAAAAAACTTTGACGCAGTCTTGATGAAAAGATCAGAGATGAATAGAAAATTTGACATTCAAGCAAAAGACTGAAGAGAAGCATAAAAAGGTGAACATGATAGAATAATCATAAGGGACTCAATAAAATTAAACTGTTTATATAACTATTACGGGAAGATGATACATGTAACTTTTTTTTTTTGCTTTTTGGAGGGCAATTGGGGTTAAGTGACTTGCTCAAGGTCACATGGTTAGTTTTTGTGTTAAGTGTCTGAGGCCAGATTTGGGCTCAGGTCCTCCTGACTCCAGGGCCAGTATTCTATTCACTGCACCACCTAGTTGCCCCCAACATGTAATTCCTAAGAACTTTATCATCAATAGGGCAATTAGAAGGAGTCTACATAGACAGATGGCATGAGTATGAATCAATTATGTTTGAATCATATCCAAAAAAGAGGGAATCAAGAAAGAGAGATACACTGAAAAAAAAGAAAGAAGAGAGAAGTGGAATGGGGAAGATTTTCTCACATGAAAGAATTGTGTAAGAAAAAGCTTTTGCAACGGAGAGGGTAATGGGGAAGTGGGGTAGGCAATGTTTGAACCTCCATCTTTGGAATTGGTTCAAAAATGAATTATTCACAGAAGCACTTCTGGTGTGAGGGCTTGCCAAGGCCTGTTCTAGGCTGCTCATTCACCTTTGGTATTCACCTGTCCCTCAATTCTCACCTATGGCTCCAAGAAGATGTAGTATGCACAGTGGCCGCAACCCCGCAAACCACCTCAACAGACCAGACAAACCAAGTTGAAGGTAACCAACAGAACTAAAACCTATCAGTGAATTAAAGGAAAGCCTACTCCAAGCAAGACTTTCCTGGTAGAATGGGCAGACAATAACAATTTGTTCCAACAGCCATGAAGGTGGATGAAACAGGAGGAGCCTGGGAGCTCTTAAAGCTTGGTCAGGCATTGAAGAAGCCAAGGTCTTCCACTGCATTTTGGGCCAGTCATCTGATGAATCAGGAAGAGAAAGTGAGGCTATGAACTTTGCTCAATTCTGACTTACTTAAATCCAATCCACACACAACTGACATAACCTGTGCTATCATTTGTCCTCTTTGAAAATTAAGAGTGAATGAATGACAAAATAGAGACTCAGTTGGATATAGAAATTTATCTTACCCAACACCTAAGTAGGAGGGGGAATAGAAAAGTGGGGGTGGGGTCTATGGGAGGGAAAGCAGATTAACAGAGGCAGCATTCAGAATCAAAACAGACTTTTGAGGAGGGACTGGGTAAAAGAGAGAGAAGATAAACAAGGACAAAATGGGAGGGAGGGAAATAGGAATGGAATGAACTCACCATAAAATGGAAAATAACAGAATGGATTAGAAACCAGAATCTAAAAATATATTATTTGTAAGAAACCACTTGAAACAGAGATATGCAATAAGTAAAAATAAATGACTAAAGCAGAATCTATTATGTTTCAGCCAAGGTAAAAATAAGGCAGAAGTAGCAATTATAATTTAAGACAAAGCAAAAGCAAAAATAGGCCTAATGAAAAGAGATAAGCAGGGATACCACATTTTGCTAAAAGGCAATATATAATGAAGTAATATCAATACAAAAACATATGCACCAAATGGAGTAACATTCAAATTCTTAAAGGAAAAATTAAAAGTTACCAGAGGAAATTGACAGCAAAATTATACTCAGGGTTGGGTGGTAGACCTAATTTTCCCTTCTTGGGGCTAGATAAATAAAGCAAAAATAAAATCAGTAAGAAAGAAGTTAAGGAGATTAATAGAATTTTTTGAAAAAAATAGATATGATAGACCTCTGGAGAAAAATGAACAAAAATAGCAGTATACTTTTTCTCAGCTGTATGTGACACACTCACAAAAATTAACCTTTTATCAGGGCATAAAGACCTCCCAAAGAAATGTAGAAAAGCAGCAATATTAAATGTGCACCTTTGAGACCATAATGCTATACAAATTATTCAATAAAGGAGCATGGAAACATAGGTTAAAAATTACTTGAAAACTGAATAATCTAATTCTAAAGAATGAGTGGTTCCAAGAACAAATCAAAAACAAATCATAAAAACAATAATTTCAAATTAAAGAGAATGACAACAATTAGATAACATCCCCCAAATTAGGGGATACAACTAAAGCAATACTTATGGGGAAAATAATATCTCTCTAAATGTTTGCATCAATAAAATAAAGAAAAAAATCAAAGAAGAGGACATGCCATTAAAAAACCTAGAAAAGGATCAAATTAAAAATCTATAATTACACACCAAATTGGAAATTCTGAAAAATCAAAGATATTAAAATTACTATGAAGTAAAAAAAAATGAACCAACAAATAAAACTAGAAATTAGTTTCATGAAAAATAAAATGAATAAACTAGTGGTTAATCTGACCAAAAAAGAAGAAAACCAAATTACCAGTATCAAAAAGGAAAAGGGTAAATCCACCACAAATGTAGATGAAAAAAAAAAAACAATCCCTAGTATATATTTTATCCAATTAAACGTCAATAAATCTGAAAATTTAAATTACTTGGATAAATATTTACAATAATATAAATTTCCCAGATTAACAGAAAAGGATATAGAATAAATAACCCTATCTTAGAAAAAGAAAACAAATGTGCCACAAATGAGCTCCCTAAGAAAAAATCTCCAGAATTAAATGAATTCACAAGCAAATTGTAACAAAAACATAAGGAACAATTAATTCTAATACTATATAAACTATTTGGAAAAGTGGGAAAATTCTGCCAAATTCCTTTTATGAAACAAATGTAGTTTTGATACCTAAACTAGGAAGAGTAAAAACAGAGAAAAAATGGAGGAATTCTCTGAAGGAATATTGATGCAAAAACTTAAATAAACCTTTTCTTTATATGAATAAGAAGTTTCAGAAGAAAAAATATTTCAAAACTATCAGTAGTTGTATAAAAATGCTACAAATTACTATTGACTAAAGACATACTAATTAAAATACTCTAAACTACCACTTATCAAATTGACTAATATGACGGAAGAGGAAAAAGACAAATGTTGGAAGGCATGTGGAAAAACTGGAATGATAATTTACTCTTGGTAGAGTTGAGAACTAATCCAACCATTCTGGAATGCAATCTGGATCTATACTCAAAGAGCTATCAAATCGTGCATACACTTTGACCCAGAAATAACCTTACTAGTGTTTGTATCCCAAGGAAATAATTTTTTTAAGTACCTATATGTACAAAAATATTTATAACAACTCTTTTTGTCGTGACAAAGATTTGGAAATTGAGATGACACCCATCAATTGGGGAATGGTTGAACAAGTTGTGGTATATGATTATGATGGAATAGAGTAATATCGTGCTATAAAAATGATGAGGAGAATGATTCCAGAAAGATCTGTGAAAAGTTATGAGACCATGTAAACAGAAGTTAACAGAACTAGGAGAATATTGTACATAGTTTAGCAATATCGAATGATGACCAGCTGAGAATGACCTAGCTATTCTGATAAAAAAATAATTCAAGAAAAATTTTAATGATTTATGATGAAAAATACTATTCACTTCCAGAGAAGAAATTGATAGTCTGAATGTAGATTGAAGCATATTTTTTTCCTCTTCATTTTTTTTGCTATTTTGTGACATGACAAATAAGGAAATATGTTTTTCATGATTCCACAGATATAACTGATATCATATTTCTTGTCTTCTCAAGGGGTGGAAAAGTAAGGGAGAGAATTCAAAACAAATTTAAAAGTGATGTGTTAAAAATAAATAAATGAATCAAAAAAAAAAGAGATCCTGTTGCTACATATGCAAATAGAATGCTAAGTGTATTACTAATTGCATAAAGGAATGCAAATGAAGCCTTAAAAGATCACCAAGAAGAATGAAGGAAAATATTTAAGAGTTCAAAAAAGAAGATAAACACTGGCCCCAGTATATGGATGACCTGGGGATCAAATCCAGGCTCAGACACTTAGCACCCACCCAGAAACACCTGGCCCTGTAACCTTGAGCAAGTTACTTAAGCCCAATTGCTCAGGGGCGGCCAGGTGACTCAGGGAGTAAGAGCACTGACCCCAGTGTTGGGATGACCTGGAGACCAAATCTGGACTCAGATACTTAGCATCACACCCATAAATAACTGGCCCTGTAAACTCGAGCAAGTTACTTAACCCCAATTGCTTATTAAAAAAAAAAAAAAAGATGAAACTGGCCCTGCCTTCATGAAACTTATATCCTCCTTAGGTAAACAGACAAAACAATTTGAGCTTTCATCACTTCTTGATAACACAATAAAAGCTTTCATTTACTCTCAGGGGAAAATAATGGTAGGAAATATAAGATTGTTATGAAGCCAATGGGCTTTTGATATTACTTACTCAAATATTCAAATGAATCTGTGATTTCATACATTTTCTCTATTGATGAAGTTGTCATCTTGTCAATGTCTGCCTATTCTGTATTACTCTTGTCCTATGATACCACCCACCTCCTACAAATTCAGCATAGGATTCCAGATAAAATGCTGAAGTACTTTCTTCTGACAATGAGATGGTTCCAGAAGAGCACTCTGGATGCCCCCCCCCCACACACACACACACTGTCATCTATTGTTGCAACATGAGTACTTCCACTGTTCATCATAAAATTCCTTGGTGGTATCTTGGATTCCTGTTTCTCTTCATATTCCCTCCTTGTCCCTACTATGCTATTTGCTCGATCCACAATGCCATTCTCCATTATCTTCTCTGTGATATTAATTTTCAATTCTTTAGTGACAAATGTGTTAAATATTTCACTGTCATATTGGCATCAGTTGAATGGTAATTCAAATTATTTACCTTTGCTTTTTTGGGGGGAAAGGGCCTCTTTAGTGCAAGGAGACTTTGGATTCCCAGAAGGACATTTTTCTCATCCTGTCCAACTTTATTGATCACCAGTTATTTGTTTGTACTGTGTTTTCCAGTTATGCTTATCATGCAGATGGAAAGCTCTATATGATTTGTTCAAATGCATTTTAAAACCTGAGCAATAAACATTCTTCACACCTTTATTCTTTCCTATGTGAATGGCAAGCCACACTACTAAAATTGAATACTGATTTTTCGCAGGAAGTTCTGAATTTTTCTAGGACCTGATTGTAATGGTTATGGGATCAGAAGATCTCCCGTGCCCCTTCAGCTTGCTGATGTAGCAGGAAGGGGTGGGGCAGGAAAAAGCTGGAACTGAGCTGGAGCCAGTATGGTGACTGGAAGTAGTGACAGCAGTGGCGGTGGTGTAAAACTCCTTTTATTGTTGAGCCAGCCAGAATTTCTGCTAGGGACTCCTGCTGAGGACTGCTGGGGAAGGAAACTGTGGGACACTGGAGCTGCTGGGGGTGAGCTGCATGAATGCTGAGCAGTTGCTGTGAGTGAGGAGTGGAAGATCTTTGCCTGTGGTAGCCTGTTCTGTTTTGAAGGCTTGAGAATGTAGGTATTTATTGCATTAACTACTTGTGCCAACTCCATAGCTACTGTGATGTCTTTGACTTTTTGGTTTGGGGACTCAGTTTTCTGGTATTTGGATAAATGTTCTAGCTTTGTTCCCCATGTAGAGAACCTGTTATATTCTATGATTAATAACCATATCTGCATATTCATAGTTACCTTAGGCATTGTGAATAATGCATTGTTGATACACTAATGTAATCAGAACAATGTAATCTACAAATAGATCCATGTGGAGAACATCACCATTTGTTACAGGAATGGAATGGAATTTTAAGGAATGGAAATTTAGTATCTCCCCTGCCCCTAGGCCATTTGATAGGCTTAAGTGTACATGGAGCCTGTGGTGGGAGGCTTGTTTTTCAGGAGATAGTTTGTGATTGGGCAGTGGGTCAAGAGGGTTATTACATTCTCTAACCCTGGAGAAGGCTATATAATTCCTGATGTGAGCCTTTGTTTTGGGGCTTGCTTTGAGAACTGTGTGATTTGACCAGACAAGACTCTGAGCAGCCGTTGAGAGCCCCCTGGGTTTGAAAATGCAGATGTTGATGCTTCTCTCTCTAGTAACTGATTAGGTATGAATGTAATAGTTAGATAGTTGGAGGCATGTCTGCTTGAAATGTTTCTCTGTCTTGTAACTTCTGCTGGTAACCTGCCTGTTCACCCTGAAGTTCAGGGTGCTGACCTTTTCCCCTGAACTAGGTAAATGATATATTTGATTGATTAAAGCAAGATTGTTAACCCATTTTCAGTTGCTTTCCTTTAGAAAACCAGATCTAGGAACCTGTGTTGGCAGCCACCCTGGGGTGCTTGCTGCTACACCATTTATTAAGATTCCTATTCAAATTGGGCTCTGCTTCATCCTTTCTATCATAAAGACGAAACTTTGGCAAGTATGTAACTTCCTTTTTTATACCTTGGCTAGTGTTTATGAACAAAGAGTAATTAAATAAGGCGATTTTCTAAAGTTATTATGTTTAAAAGAATCTTTGAATTATTTTGATGGATGAATTGAACACACTTAGCTATAAAAAAACCTTGTAAGATAATATTTTATTTGACAGAATCCAATGTTGCTGCTGTTGTTGTTGCTTAGCATTGAATAAATAGGTACAATGGAATCATATTTTCTTCATCTTTCAGTCAGCTGTGAAATAGTTAAGGTAGGATAAACTATTTAATTTTGCTTGTGAAAGCCTTCTCATTCCCTATTAAAAGCTTCATCAAGGGGCGGCCAGGTGGCTCAGCGAGTAAGAGCACCGGCTCCAGTGTTGGGACGACCTGGAGATCGAATCCCGGGCTCAAACACTCAGCACCACACCCAGAAATAACTGGCCGTGTAACCTTGAGCAAGTTACTTAACCCTGGTTGCTTAATAAAAAAAAAAAAATTTAAAAAAAGCTTCATCAAGAAGGCCCTCAATTCATGTACAGATGATGATAGCTCACATTCCTAAAGCATGTTAAGCATATCAACTTTTCCCTCACATACTGATAACTCATTTATTGATATTCCCTAAAATCTTTAACCTCTCAGGTGCTCAATTTATTTATTACCCATGAACTCTGCCTCCCACTGCACCTTAGCTTCATATAAAATGATTCTACCTTCATATTGCTATCATCTACAAATATTCTACTTTCATGTGCATTGACTTTGAAATTCACTTATTAGTTGTCATTTTATCTTTCCCTTTGACTCACAACCCTTAATTTTGTTCTTTTTCTTAAATGGTGTGCAAATCCAAAAGTATAACAAGCCCTGCCTTCAAGGAACTTATACTCTACTAACAGTGTATATTACAAGAGAGCAGCCTTTGAAAACCCAAAGTTATGCCCTATCCTTACCATAATGAAGTATCAAGTCAGGTTCTTATACACGAGCAAGAACTATTTTCTTCCCAGAAGCCATGCTGCTAGTATGAATCAGAGAACAATTGAGTTCAAGTCTCATAACTTCCAGACTTTTTCTATGTACCACACAAACCACACTGTTCTCTCTCCATGTGGAGCAAATCTTTCTAATAAAGGTTAGAAGGGAGCTACTTGGGCTGCAGAATGTTGATGAAATCTCCAGAAATTTAGCTAAGGAATTCAGGGGGATTAAAAAGGGCCCTGCCAATTCTGCTTCAAATCTGCTCACCTCAAGATAAAACATGAATGTATTTGTCATTTCCATTATGGATGCTATTTACCTCTTACAATATGAAGGCTGTGGTTATTAAGACCAGGTACCTTTTACTAAATTGAGTTCCCTTGGGAATACTAGTGTGAGAAACTCCAAGTTCTAAAATACTGACTTGGGGCTATGTTGAATATGGTACTCCATATCTTGGAAAGGCTTAAATCTCTTTTCCAATCCTTTCATCAGATATATACTCACAGTTCAGTAGTTGTGTTTATCCAGTTTGAGGGAAGCAGGGAGCTAAGCAATTACCTTGATAATTGAATCAATAGAAAGAGTCGATTTGGAAAAATCTAGGTAAAACTAGAAAAGAACCAAGGCAATCTATTGCCTCAAAATGGGAGAATGTGATGGGGTTAGGGGGTAGGGAAAGGAAAGATCTGGTCAATTTGAATTAACCATATGAGTAATGATAATGAGTAACCATAGCTCCATAATGCTGTGATAGATACTTGAAGGTAATCTTATCTGCATTTTTTTTCTGTGTGGGCTGAACCTTTAGCATAGACTGATCTACCAGGTGCTAGAACTTGTTAATGGTAATCTGGTTTTACCAGTTATTATTCTGCAGGTGACACTGATGGAAATGTTCAAGGATCCAGGTGTGACAGTGGCAGTAACTCCAAGTTTCAGAAACATACACCAGATCACCAACTGCTTTCAAACTACTCTACACACCACATGCATTGAAGTGATGCTGATCTCAATTAATCCATGTGGGGCAGATGTATTTACGACCACAGGATGTCCAAGCAATTGCTACAGAACAATGCTGATTAGGTGAGGATGGGTGGGGAATCAACATTGAGTGAAAAGGAGAAACACTTTAAAGATATTGAAAATACAACTTCAAATTTGTTCACTTATTAGTAGGTAGAATGTGGAAAAAAAAAACAGATACCAGGGCCCTAGGTGTTCAAGGTTCAGAACATTTCAGTCAGATTCAACAAATCCTTACAAAGTGCCTATGATATGTAAAACCTTGTGCTTATGACTGGAGGATCATACAAATACAAGTATGAATCTGAAACACAACAAGCCCTATTGAGGAAAGACCCTGAAATTATTTTTGTCCTGGACAGGGAGGAAATCAGCATAAGATCTTGCAAGTCACAACTATATATAAAAAAGAAGGCAGCCTTTTCCTGGGTGAATTCAGGAAGATATGCTTCACTTATATTTTAGAGGCAGCTTGGTGTTGTGGCAAAGGCAATACTGCTACTTAAACTTACTAGCCCCAGTTTCCTCATCTGCAAAATAAAGATAACCGTACACATCTCTTCTATTTCAGAGGTTTTTTTTTTTTTT
>NW_027187419.1:34268819-34347309 GCF_028583685.1 Petaurus breviceps papuanus | reverse complement strand
CTTTCCCTCTTCAAATCCCCCTTTCTTCCTCTCCCCCCTCTGTCCTCTCTCTGTCTCTCTGTCTCTCTCTCTCTGTCTCTCTCTGTCTCTCTCTGTCTCTCTCTCTCTCTCTCTCTCTCTCTCTCTCTCACACACACACACCACAGCACAGTGAAACCTCAATTTACTTCTCTACCTCCATTTTTTCTTTGAGAAATGGAGTAAATTAGGGTAAAAACGTTGAAATTAGGGATTCGTTTTAAATATTTGTCTATATATACATACGTATATACAGATACATGCATATACATGTGTGTATGTGTATATTCCTCTGGTACATCATGGGTTCTCTATAAATTTGTGCAATTTTTATATACTTTCTACATACTGCTAAACCATTATACAATGAGATCCAATTTTAAAATGATGACTGGGAGGTATACTAAATTCCTCAATCATTTTCTTATGATTATAGATCCTAATAAATTCTAGAATGAACTCAAAATTATATAATCTGACTTCTTCATTTTGCAGATCAAAAAACTGAGATACAGGGAGTTTGTTATTTGCCTAACATCACATTGTAATTAAAACCAGAAGGAGGATTCCAAGCCATCTTCTGGCTCAAAAGTCAACTCTATTTCCACAGCACTGTGAATTGCCTTCATAATTCCACATATGAAACCCAGAGTAAAAATCTTTTGAATGAATTTCTTTGTACAATTTGAAATTTAAAAAAAGTTTCTGGTCAATCCTGCACAATTTCTTATTTTTATATCGTGTTTTAAGGCTTTCAAAACCCTTTCACAGCCACATTTACATGCCTTCTATGATCCTCTCAACAGTCTTGTTTTGATTAAAAAAGGGGGAGTGGCTATTACCTCTTGCATTTTATAGATGAGGTAAGCTGAAATTCAGGGGTGTAAAATGATTTACCCAAGGGACATACTGCTAGTTAAATTGTGAGATTCAGGCTCAGATTCTAAAATTTCCAACTCTTAATCTAATATCATTTCTACTGCATTACAAGTGAACCATCAATTTGCCATAAAATTAAAATTCCAACTTTAAGAGGAGATTTGGTCCACTACATGATTATTTATTGAGATGAGATCATTGTTTATGGCTTGATACACATGAAGCTCTCTGGGTGCCTCCTGAATAAATAGGAATATCACCAAAGAGTGATTAAGTTTTAATATCTGAAATAATTTGATGACTTGGTCAGTTGTCAGTCTATGATCTTTCAACTTTGAATTGGTTCTACAAACAGGAGTTGTGCTGAGCTCTAAGGGCAGATCCAAAAAGAATTAAAAACAAACAAGAAACCCAAGAGCAGATATGGATCCTTGAGAGAAAAGTATCATATTGAAATCTGTCAAAACAGCAGTTTTCTGAGCCCCAAATTCTGGAAGTGTTGGGAGCTCCTACCCTGAGGTGCAATATTCTTGGTGCAATAGATGCATCTTTTTATAGTGGATACCATGTTAGATGTGAGGACAAGAAGGCCTGAATTTAGAATTCCATCTTAGGTAGTTACTAAATGTGTGATTCTGAACAAGACACTTAACCTTGCAGGCTCAGTTTTCATATACACAAAATAGGGTTAATATCTGTAACTATTTCACAAAATATTTGTAAGGATCAAATAAGATCATGTATGAAAAGAACTACATAAATGTTTGCTGTTATTATTATAGAGTGTGTGGGCTGTAATGGCATTGAAGAATAGAGACATGCAGTAGAATATTTTATGTACTATATATTCTGGAAACCTGTCTATACACATAGAGACAATGAGATGCAATGAATAATATCACTATGAATATATAATGATTTATGCTATGAAATCATTTCATCTATTTTGAAGGATTCTCAAGTAGATGTGTGAACACAATGGTGCCACAGAAGAGAAGTAAAACGGAGAAGTTTACCTTTCTTTGAGTTTACTGGGTTGAGGTTTCTCTATTCATAATAGAAGCATAGGCCTTCCATTCTTCAAGCTAAGAACATTATCTAGTAACCATGTTTAGCACTCAAGTTTTCTCAGACTGTTATATAATTGTCCAGGGGAGAAAGAGACAGCATGATTACTCTTCCATTGATTTATCCAATATTCCATGGTCCTTTTAGATTAAATCCTTCATTTTTAATCAATAGGACTTTGAAAAATACCTCTTTTACTTGGCAGGATGCTACTGAATAATGAAAGTAAGGAGGGTCTTGTCTGATGTAAGATTAGAAGAGATTCATGAAACTGCTAGGAAAATTACAGGACTAAACAGTCATTGTTGTTTCTTTGCCTCTACCTACCCCCTTCCCCAACCCCCACCTGCAAAGAAAGCCTGATTGAAAAAAAATCTCACACAGAGCATTTACTAGTGTGGATTTTTATTAATTAAATCCTGTGTTGTGACAACATTCTTTATCAAAACAATGCATTTCTTGGATAAAGACACAGATGGTCAGCTTATCAAATTTGTGGCTGACACAGAGCTAGGAGAGAGAGAACTAATATACGGAATGAGAAAATGAAGATTTTGACAGGTTGAAACAATAGACCAGATAAAACATAAAAATTTCAAAAGTATAAATGCAAAGTTACATACTTAGGCTCTAAAAAAATCAAATGCACTCAAATAGAATCTGACAGAGGTAGAGGTTGACAGTATTCACATAAAAAAGACCAAAAAAAAGACTTAAGGTATTGCATCGCAATAGATGCTCAATAAGATTTCACATTGTGACAGAGCAGCCTAAAACAATAGAAGTTCAATTTTAAGTTGCACTAGAAGAAATTGAACTCCCAGAGCATTCAATCTGTCACCTAGTATTTAATAAGCACCTACTATGTGCCAGGCATTGTGTTAAGCACTGAAAATACAAAGAAGGACAAAAAAAAATCCAGGCCAGCTCTCAAAGAGCTCACAGTTTGATGAAGTAGTCAACATGGAAACAATTATGGACAAATAAGGTACGTTTATGTGTGTGTGATTACATATATATATATATATATATATAATATATATATTATATATACATATACATAGTAATTGGGGATAAACTTGGAGGGATGACACAGGAATTGGGGACAATCTTGGAGGAATGACTCTCAGATTAAGCAGAACTGGTAAAAACTTCTTCCAAAAGGTGAGATTTTAATTGAGATTTGAAGGAAGTTGGAGTAAGGCTGCTGATAGTCCCTCTGTACTCATGAAATATTTTTAAATTGTTTAGCTTGGTTCCTGATACAAAGGAGACATGCAATAAATGCTCCCTTTCTTCTTTAATTCTTTCCTTGCTTTCTTACATCCTTTCTCCCTCCCTTCCCTTTCTCTCTTCTTCCCTTATCTCTATTTCTTCTTCACTCTCTACCTTCCTCATTGTCCTCCTTCCCTTCCTATCTTCCTTTCTTCCACTTTTCCTTCTTTACCAATGCTGAAACTTGAGATTCTTTTCTGGTTAAATGATTGAATGATTTCATTCCATTCTTTTAAAATAAATTTAACACATTTGACCATGTCCAGAGAAGGTCAAGTGAGGAAGTGAAGAAGTTTGATACTCTGTCATTTGAGCAACTATTGAGGAAATATGTGTATTTTCCCTGCACAAAAAAAGCATAAGGGATTTATTAGCTTTTTTAAGATATTTGAAAGTAGAGGGATTAGACCAAATTAGCAATTCAATTTATTCTGTGTAGCTCTAAAAGGCAAAGTCTGGACCACTGGGTGTATCATATATGGCCTTACAGCATCTAGAGTTGGAAGGGAGCTGAGAGGTCATTGGAAGCAACCCTTTCATTTTTACTGATGAGGACTTCATAGAGAAATTGTTTTTTATCTTTGTTTTAGGAATAAATTTCTGATAATTAGAGCTGTCCAAAAATGAAATTCACTACCTTATGAAGTAATGATATCCCTGTGACTGGAAGTGTTTTGGTGAAGGACAAATCACTTGCTGTCAGTGATATTGAAACAAATAAAACATAACTCTAGATAACCTCTAAGGTCTCTTATTCTAAATAAATACTATTTTACTTCTCTCTCCCTCTCTCTCTCAAAATGTGTGTGCATACATACATACATAAACACATATACACACATGTGTGCATAAATATGTGTAGATATGCATATATGTGTATGTGCGTATATATATATACATATATATATATATATATATATATATATATATATATATATATTTGACTAATCTGATATTCAACAAGAACAAGATGTAATTCTGGAACTTCAGGCAGCACCAAGAGATATACTTTAGGTAATTTTACAAAATAATCCCAGTCTGGTTTTCCCCAATCTACTGTGCAGAGAATTTCACTCATTACTATGAAAACAATTACAGGAACTGACATCAGGTTTTATGTTGTGTATTACAATATTGATAATTCAAAATCTTATCAATTTGAAAGCAATACAGTATTTTTTCTAAATTCTAAGGAGTATGGACTTATGTCTGAGCCCTCTAAATAACTGTGATGTAATGCCAAGGAAAGGCAACTTCCCAAGGTTCAAAATACCAGCATAGGTGCTCTCTATTTTATTCAGTGACAAACCAAGAACAGAGAAGATCAAAACATGACATCATTCAAAATACAGCATTTACTAAGTGTGATTAAATAATCTCCAAGTACTACCCCACCTCAGGACCTTCCAATAATTCAATCAGTTACAAAGTCCCTGTTCTAAATACTACTCCACCCCTAGGCTGTACCTTCATTTAGTCCATCACAAAACCCCTCATCTCAAATGGAGATTAATTTCTAATCTAAGTAAAGTACATTCATTTGTTCAACCATAGAACACAAAAAGGTCAAAAGTTCCCCACCCCTGGATCACAACTGAATCTACCCCAGAGTTACATCAAGTTTAAGCACAGCACTTAATACCCAAATGGAGGTTTTTTTCTTCATCTTGACAAGAGGCAAGTTCTCAGCAATCTTACTTCCTGGGGAGACAAGGCTTAGCAAGGCCACAAGATACATTGCCAGTCCCTTCATTAATTCATCCTCTGTCTGCAGAACAGTCCTAGAACTCCTGAAAACATTAGCAAAACCCTCTCCCAGGATTTCTGTAAACATACAACAAGAAAATACTTCTTCAGGGCTTCTGAACCAACAGAAAGGTTCCCAAATCCTTGCAACAACAGCACTGTCCTTCACCAGTGGACAGTATTCACTCTCTGTCTGCAGGACAGTCTCAGTAGCTCTGAACCAACAGAAAGGTTCCCAGACCCCTGCAACAACAGCACTGTCCTTCACCAGTGGACAGTATTCACTCTCTGTCTGCAGGACAGTCTCAGGAGTTCTTAGCCAACAGCCACGTTACAGGACTTCTTCAACAAAAGGACTGTCTTTCACCAGTGGACAAATCTGGCAAAACAACATCAAAACAGACAGACAAAGTAGCAGCAAAACAGCCATGTCTCCTCAGTCCTTGGCAGCTCAGGGGGCAGGTCTCAAAAGTCCAGGGCAATTCAAAGTGGCCCCCAGCAATTCTCTCAGTCTCTCTCTGCCTCCATGAGGTGCTGCTTCCAAAAAGGTTCTTCTGCCTCTCTCTTGTCTCTCCAAATCTACGTCACCAGCTCCTCCCAGTTTGTTTCTCTCTTTTCAAGTCAACAAGTCCATCCCACAGGTGGGATTAACAAGCTCTGGGTTTTAACACAATCAATTTGAAAACCAGGCCAATACAGGGGAATCTTTAATTGCCATTACTATCACAGTAACTAACTGTTCAAGTCCTTTTATTATAAATAAGTTATGAAACACTCTAGTGCTTGCATTCTTGCAATAAAGGGTCAAGGACATCACACTGATCTGCTGGAGATTACCATCTCACTTATAATGACACTATTTTAATTTATTATTTTTTAATTATTTTTTATTTTTAAATTTATTTTTATTTTTTTTATATTTTATTATTTTATTTATACATTTTTATATTTTATTTTTATTATTTTTAATTATTATTTATTATTTTATTTTAATTTAAATAAATTCATTTACTGAAGGCCACCCAAATTATAATAAATCAATAGTGTGAAGCCTACATAATATCAACCTCTTTTTGTTTTATTTTGTCACCAAGGCAAATGGTAGGAATCATTTTGAAGTTTTTGTTTGTTTGTTTGTTTGTTTTGCTTTTGAGATTGAATGTAGATTTTACATCCCACAGTGGCTAAACATGGGCTCAGATTCCATAAAAATGCATATGTTTAGGAATTAACTCTATGTCTTTCATTTGTAATTCTATTTTCTTTCCCCCAGTGCTTAGCTGGTGTCACAAGTCATAAATTATTTCAACATAGCCTAATTTCCCAAATGACATCAACATATAATTCTTTAGAACTCAAACATATGTTTAGAAGAATAATATGTTTCCTCCCTCAAAGTACATGGAAGAAGCTGTAATGGGAATGTAAATTTTAAAGATCTTCCCTGCCCCTAGGCTAAAGTGCACCTGGAGCCTGGGGTGGGAGGCTTGTTTTTCAGTAGATACTTCTTCATTAGCCAGTGAGTCAATAAGGTTGTTACATTCTCTGAGCCAGGAGAAGGCTATATAAGCCCTGATGTGTAGCTTTGTTTTGGGGCTCACTTTGAGAAGTGTTCTGTGATTTAATATGGATTCTGGGAAGCCGTTCTCCAGAGCCCCCCGGCTTTGAAAAAAACCCAGATGTTGAAACCCAGATGTTGATTTGGTATGGATGTAATGGCTGGACAGTTTGGAAAGCTGTCTACTTGATCTGTTTCTATCTTGATAATTCTGCCTGTATACTTTGAAATTCGGGGTGCTGACCTTTTTCCCCTGAACAAGGTAAACGATATATGTCTGACTGATTAAAGTAAGCTTGTTAACCCATTTTGAGTTGCTTTCCTTTATCAAAGCAGATCCAAGAACCTGTGGTGGCAGCAAACCCTGAGGATGCTTGGGGTGCTTGCTGCTACAGAAGCTCACCATGTTTATGTTTGTATTCATAGGCCTAGTTCACATAGAAAATGTTGAATGAAATCAATGAGACAGTCTTCAGATTCTACTTTAGCAAACAGGGATTTATCAGAAAATCCCTACCTCTTAAACAAAAGTATCTGTTTCCTACAAAAGTTAACCATTTTTCCATTTTTTATCTGTTTATATTCCCTTCGAAGCTTGAAGAGTGGCAGAGATCTCCTGGTTTATTCAAAAGTAGCCATATTAAGTGAAAATAGAAATTATATAACTTGATTTTCTAGTCCATCAAAACAGTGTCTCTTTTTGGGGGCAGTGAAAGGGGAAAGGAGGAAGAGTGGTTTTCTTAATGCTCTGAGGCAGTGATATCAAACTCAAATAGAAAGGGATCCCTCTGGGCTTGAAGTTAGAAATTATTAAGTTAGAAATATTGAGTTAGAAAGCCACAAATTAACATTATCTGTGCTACATTTTTTATTTATTTTGTCAAACATTTCCCAATTGCATTTTAATGTATTCTGGGCCTTTGGAAGTTTGACCCCTCTGTTTAATGCATGTATAATATAATGCTATGAGTTCTAATTGTGGGTTGCTGTTAACAACCTTCACCTAGCCTGTAATGCTTTTCTTCCCAGGGACCCATTATTATTTAAATTTTCTTTAAAAATATAATCTATTCCAGTATCTAGTACAACATACTGTATATAGTAGGTACTCATTGGTTGCATCATTGTGCTATCATCTGACTGTAGATCAGACTTGTCTAAGAAGGAATTTTATCACTCACAAAAAAGTGATTGGTACCATCGTCATGGTTATGACAATGGTTATCAATCATACAATATTCATTAAGTGCCTACTGTATTCCAGCCACTGTGATTGACACTACAGATACAAAGACAAAAAAAAGAACTTTTGTCCAAAGAAGATTAAAATAATTATGATTATACTAATGAATAAAGCTAACAAATCTTTGAATGTCTGTGCCATATTCAACTTAAAATTCATATCAATTTACCTATTTTGAAACATTACTCTTTGACTTCTACTCATTTTTTTTCTACTCAGAAAGAACTGTATACCTGAAGTTTTGAGCAATTGTGGGGATGGGGGCAAAAACATCAACTACACTCCTTTTAAAAAAAAATTTCTGTCTTTGTCTTCCCAGGTGGAGAGTCAAAAGACTTGGGTTCAAGTCCCATTCATGTCACTAATTAGCTGGGTGATATAAAGCACATTATTCAATGCAACAATGCATTTATAAAGTATCTATTGTATACAAAGCACCCTCCCAGATGCAGGAGGATATTTAAAGTTAGATATGCCACAGTCCTTATCCTCAAGTTGGTTATATACTATCAGTCATTTAAATTCTTCAGGCCTTAGTGAATAGATGAAATCTCGTCTACTTTAAACTTAAATGAGTCAAGATTTAGATTGTTTCCTCTTCCCTCTTCTCCTTTTCTCTGTTCCCCTAAACTGGCCCCCACAGAGATTTCTTAAGGTTTACCGCGGCATCCCTAATGATGAACATTCCTTGTTCTATTGTTCCAGTCCAGTGAGTTATCAAGGGAAAGCATAGAAGGCTCACCAATGGAGAATCACTTTGCTGAGTAACCCACTTCCAACTGTCACTTCAACAATAGTATAAACAATTGATTTTCATTTTCCTCAGGCTCCTCACCCCCAACAACCCAATCACCATATGTCACTATTTAGCTCCAACTACAACAAAACTATCTTCCAAAACCACACCATTTGTTCCTCTAGCGCCCTTCACTGGATTTCAGGCAGAAGCTAGTTCCTGCTGGTTCTCTCTGGCAGGCAAGAAACCAGATCCAAAAGATCAAGGCAACAATGGTGATCAAACTGAGCCTGGGGTCAATTAGTTTTTCACTGGAAATAAAGAAAAAACTGATTGGCCATAAAATGACCCTGGCATAGTTTTAGTTTTTCAACCAAGAAGTCATTTCATCACTGTGTTTGGGGCCGCAGCCTGCAAGTTCTTCCTACGTTCCAACATGCTAGTCTATATTTTGGTCAGAAATCATTGTGCTCTGGGTGAGCTGAAATCTTTGATCATCCTGAGAGTGACCCCAGGTCACAGATCTCATTCTCTGTTTCCCTCATTCTCTCATGTCTCAAGCTCTTTCCTCTACCTTTAAATAGAAGCTGCCACCTGTTCTTAAATCATACAGTGGTTTTAAAATCAGCTCTACTGATAATCCCTCAGTTACCTATGTGGATAGCAGTGATTTGTTTTATTTTTTTAGATCAGAACATTTCTTTTTCATTATATTAATAACATTCTATTGATTATATACTGTGCCCCCAAGTCCTTTGGCAGCAAAGTGCTTTACAAATAAAAAAAAGTCCAGAAATAAAGTGTTTCTCTTCTTCTTTCAAAAAGTAATGTGAATTAGGTTGAACTGGAAGACAGGTCACTGTTTATTTCCTTCAGATCTTCCAGAAATCCCTCTCTGATGTTTTTAATTCAAACTCCAGAACTGAAAGAATAGTAAGGCTTTGCCCAATCCAGATCTACAGTTTCTGCCAGGAAAGTCTTTTTCCATTGTCTAGGAAATATACCAAAGGATAATCTCAGCTGAAGAAATACCCACATTTTTCTAGCAAATGACCCACGAAGTTGTACTTTTAAAAGATTAAAATCATCCCAAATTATAATAGCAGCTTAAAATTCAGTGTTTTAGTACATAAAATGTGAAATCACTGAGCGGCAAAGCTAAGGTTCAAGTGACTTGTCCTTTGTTGTTATTCAGCCATTCCAGTTGTGTCTGAATATTTGGGAACCCATTTAAGGTTTTCTTGGCAAAGATGCTGGAGTGATTTGCCATTTCCTTCTCCAACTCATCTTACAGATGAAGAAATTGAGAGCAATAGGTTTAAGTGACTTGCCCAGGGTCACACAGCTAGTAAGTGTCCAAGGCTGGGTTTGAACTCAGGTCTTCATTACTCCAGGCCCAGTTCTCTATCCAATTAGCAACTAACTGCCCCTAGCTTCCACTGCTTCAAGTGACTTGTCCAAGGTCTTACAATTAGTCAGGAACAGAAGTAGGTTTCAAACTCAGATCTTCTTACTCAAAGGTCAGTACTCAATACTAATTGTAGTGCTGGTTGAAAATGTTGATGAGTAACCAAAAAAAAAAAAAGACTGCTCATTAGAGTTGTGTAGCATTTACAAGAAAAAGGAATTGCCAAGGTGAAATATTCTTCAGCTGAAGGAAAGTCATTTATCATTGTAGTTAAGAACTTGGACTGTCAGCCTCAATAAATGAAATGGTCCATTGATATAACTCCAATCACTGATGCATAGCTTCAATATAGAATGCCTAATTAGGTGGACTAAATTAACTTATTTCTATGTAAAGTGTTTTGTGTTTTATAAAAGGAACAATACGTGTTTGTGTATGTATGTATGTATATGTGTATGCATGCATGCATGCATGTATATGTGTGTGTATATATTTGGTAGGGGAAACGATCAAACGGTGTTAAAATCACCACAAGATCATGTTTCAAATCACAGTTTTGGTTTCCTATTGCAAAATAAATTTCCAAAGGAAAATCATTAAACACTGAATACTTCAATAGAATGAACTTTGCCTAGCAAAAGATGATATTTGATGTATTATCAATCCTTGAGAGATATTACATTTGAACACTCTTCAGGAAATACAAAAGAAGGCATGCCTTGGGATAAAACATTTATCCTTTTTCAAGCAGTGACCTTTAGAGTATACACTCACTATGACCATTGCTTTTGGAGCTGTTTGGTTTTGCATACAAATGCCTTTCCTGTACCATATTTGAATGAGTAACTTTAAGGAATGCTTGATGTTAGAGCATATATTGAGACCATATGTTTCTAATCCTAATGGAATAAATTAACAGTGATTTTATGCATTAAGGTTTTAGAAGGAAGGTTTGTATATGAATTTGGGGGGGGGGTTATAAAGTAGGAATCAGATTATTTTTATTGAATTCTCTAACGTCCCTTTCAACTAAAAAATTCTCTCATGAATTCTGTAGGCTAGTCTTTCTTCCATCCTGTGTTCTCCTTTTGCCACTCCCCCAAACCCCAAAAGCTCACAGTTTAGAAGTATCACTGAAGATAAGACACTTCACCGGCATTGGTGTTCTTTATCTCATCTTTCAAGGAAATGGTTCATTTAAAAATATCTTCCTGTGATGGACTGTTTTCAGAATATCATTATAAGGTGGTTCTCAAAAGGAATTACTCCAATCTTCATTTCAGACAAAATTTTTTGTTTTGTTTTTTTTAATCACTGCATCTTCACATGGTGAATATTTATCACTTGGTAAGGTATTGGGAATTATGCAGTCACATCCCCACATGTCGGGGAGAATAAGTTGTAGTCAATACCTATAAAGCTACTTATTTAAGGCATGAGTAGACTTAGAATAAATAAATCCCATTTGCAAGCTTAATGAGGCCTATGCATGGTCTATCCTGGCAAATAAAATTCTTGTAATGCTAAAATAATCTTTAGTATTGCCAGGCCAGAGATCATTAATATCTTGTGACATTGAGGTCAGAGTTCAAATCCCAAAGATTATTGCAAAGCTAGGGCAAATTACTTTTTCAATGACATATGTTACAAACTGGAAATCCTAGTTGTCTCAGAGGATTTAAAGGCCAACTGATCACTCATACTGTCCAAATTACAGAAAAGATATTGGATTTCCTATCTGTATTATCTTATGGGTGAAACAAATATAAAATGTTTTGTATTTCTTATTATGCCTTTAAAAAAATTGGACCAATTATTTTAACAGATCCAGATCAGCTAAATGATGGTTATTTAGATGATTATATGGATATGAAAATGTATAATGAAAACCAAAAAAGGGCAATTTCATAAACATTTTGTTTCTGGTTTGGGATATTTATGGAGGGGTCAGAAGGTAGAGAGGAAAGGTAGTTTTCACATATGTTTTAAAAAATTTCACCATTACATACCACCATTTTACCTGTAATTTATAAGATCATAGGAAAAGAGATAAAGATCTGGAAAGAAGATCAAGGGTTATTTAATCCGACCCCTTGCTTTTACAGATGAGATATTTGAATTCCAAGGGCATTAAGTGATTTGTCCAAGGTCACAAAGCTGTAATTTGTCAACAATAGGACTTGAACTTAGGTCTTCCTAACTCTAATATCAGTCCTCTATCCATTCTGCTATGCTGCATCTCCTTGGTAAAGCTACTACTCAATCATAATTGCCCCCCCAAAAAATCCACAACTTTTTTTCTTTTTTCTAAATTTACTTTTTCCCACTGATTTTTAAAAATTATTTATTTATTTTTATTTACAGCATTCATTTCCACAAGCTTTTAAGTTTTAAATTTTCTCCCTTTCCTTCCCCTCTTCTCTCCCCAAGAAAGTGTACAATCTGATATAAGCTCCCTATATACATTCATATTAAACATATTTTCATATTAGTCATGTTGTAAAGAAGAATTATAAACAGTGGAATGAACCACAAAAAAATAAATAAAACAAAACAAAAACAAGAGAGAATAAATAGTGTGCTTTGATTTGCATTCATACTCCATAGCTCTTTCTCTGGATATTTATAATATTTTCCATCATAAGCCTTTTGGAGTTGTCTTAGAACCTTGCATTGCTAAGAACAGCTAAGTCTGTCAAAGTTAGTCATCACACAATTGGTCTATAACTGTGTACAATGTTCTAGTAGTTCTGCTCCCCTCACTCAGCATGAGTTCATACAAATCTTTCCCAGTTTTTCTGAAGTCCACCTATTCATCATTTCTTGTAGCACAGTAGTATTCCATTACATTCATATACTACAACTTGTTCAGTCATTCCCCAATTGATAGGCATCCCCAAAATTTCCACTTCTTTGCCACCACAAAAAGAGCTACTATAAATATTTTTTGTACTTGTGGGTCCTTTTTTTTCCATTTTTAATGATCTCTTTGGGATACAGACCTAGTAGTGGTATTGCTGGGTCAAAGGGTATGCCTAAAAAATAACACCTTATTCTGCACTCAATATAAGAGAGGTATTGAGGAAAGAGTACAATGCTCACCATGATGCAGAAGATTTTGGTTGCAATCACACTTCCCACTTTGTCTAAGGGAACATGCATAATTCATTTCACCTTTAAGCCTCAACAGCAAAGTGGAAATAATAATATTCATATTACTTATTTTACAAAATGTTATGAAGAAACTACTATGCAAATGTAATTATTATGGATAATCCATGAGCCAGGCAATCCAGAGTGTTAGTATAAGAAGATACCAATTTCTCTAGCTCCTTCTGCCAGCAAAAAGGCAGTTTCTCAGTACATCACCCAAAGTTATCTATCTAAAGCATGATAGGACTGATGGAAGATCTAGTGGGAAGCTACTAAATTTATCCCTGAAGCAAAATACACTTGTCTTGCATAAAATTCATTAAGCACAATATTGGATTTGGGCAGAGTTTCTTTCAACTAGAATTCAAAATATGAACAAGACACATGAAGAAATATATGTGAGAAATGAGTGATGGCAATTTGGGACAGATTAGAAAAGAAATCAATAGCATTGTATCCAAATTCTGCCTGTGGGGGGGGTGTCACTATATGCTAATGTACTAAATAATTTTAATACTTCTCTACTGACTCACTTAAATATGTGCAAAATTATATTTCTGGCAGGATCTATAAACTTCCCAGACAACCAAAGGAATAACAACCTACATAAAAATGTTAACAATAATGGCATTGTTCCTACTAGCTCAGACCTTTAAAAAAGAAAAAAGTAATACCCATAGTCATCTGTCTCACAAGCAAAAACTTGTATAAACAATTCTTTTTCAGCCTCTTTAGAGTCCCAGAATTGGGCTTGGCTGCATTCAAATGAATGAAAGTGAAGAATTCTCAGAGAATGCCGCGGTTTATACCCAAAGAACAAACCTAATGACTCTCAGTCTTATGTCTTAGAAAACACAAAAGTCATATGGAACCAGTCTAGATCATTTTCACATAGAAGAACCCACTCTTTAATGAAACTGGGAAAAGGATGATCGCAAGTGAGGTTCATGAAGCTCAGAATTACCTTTTGAGGAATTAATCATTAGTCATTTGATAATATTTCTTGAATGTTGTTGTTATTTGTCCTTTATTATGGAAGAGAACTATAGCATTAGGAAAATGATGCCATGACTTGCAAGTGAATTGAATTTAAGGGACAGAGGACTGTACAAGTCACTGGTCTCAATTTCTCCTCCAGAGCAAAGATGACTGGAGATGACGCCCATTTCTTAAATAATCTTGCTCTCTCAGTCAGTATTGTGCCAAACAATACAATGCATACACAAAGGAATCACACAAGGTCTTGACTCTCAATTAGACAAAGCATACACCACTTATTCATTCATTTGCGTATCATTCATTCAACAATCATTTATTAAGTGCCTACTTTATGCACAAAAAAACCATTAACAAATCAAATACAATAAACATTTATTATGCAACTACTACATAATAGTAATACCTTTTAAGAATTTCAGGTACTCTTGGCACAGTGAGTAAAGTGTGCCTCTGGAGTCAGGAGGACCCGAGTTGGGTTCCAGCTTTAGAC
Organism: Petaurus breviceps papuanus; assembly: GCF_028583685.1. Lineage (NCBI taxonomy): Eukaryota > Metazoa > Chordata > Mammalia > Diprotodontia > Petauridae > Petaurus > Petaurus breviceps. Next base: position 34,332,736 of record NW_027187419.1, on the reverse strand, counting down.
ACTTAATACCCATACACACACACACACACACACACACACACACACACACACATACACAAAAAACTAGCCGTGTAACATTGGGCAAGTTACTTAACTCCAATTGCCCTCCAAAAGGCAAAAAAAAAAAAGATTTGCAGTTGTAAAGATAGGATAAGAGATAGAAATTTCCTTCAAAAACCTTAAAATTTATAGTGGAGATGAGAATAAGATAGGAAAACGCTAATATGAAATATAATGAGAACATAGGAATAATTCTCCCTACAAAAAGTCACCCCCTTCCTGAAATTTTGCTTTAGAGCCTTCTCTGGATTTTGTCTCTGTCCTAATAAAAACAACCATCAACACAAGCTTAGATTAAATAAGGTTTTTATTTCTTCAAGGATTACAAAGGACTTCAAATTAATTCTTATTTGATCACTCCTTATCATATCCAACTTTGAATACCACTTATTTATAAACATGTATCTTTCCATTATTCTAGAGGGTAAGGATATGATTGTTGTTGTTGATGATGATGGTGGTGTTTTTCTCCTTATTATTATTTTTTTTAAATCTCTAGCCAATAATATGCTAGATCTATTTCCAGAACAACAGTTAAATATATACGGTTGTAGCAATGAGAATGGCAAAGGAGGTATAGATGAAAAAATTGTTATAACATTTAAATCTACTAAAATTGGAAAATGACTACTTGTGAAAGTTAATTCTCATAGCAAATTTAAAAATAATTCTCAGGTTTTGAGTTGGGATGACAAGGGGAATGGTGGCAAGAACAGAAATGGAGAAGATAAGAGGAGATTTGTTGGGGGTAGAGGGTGGTGATTTCAGCTTTAGAAATACTATCTGAAGTACTGGTGAGACATTCCAGGAGAAGATAGTTATCATAGTTGGAAATATGGGACTGAAGTTCAGAGAATATTTGAAATTTAAGAATATAGTTTTGAAAACTCTCATGTAAATAATCAAAGTGGTAAGACTTCATCAGATTGCTGACAATTAAACACACTACCATATGTTCATATACTTGAAATTATATCACAGAGATATATGATTAACTGCCAAAACCTGGGGCCTTCACTCATTCAACACGCATTTATTAAGTACCTACTATGTGCCAGACACTGAGCTAAGTGCTAGGGACAAAAATAAAGGTAAAAGACATTCCCTGCCCCCTAAGAACTCATAATCTAATAGGAAGACATCATGCAAACGACGGTATATAACACAACATATGTAGGATAAATGGAAGATGATAGAGAAGATAATTGTCATTGTTCTTTGTTTTTGAAGAGGACTGGTAACACCACAAGGTGATGTCTTGACTCACACATGAATTGGATTTAGGCAAGGTAGAGTTGTGCAAAATGGTCAAGCTCACTGTCTTCCAGAGTCATTGAAGGCTAGTGACAAGACAAAAGTCCGGATGACTAGTGATGGCCCAGGATGCTATGGATGACCTCAGAATCTTAGATGGCTGGTGAAACTCCAAGTGTTCCACAGTGCCTGATTCAGTTGTCTTCATGGTCACTGGAACAATGACCTTTCTGCTGGGGGAAATTTCTACATGCTTGGGGTAGACATCCTCATAATGCAACAATAGTTTTGAGGCCTGTGAGTTACCCTCAACTTGGTTTAACCTATCTCAGGAGATGATTTTCCTGGGATGTGGGTGATGCATATGCTACAGAGGAGATAATCAACTAGGATGAAGGAAAATTAGGAAAGTCTTCCTGTAGAAGGTAGCATTTTAGTTGGGACTTGAAGGAAGAGAGCATTCCAGGTTTGGAGGACAGCCCAGAAAATGCCAAGAGTCTGAGAGGAAACTATATTGTTTGAAGAAAAACATGAAGACCCAGTGTTACCGGACTGAAGATTATGGTAGAGGTAGGGAGTTGGTAATAAATATTGTGTGTGAAGACTAGAAAGATAGGGAAAGAGAACTCATTTATGAATGGGTTTAAATGTCAAACAGAAGTTTCATGTATGTGATAGGGAGCCATGGGACATGCTATAGGAAAATTACTATGGCATTTGAATAGAGAATGGACTGAAGAAGGGAGAGACTTTTGGTCATGCAGACCAACCAGCAATTGAATGGAATTACAGTTATTCAAGCATGAGAATTTGAGGGTCTGCACCAGGGTGGTGCTAGTATCAAAGGAGAGAATAGAGAATATTCCAGACATGGTGCAAAAGTGAAATTGATAGAGTTTGGCAACAGATTGGATGTGGGTAGAATGAGATAGTAATGAGTAGAGAATGACAACCAAGTTTCAAGCTTGGAAGCCTGGAAAGATGGTGCTAACCTCAAGAATAATTAAAAAAAGTTTCAAAGAGAGTAAAGTTTAGAGGAAAAGTTTTGGACATGCTGAGTTTAAGATAGCTATGGGACATCTAGTTCAAGATGTCTAATAAGCCATTGGATACATGAGAATTAAGTCAGCAGAGAGGTTCAGGTGAAACAAATAGGAGACTTGAAATTATATGCATAACTAAAATCACTAGTGAAATTTTATAGAGCCCAGGACAAAGCCTTGTAGAACCCCCAATATTAGTCAGCGTGATCTTAATGAAATGTTCAGCAAAGGAGACCAAGAAAGCTCAGATAAGAAGAAAACCATCAGAGGGCAGGTCTGAAAAAACTAGATAGAAAAGAGTTAGTAAGAGAAAAGGGCAATTGACAATGGCAAAAGCTGTAGGGAGGTGAAGAAGAAAGTGTATTGAGAAAAGGTCATTGTTTTTTGCAATTAAGAGATCATTGGTAACTTGGGAGAGAGAAGTTTTGGTTGAATGATGAGGTTAGAAGATAGATTGTAAAGTTAAGAATAGAATAAGAGGGGAGGAAGTAGAAGTACCTGTTGTAGGTTGTCTCCACAAAGAATTTAGCTACTAAAAATAGATGAGATATGGGATGATAGTTAGCAGGGATCAAAAGATTAACTGAGAGTTTTTCAAGGATGGCTGAGACATGAGCATGTTTGTAGATAGTGAGGAATAATCAATAAAGAGGAAAAAGTGAAGATTAGTGGAAAAAGAGGGATGATAAAAACAGTAATCTGTTGAAGGAAATGGAATAGAATAGTATGACTTGTGCAGTTAGAGGGGTTAACCTTAGCAAGGAGAGGGGTCACTACTTTATGTGATACAGGAGTAAAGGACAAAATATTGAGAAGGCATCTGAGTGATATGAGATGGGTAGGAGGGGAAAATAGGGGGCTCACTGCAAAAGGACTGAAGTTTTTCAATAGAATATGAAACAAGGCTCTCAGATGAGAGGGTGGGAATAGGGGGAGTCACATGAGATTGGAGTAGGGATAAAAACATTTGGAAGAACAGCTATGATGAGCTGGATGGTGAGTTAATTAGGGAATTTTAGAAGTATTGATTAGCAGCAGCAAGGGCATGATTAAGGTTATATAACATACGTTTGTAGTGGAGGCCGTCAGAATGGTTATATTATTTTCTCCACTTTTTGCTTAGCTACACGTGAGTAGAAGTGAAGGCAGGGAATGTGAGAGCTCCAAGACAGAGGGGTGTCAGGCAGGGCACAATTGGCAATATTATAAGGAGATGAGTGATTCTAGAGAAGAAAACAGGATAAGGTATCAATCAAGACATCAAGAAGGTGAAAGCAGGTGAATATAGTTTATGTATTGAGTGATGGCTTGAAAGAAAACTGTAGGATTGGGAGATTAGATGTCATGATGTGGATAAAGTGCATGCTTTGGTATTAGAAGGGAGAGGGAGGGGACTGCTAGGTGGCACAGTGAATAAAGCACTGGCCTTGGAGTCACAAGGACCTGAGTTCAAATCCTGCTTCAGACACTTAACACAAGAACTAGCTGTGTGACCTTGGACAAGTTACGTAACCCCAATTGCCCTGCCCTGCCCTCTCCAAAAATAAAAAAAAAGGGATAGGGAGAAGTGAAAAACCAATATATTGTGTTAAGAAAAGGGAATTTCTGAGTTCATGAACATAGTGTATGATATTTTGTTGGAACTTTGGAGAGTGGGGAAGATTAAAGGACATGGGAAAGAATCAAGTAGTAGAAGATGGGGAATGGGGTTTGGATGGTAACTCACAGGTGCTCAGAATAACTGATATGGGAAAGGTATGACCAGATGTGTGTTTGTTAATCATTAGGTAAAAAATTTAGAAAAGGGGCAGCTAGGCGGTGCAGTGAACAGAGCACCAGCCCTGGAGTCAGGAGGACCTGAGTTCAAATGCAGCCTCACACCCTTAACACTTACTAGCTGTGTGACCTTGGGCAAGTAACTTAACCCCAAATGCCCTGCCTTCCCCCATCCGAAAAGCCAAAAAAAAATTAAAAAGATTTTTCAGATAATAATATTATGACCTAAGGATTGAGACTTTTCAGAGGCCTGGGAAGTTTGGGTGAGGGACAAGTACCTAGAGCAAAAGGAGTAGTGGTACTCTCCTTTCCCAAGGTAAGAGACCAAGGTGGAAACTTGAAGGGATGGCGCCCTCTTCCCACACTATAGAAGTGTGAGGCTAATATGATGGAATGGTACTTCTCTTCCAACAGATTTTGGGGTTGTTTTTTTTTTGGCAGGAAATGTGCAAAATACTATGGTAAGGTTCTTACCTCTCTACTTCTCATTCCCACAGAAGGCTGGAAATCAGACAGGAGATAAGAGTGTCAAAATGGAGGCTCTCTGGGAAGTAGTGGCAGTTAGATCAACTGAGCCCTGGTCCTAGAATCAGGAAGACCTGAATTCAAATTCAGATTCAGACACATTACAAAATGTGTGACCCTGATTATGTAACTTTACTTCTTCAATTTCCTAAACTACAAAATTGGGATGATAATAGCACCTACCTACTATGGTTGTTGTGATGATCAAATGAGATAATATTTGTAAAGCACTCAACACAGTGCTAATGGCACAAAATAGGTACTATATAAATGGTAGCTGCTACTGTTGTTGTTAATTCCATATAGTTATTTACATGTCAAGTAATTATGGGACTAGATAACCTCTAAGGTCTCTTGCAGCTCTGTAATTCAATAAAAGGATGGAAACAAATCAAATTTAATAGTTGAGGCATATTCCATGAATTGAAACAATATTTTGATAAGATGCACTCCAGTAACATGAAATAGTTAAACTCATTTCTAATAATGTTCAATCAACTTCAAAGGAGTACCATATGTAAGTACAGGGGAAACCTGATTTAATCAGAACCATATACAGTACAGAGTGAATAGGGCTTTGGCCCAGGAATCTAACATCTGCAGAGAGTGATACTTCCTCCCTGAGGCAACAACAGCCATTTAACCTTACCTCTTATTCCTCTGTTGGCCCACCCTACACCCTGGCACCAACACCAAGGTTACATCACTGTAACAGTATACTCTCCAGACCTTATTCCTCCAAAACTCCAAGAAGTTGAGGGCTAGATCACTCCTTCTCCTTGTGTTGCTATACTTACTATGCCACTGCAACTGCATCCTGTATCTCTACTATTATTCCCACAGGTATAAATACACACACACACACACATACACTCACACATAACACAAGATTACAGCTCTAACTTCATTAAATTCTTTGCTTTCAATGAATATTTACTGAGAGGACCTAGCTTCAAACCACATTGATTCTATCCTCTATCTGTGTGATCTTGGGCAAGTAATGTAATTTCATTGGGCCAAAGTTTCCTCATGCATAAAATGAGTGGGTCATATTTGACCTCTAAAGGTTTCTTCCAGCTCTTAATCTATGATACTCTCAAGTTACTAGCAAACTTCATAACCTTGAGCAAGTCATTTTGCCTAGAGCCTTCTTTCCTTGTTTGTAGAATGAGGACTTTTGATTATATTATGATATGACTAAAAGCCCCTTCAGTTTGAAACTTTTATGATTCCGTATTCAAGACATAACCAAAGGCCATATACTATTCCTGTACTTTAACAGCTAAGGTATGCTGAGTAAGCCTTACAAAAATAGCACAAGAGTACTCTCTATAGCTAGAGAAGACCAAGAAGACATATAATGATATGGAGAGCACCTTTGGTCTGGAGTAAGAAGACCCAAGTTTGAGTCTCAGTTCTTGGGCTTACTAATTGTGGTGACTTGGAAAAGTCACTAATGGAAATTTACCAAGCCTACCAGGTTTGAGACCTCACAGACATCTTAATGTATTGGCTTTCCCTCACCATACAAATGAAAAGGTTCATCAATTCTATGCTCCCATCCCTTACTTCTCTCCCCTTCTCATCACACATGATCACCACTCCAATTCAGGCCATCTTAATCACCTGGAGGCTCAGATCTCTCTGGCCACCCTCCATACAACTTCCAAAAATATTCCTAATGGATAGGTATGGTCACATAATCCCCGCAGTCTGAGAGGCTCTAGTGGCTCCCTATTGCCTCTAGGAAAAAAAAAAAAAAACGTAAGTCATTCACAGTCTGGGTCCAACCAACTTTCAAAGGCTTAACACATATTATGTCCTTCCATGAACTATATGTCCAGCCAAACTGGCAAACTTATGTTTCTTTATTCACATCTCTGAGTCTTTGCACAAGTTGTTCTTATGCATGCAATTCATTTACTCTCTACTACTGTCCCTTAGAATTTCTAGCTGATTTCAAAGTTTAACTCAATGGCATCTTCTATAGGAAGCCTAACATGTTTCCTTCAGTTTTTAATGTCTGCCCTCCAAGAAATTACTTTGTATTTTTTGTATTTGCTTTTCTCTGTATGCGTTATTATTTCTCAATAGAATATAAGCTGCTTCTTTTTTGTTTTTATATGCCTAGCATCTATATAGCACAGTGCAGTAGGTGGTTAATAAATGCTTATGAATTGACCAAGTCTTAGTTTCCTCATGAATATAATGTGGGCGATAACACATGGAAAACACATTCTGGAATCATTTATAATGATCCAATAGATTTGTGAGAAAATGTACATAAAGCACTATGATCAACAAGATGCTACAAGCCTACTAGGACAAATTTGCAAAAAATAAAAGAGGACGCAATTGCTTAAACACAAAAAGCAATCAACAGTGTAAAAGTATTGGTAAAAAAGGAAAGGGAAATGAGTAATGTGATACAAAGAAGTACTAATATAAGTATTTCATGAAGAATGTGAAACGTGATTTGGTACAGCAGAAAGAATGGCAGATTAGAAATCATTTCAGATCTTGATTCTTCTACTACTACCTGTGTGACCTTGGACAAGTAATTTAACTTCTTTGGGTCTCAGCTTCCTTACTTACAAAATGGGAGAGTTGGACCAAATAATCAAATCTTTTTGAGTTCTCAGGCCATGAATTTGGCTCCAAGAACTCTAGAAAAATATGTGATTCAGAAACTGTGAAGTGTGCACTGAATACAAGTTAGCAGAAAAATAGAAAATAATTCTTAACCTTATAGATGAATTGGATTAGCCAAGAGAAGGAAGGGGGAAGCCAAAGTTTCATTTACCTTTGATTCCCTTTACCTTTGATTTCCTTCAAGTATGTAAAAAAAGCTAAGAGTACATGCTGTCTTTCTCTTCTTAGGCATACAGTCTGGGGGAAAAAAGTAGAGAGCAAAATTTATTAGGGAAGAATATTCTACTCCTTTAATTACAAAAAAATTCTCAAAATGTTGATTTGTAATTTATTTTAATGATATAATGTTCAATATAAGGTATGCATAGATTGAGGCTGGATTCACATCTTTTTACCTGTAAAGGAACACCCTACTCCCCTTGAAACAGTACATGTGACCTACTATACCTAGATGACATTGGACTGCATGTAAGGATCCAAACCTTTTCATTATCTCTCATTTCCTGTCACTCCAGAAGATTAGTACCATAAATGGCTAAAGAAGAGAGCAAATAATTGCTGGTAAGAGTCAAAAGACTGATGTTGAGGCCCCAAACAAAAAAGAATAGATGGTGTTCCAGTGAAGAAAAGCATGGATTCCCAATCACCACCTCCTTCTTTTGACCTCCTGTGGTTCATTGCTGAATGATAAAATCATTCCCTCCCAGCAGAGATCATGCATTATGATTCTGTTTCCCAAGGTTATGCTCTCACTTCTCTCAGGAATATGGCAAGAACAACTGTAACATATGGAAGCATTTCCACATTGTAAGTTATTCTGAAGAGGAAAAAAATCTTAAAATGAAAAAAAGGCCTGTGAATTGAAAATACTGGCAAAAGAAATATGCATTTTCAGATGTTCTTAGAATGACCAAATGCAATTCTTATATGAGGGGTATCTTGCCAACATTAAAAATTCCCTTATGGGTGGGCGCAAGCAGAACAATGCTGAAAAAAAGTATACAGAGCTCTTTCTAGAATTTATTGACTCAGAATGCTACCACTCCCCTATTCCTTTGCTGCTTGGGGAAAGTCACTACCATCATAAATGATTGCCTAATCCATATCCAAGTAATCAAATATTGTAAGCATCTGCATACACAAAAGAAAAACAAACAAAAACAAAAATCTCTCAATGCTTTAATTGGTAGACAAGGCTGATACCTGGAGAAAAGAAAGAAAACTGAACCAAGGTCTCCCAATGGTGGGATGGTCTTCTGGAACACTATTGTCAATGATTGAAATACCTACTGGCAAGTGCAAAGACCAACACGCACTATGTAACCAGTAGATTTTTCTGAAGGGAGCCCCTTAGAATGAGAATTAGAATGGATAATGGAATCTATGTAATGGAGGATCAGTGTAGCACCATGTCTAGTAGAATATAAAGGTACATGGATATTTGGGACATTTGTAAGAAGTGATTACGATTGATCTTACAGTTAGCTTTTGTTTTTGTTTTTAATAGACAGAGGGAAAAGGAGAACATAAGAACACCAGAATGAGAAAATATATGAAATACTACAACAGAAAGGGAGCAGTAAGACATTTGTTTTCTCTGACTGTCAATACAAGCAACAGGAAAGCAGCCTCTTAGGTCCTGATAAATGGGTAAGGTCCACAAAACTGTCTGTTCTTTAGAGCCTAGCCTTTTTATTGACCTGTTACTTCTGTTCTAAACATACACGCTACCTCTTGCTTAGACTTCCTTTTTGGGGGTGGGGATGGGGAAAATTCTATTTCCAGAATTTATAAATGTTAGAAACTTCCTTTTGCCATGGTCCTGGGCAGGATTGAGGATGGTGGGAATCCCTGTTCCTTGTTTCTCAGTCTCCAGTGGCTCCCTGTCTATGGGAACATCAGGTGTGGAAATTTAATTGGGTATATAGAGCAAAACCCTAGCTTTCCTCCTATAAAATCTATGCCTCTTTGCATCCTTGGTGTTGTCAAATAGACTGGCTACTCTATCATAACACTATCACAGAAGTTTTTCTGGTGTTAAACCACTTCTCTAGTTTAGATGCAGAAAATCCCAGAGGGGTGACCTTGAATTGTGTTGTGAAAAACAATGGAGTCTCCAAGAACCCAACACACTTAATAGAAGGCATAAGAGCTTGGTATACCATGAGAGTAACAAACGGGAGGCACTCTTTCAAAAGGGACAATAACTTGCCTCCATTATCCTCCTGCTACAGCTAAAAGAACATACACCAAAATTCTTGTATCTCTGACACTCAAACAATTGATAATTTATTTTATTTTTCCCCTTGCAGCAACTAAAACCTGGCTATATTCTTTTATTCCTAAACCTTTCTGTCCTTTGTGTTCACTCTTATTCTAGAATATAGATGTCTTAAGTTATCCTTTATGCCTTCCCTGAGTTGGTTAACATGTACCTGTAATAAAAGAGGCTTGTTTCCACCATTCATTTACTTGTGTGACTCATTTATGAAGGTCTATAATTCCCAAATGCTTACAGTGAACTGGGGGCAATGGATAAGTCTTAACCTATTACAATAGCCGGTTCACACCAAATCTTAAATATGTTTGGGGTTTTTTTTTTTTTTTGCCTTTTTCGGAGGGCAGTTGAGGTTAAGTAACTTGCCCAAGGTTACACTGCTAGTGTGTGTGTGTGTGTGTGTGTGTGTGTGTGTGTGTGTGTGAGTGTGTGTGGGTGTTAAGTGTCTGAGGCTGGAACCAAACTCGGGTCCTCCTGACTCAGGGCCAGCGCTTTTACTCACTGTGCCACCTAGCCGCCCAAAAAATCTTAAATATGTTAATAATTAACAGCATGAAATAGAACACTCTCCAAAAGGTCTTCTGAAGAATGAAGGAAAGACTTAAGTAAGTACAAACTCCTAATCTGATAGATGCTGTTGTAGAAAAGAAAGTAATGCAAAGATTCAAATAGAGGCACCAAGACTACAACAAAACAATGGATAAAGAATGTCCTTTGAGAATTTACTAAGGAATAAAGGCAGTATCCAAAAAGCAAGAGTAATCAGTATCTCAAAATATTCTCAAATATAAAGAAAGTGCTACTCTATGGATTAAACTTCACAACTCCTGGATGGTCTGAAGCAAAGTCTGCAATAATTATTTTATCTGTATTTTGTTTTTCAATTTGGTCAGATGTTCTTTACCAAACAGCCCAGAGAAAATCAATTATCATGAGGTTATTGGTCATATTTTCTTTTGATAACATGGCTCATATTTCTACACCACTTCAGGATTTGCAGTATTAGGAAAATCTGAGTTGAAATCTGGGCTCAAACACTGACTAGCTGTGTGTCCCTGGACAAGTCACTTAACCCCTCTGTCTGTTTCCTCAGTGGTAAAATGGAAACAATAATAGCACCTACCAGACATGGTGGTTGTGAGGATCAAATGATATATTTGTAAAGTCGTTAGCACAAAGGTCCATTGGGCACATAATAAAGGCTTGTTTCCTCTTTTTTCCCCTTGCGACAGTCCCAAGAAGCAAGTAGCATAGGTATTATTACCCTAATTTTACAGATGAGGAAACTGAGTATCTTAGAAGATAGGCAACTTGTCCAGTTTCTTAATATAGTGTAGGTGCTTGCCTGATTTTAAATCCAGGGAACATGTCCAGACAGTTTTTATTATACTATGCTGTATACTGAAAATATCAAGTAAAGTAAATGATTAGAATAAAACAATAAAAATCTTATCAGAGAAAAAAATATTCTGTGGCAGGTCTCTTAAGCCCTGAATTCTCTGGAAGAAATCTAAGTTGTCATAGCAATGTTACTATTTTTACATACTTTGTATTTAATTATCATTGAATTTATTGTGACTCTCCTTCCCTCCCCCCGTAGAATGTTAGGTTGGAGATGGTTTTGCTTTTATAAATCTCCTATGCCTAGCACATAGGAATTGGACCTGTAATTTTGTTCATATATGGATTTGAAAAGTCCTTTTACCAATTCATGTAGATAATTTCTCTGCCACCTATTGCCTTAAAAGTTGTCTAGAGAATTGCGAAGTTAAGATATTTGCCCAGGGTAATAGTAAGTATCAAAAGCAGCTGAACTCAGATCTTTCTAGCTTCTGAGGTCAACTCCCTATCCACTGCACTATCTTGCCTCTCTGTCTTATACATAGTAAGAGTTTTAAATTGGCTGTTTAACTGTATTTACACTTGACAGAATTAAAAGACAAGGAACCAAGCTGAATTGCATATTGTAGAAGGTCCTTACATAAACATTGAATTGTACTGATTCTGAGATGCTTTCCAATTATGTATTCCTATGATTTTATTGTTCTAAATGTTTTCTAGCAGAGAACATCATGAGGTATTTAGTCTGGGAATGCAGTCTGGAATTCTGCCAGAAGGGAAAAAAAAGAAACACTTCTGCCTTTCTCCAGAGGTGTATGACTTTGCTACCTCTTTTTAGTCTGGAAATGACCCTTGAAACTACACAGATCTATTTTTTGAGATATATAAAGTCCACAACATTCCAAAAGATTAAAAAATATCAAAGGCTACGATTTTTAAAAGTTGTAACCAAGAAGATATCAATGTCTTATATCTCATATTTTAATATCTTTCAAAGATTTTTATAATCTGGATATATGATATGGGCTATATAGGTACCAAGAGTATCCTGGATGAAAACATAATGAAGGGAGAAGAGAAAGAACACTCAACTGAATTACATGTATAGAGAAGTAAGAAACTATTTCTGATTTCAAAAAAGTACTTGACCTGGACAAATAAAATGTAACCTTAAAGGTTCTCCTCAGGCAGGTGACCATAATGTTTATGTTCAAAATCTCACATAACAATATTTAAGCATTACTCATGAAAAGAAAATTTTCAAAGATCTACTGAATACTAATTTGCATCAAGGCATAAAAGAGAGAGACATATGTTGCCAAAATTCTTTGTCACCATTATGGGGTGATGTCCTGCATAAAGCCCATTTGCAAGGGAGATTGTCTACTCATCTCAAAGACTTTAGGTTCTTGACTTCACAGATGACATTACTCTAATAGCATGCATCCCTGGAATATTTTGAAGGTCTCATCTTTGAGATACACAGTTGCTGAAAAAGTCCTCTCCCCTCACTTCCCTTTTTCTCTCCTCTTCTCCTGAGGGTATTCTGCCCAAATGGTTTTTACTGGCTAGATTTCTTAAGCCTTAAATCCAATTCACTCTGGATCTCATAGATTGGACAACACTAGGTTCCTGCCCAATGATCACTTCATTGTTATTTTTTGGACTCTCCTGGCTCAAAGTGAATGTAAATAGTAACTGTTTCTCTTTTGGCCAGCAACCCTGAATATCTTCCCCACCCAGATTTATTTCTTTGATTAAAGAGGCCATCTTTCTTAAAGAGGCCTATAAACTGAATGGCATTATCTTAATCAAAGTGAGAGCCTGAAAAAAACTTAATTTAAAAGGGTCAGGGTCTCCCACTGCATTCAGGTCATATCTAATCTTTCTGACCGATATCTGGCCACTGGACCCAGATGGCTCTGGAGGAGAAAGTGAGGCTGTTGACTTTGCACAACCCTCCCTCACTTAAATCAAAATCAATTGCAACTCATGTCATTATCCCCTTGGGGTTGTAGCCTTCTTTGAGAATGAAAGACCATACAATCTGCTAAAAAGGTATTAGCCCAGTGCAGTGACAATCACACTGGCATACCCAGAATAGCTGCTAGCATAGGTTCTTAGATCTGCTTTACTAGGGAAGATAGCTATTTAAGGTGTCAGCAATCTTTTTTAAAATTACATTCACTACTTCAGGGGAAAAGTCAGCACTCTGAACTTCAGAGAAAATACAAGCCTAGAAATAAAGACCAACAGACAGGGCTCTGACTGCCTGAATCAAAGCAATAGAGAGCCTTTACTTCTAAGCAATTGTAATGGCAAGCAAAGAAGTACTTAGCACTTTGGTTCAGCTACTCAAGTTTTTTTAGCACCTTGTTTGAGTTCAAGTGTCTTTGAGCCTTGCCCTGATTATACCAAGTGTTAGTTAAGAAACAGAACTTGTAAACCTGGCAGTAGGGGGAACTTACTGATGCAAAAGGGAGGAGCTAATGACCATATATAAGGAGAAGCCCAAGCTAAGAAAGATCAGAACTGAGAAAAGAACTCTTGGGGTTGCAGAGTTGAGAAGGAGAAAACATGTGTTATCCTGGTACTCTGTATTTCTGTTCTATCTTTGTTTACTTTCCTTTGTAATACTTTGTACAGATGCTCTGGGACCTTACTGGAAGCCCTGAAAGAGGATTTTCTGATTGTCTGTTTACAGAAGTCCTGGAGGAGAATTTTTAGAAGTCCTGGGACTTTACTGATGGTTTGTGTTGACCTCTCAGACCTTGTTTGTGAGTCTATGTTGATTTCACAGGCACATAGTGAATGGATGATGGAGCCAGCAATGTGTTTGAATGTCGTTTTGACTGTTTTAAGCTATGTCTTCACAAAAACAGAAACTGTGAAGGACTTGAGGTGGACTGGACATTGAATTTCAATATGGAACTAGATGAGGAGCTAGATGAGATACTGAGAGCTACCTACCTGTGAATACAGGTGACAATTGGGTAGATTCAGGCAGGAGCTGGACCCATAGAAAAGGAACCATGGAATTTGAGAGCCAGCCTCTAGTCAAGATGAAAAAATCTTTCCTTGGTTACCTAAAGCTGACTGAGAAGATCATGATTTACTGTGGCCTAGGTCTGGGAAAACTTTGTACTCTGTACCTTGTACCTCTTAAGGATGATTAAAAACTAATCTCCAATCAAGAACAAAGAAGACTTTTTGACTGAGAGATTAATACAATATGAACTAGGAATTGAGAACTTTGATCTTTGTACATTGTGTCCCTTAAGGAGGCTTGCTCTTTAAGGATAATTGAATTAAGGACTTACTGAATGATTGTACTTTGGGTCCCTTAAGGAGGCAGCTCCTTAAGGATGGCTGAGTTAAGGACTTACTGAATGATATATTTTGCTTAAAACTATGTAGCCACTTAGAAAACCATGTGACCATTTTAGTGATAAGTTGTTATGTTATGACATTATGAATGCTATACTTTGGTTTCTGTGAATGTTTTGCTTTAATTCACTGATGAGTAAATAGAGAGTTCACTATACTACATGATAAGAATCTTAAAGGTGTTCCCAGTAGCAGTCATCTGGAAAGCTGTTCATGCTTGGCTTTATAGCAGTCAGAAGAGCTCAGAATGTCTACTAGGGAATCACAAGATCCTTTTCATAAGCAAGCCCCCAAAGCAAAATGCAAACTTCAGAGTATATATATGTGTATATATATTATATATTATATATAAACACTTGTCAGAGCCAGAAGGCATCAAAACTCTCTTGACTCAGTGCCTAATTAGAAATTAGCAAAAGGTGTGAAAGCCTTCTACAAGCAAGTATCCCCTTAATAAGCTTTACTTAATGGGTTCCATGTGAGGCCTATTGATAGGTGGGGAAGATCTTAAATTACACCCAGCCACACACATTGGGAAAAAAAAAACAATTAAGGAATTAGTTCTGACTGTGCTCATACACAAACAGAAAAAAAACTTTGTAATTTTGTTCATTTTTAATGTCATGAAGATGTGGTGCATTTGGGTAAAGCAATGGGGCAAGAATTGATGAGAAAATGATCAAACTGAAATTCATTCAGAAATAGTGCTATAGTTTAAGTGACACAAATCTGTCCATTGTCACAAAAGCCAAATTTTTCTTTATTTTTTAATTGAATTTTAATTAATGTATTTATTTTTAGTTCTCAACATTCATTTCCACAAGATTTTGAGTTATAATTTTTTCTCCCCATCTTTCCCCTACCCCCACCCCAAAATAGCAATGAATATCCCTTCCCCAATCCATTATCCCCTATATCTTCCCCAATCAACCCCCTAACTTTCTAGCAGGGCAAGACAGACCTCTATATCCTAGTGCCTGTATACCTTATTTCACAGTTGCATGTAAAAAAAAAACATTTTTTTAAAAATACATTTGTTTTTAAAACTTTGAGTTCCAGATATTTACCCATCCTCCCTCCTCACCTTCCCCCACTGAGAAGACAAGCAATTCAATATAAGTTGTACATGTGCAGTTACCCAAATCATTTCCATAGTAGTAATATTGTGAAAGACTAAATATATTTCCCTCCCTCCTATTCCACCCCCGACTTATTCCATTTTCTCCTTTGACCCAATTCCTTTTCAAATATATTTGCTTCTAACTGCCCTCTCCCCAAATTGACTTCCCTTCTATCATACTCCCTCCTATCACCTACCCCCATATTTTCCTGTAGGGTAAGTTACCCAATTGAGTGTGTATTTTATTCCCTCCTTAAGCCAAATTTAATGAGAATAAGGTTGTCCCATTCCCTTTCATGTTCCTGTTCTTGCCCTCCACTGTAAGAGATTTCTCTTGCGTCTTTTAAATGAGATAATTTATCCTAATCTATCTCCTAATTTCTCCTTCTCCCAATAAATTCTTCTTACCTCTTAATTTTATTTTTAGATACCATCCTTTCATATTAAACTCATCCTGTGAACTCTATGTATACATGAACATACATATGACCACTTTCACATATATATATATACATATTTATATACCCATATACCCTCCTATACAAACATAAATACACACACACACACACACACACACACACACACACATATATATATATATTCCCTTCAACTATCCTCATACTGAGAACAGTCTTATGAGTTACAATTATCATTTTTCCATGTAGGAATGTAAATAGTCCCACTTGAAATAAGTTGCTTATGATTTTTTTCCTGTTTACCTTCTCAGGCTTCTCTTGTTTCTTGTAATGGAAAGTCAAAATTTCTGTTCAGCTCAGGTTTTTACATCAAGAATTCTTGAAAATCCTCTATTTCATTGAATTACTATATTTTCCCCTGTAGCATTATACTCAGTTTTGCTGGGTAGGTGATTCTTAGTTTTAGTCCTAGCTACTTTTACCTCCAGAATATCATATTCCAAGCCCTTCATTCCCTTAACATGGAAGCTGCTAGGTCTTGTGTTATCCTGATTGTGTTTCCACAATACTCATACCGTTTCTTACTGACTGCTTACAATATTTTCCCCTTGACCTGGTAACTCTGGAATTTGGCTATAATATTCCTAGAAGTTTTCTTTTGGGGATCTTTTCCAAGAGACAATAAATGAATTCTTTCAATTTCTATTTTTCCATCTGGTTCTAGAATATGAGGGCAATCTTTCTTGATAATTTCTTGCAAGATGTAGTCTAGGCTCTTTTTTTGACAATGGCTTTCAGGTAGATGAATAATTTTTAAATTCTCCTGGATGTATTTTCCAGGTCAGTGTTTTTTCCAATGAGATTTCACATTACCTTCTATTTTTTTTTTGTTTGGATCTATTTTATAATATCTTGATTTCTCATAAAGTCATTAGCTTCTAATTGCTCCAATCTTATTTCAAAGGAGTTTTTCTCTTCAGTTACATTTTGAAATTCCTTTTCCATCTGGCATATTTGGATTTTTAAGGCATTCTTCTCCTTATTGGCTTTTTGACCTTCTTTTGCCATTTGAGTTGGTCTGTTTTTAAAGGTGTTATTTTCTTCTGTGTATGTTTGGGTCTCCTTTAGCAGGCTATTGACTCAATTTTTATGATTATTTTGCATCATTCTCATTTCTCTTCCCAATTTTTTTCTCCTTTTCTCGTACTTAATTTTCAAAATCCTTCTTGAGCTTTTCCATGGCCTGTAACCAATTCATATTACTTTTGGATGGTTTTGATGTGGGAGTTATGACTTCACTGTCTTCCTCTTCCTCCCATTCCATGCCTTGATCTTTTTTGTCCCCAAAAAAGCTATCTATGGTTTGAGTACATTTCCTGGGCTTGCTCGTCTTGCCAGTCAATTACTTGATTTTTGAGTGCTTTTCCACAGTAGAATTCTGCCTCCAGAATGGAGAGAGCATTGTCCCAAATTTCTGGGGTTTTTGCAGCTGCTGGAGCTATTAGTTGGGTGCCCTCTCTACAGACACCACAAGCTCTGGCTCACTGGACCACCATCCAAGATGATTAAAGCAAGAGCAGTTACCCTCTTAATTGTTGATTGGTCCCCTTGCAATCTGCAAGCCAGGAGTTCCTGATATAGCCAGGCAATGGTGGCTGCACAGCTGCCATGCGTTTGATGCTGTGCACCCCAGGGAATGGGGCCAGACTACACTCTAGGTCCCCCTATTCCCACAAAGTTCCACACTGACCTTTTACTTTCTTTTTGGCATTTGTGGGCTGACAATTCTGGAAACCACCACAACTGCTGGTGATTCTCTCTCCTGAAGTCTGCTCTGGGCCTGCCACTGGTTGGGGTTGCCCTGGGTCCATAAACCATGCAGCTCACATGGAGCTGAGCTCAGCTCCCAGTCTGGTGAGTTATATCCTTCCTATCAGCCTGCTGGGCTTCTTTCAGAGAGACTTTTTCTCTTTGTGACTTTTGTAGCTCTAAAGTTTTTTTAGAGTCGTTTTTTTACATGTATTGGTAGTGATTGGAGAGAGCCCGCACCAAGTTTGTGCTTCTACTCCACAATCTTGGCTCCATGCCCTGCTTTTCTTTACTTTTAAGACAATCTATTCTTTACCTATATTCTCCAAGTGATGTTATGATCATGAATGATAGAATATCAGAAACTCAGAAAAGTCAATATTGTAGACGACCCAAATGGCAATGGAAAGGCAATAGTTTTAAGTACGCCATAAGAAGTAACAAATGCTGACTTTGCATTCAAAAGGTGACATAAAAGGACGTGGTTCAAAAGAGATAAGCCAGTAAAGTAGTGTGGCAAACATCTTTGAGAAGCATCTCTTTCTGTGACATTTTCCTTGATTTTTATATCTAGAAGATCTTTGGATAAACTTATTTCAGTGGTTGTATCGCTCAAAAAATTTGTATTATCTTCACTTAACCTCAGGAAATTTTTCTAAGATCATAAATATTAGAGAAGTTGCCAACCTGAATTGATAAAAGGAGCTTTCTCATCCAAGAGATCCCTGCATCAATGAATCAAACCTCTAGTTTGTATCTTTTTCTCAGTTAACAGAAGAAATCTTGTTGGAGGACACCTTTTGTAAATGAGAATTTTCTACTTTTTTGTCAGAAAAAAATAATTTACACATTACTTTTTTATATTCTGTGTACAGCTCAGTCAATAGCATGTCTATGGAGATGTGATCTGATATGGAGAATCAAATGTGAAATCCAGCCTAATATTTTCTCTAAAACAGTCTTCAATCTGTAAACAGACTAATTTTTTTAAGCAATCAGGGTTAAGTAACTTGCTCAAGGTTACACGGCCAGTTATTTCTGGGTATGTTGCTGAGTGTCTGAGCCCGGGATTCGATCTCCAGGTCATCCCAACACTGGAGCCAGTGCTCTTACTCACTGAGCCACCTAGCCACCCCTAAAACAGACCATTTTCATAAAGTTAAATAGAAAGCCCACTATAAATTTTAACTTATCAAATATGACTATTTTATGAGCCAATGGAGTGATAAAATATCTATGTATATAAATATATGTATGAATTTGTGCTTCTAAAGTAATAAAATAATTTTAATTAGTAAAGGATACTCAATATATAGATAGCTATATGTATGTGACATATATACATACACACATATACCTATATAAACATACATATATACACAAATTGTGAGTCTCTATTGAGAGACAAATATATATATATATATATATACACACACACATGCATCTATTACATATCTATATCTCTCTCTAGTCCATAAATTCCATATATTTAATATTCCATACTATTTCTAGTTTTATTCTGTTAAACACAGTAAATTATATTTTTTTTCTCTCATAGTTCCAGAATTTCTGGAAATTTTACATTTTGATCACTGCTGCTATAAATTTAGACCAAGAATGTGGTCTGTTAGTCTTAATATCTTTGTCTCAAGATTTCACAAGTGTGCTCAGGGTACTTCCCCTCAGGTACATAGAGGGAAAAGTAGAAGTCAAAGAGATATAGATTTCCAGTTTACTGGGTTTCTGAAATCTTATCTCAGTCCTACTAATTAAATAGCTTCTTCTGGAAAAAGAAAACAATTCCTTCATAAGGTGCTTCCTAAAATATAAATACTAATTAAGTGAAGCATTTGTTCCTTTTGCAACCCATTCAGTCCAAATGCTCACAGCCTATGATCAGAAATTTCCCAGTTTGCCTTTGATTTGTCACAATGCAATATTCCCTTGACTAATTGCTGAAATTAAATACAGCTGTACAATTATCAAAGATCTTTGGTTTCAATGACTTTCTACTAGTTAGTCTTTGGCAATATTATTTCCTATAGAATAGATTCTAATCTCCTACAGGGAACGTATTTGCTATTTAACTTGGTTATCTATGTTTGCACTTCTCATTCTAGTGCCCCCATTATTTTTAGAATATTTTCCTGGGGGAAAAAATGAAAAAGCTAAAACTTAGTTCTTCTAACAAATATATGTGTGTGTGAGTGTGTTTGTGATTAGAAATAGTTTATGTCGAAATATTTAATATCTACTAATTAACACATTCCATGACTATATTGTGAGCAATGATGGTCCATTTTGGTACATCCGTGATTTCCTACAGGCCCACTATGTAGTCTATATCCATGGAGATCTATGACATTGTGGAAAAGCCTCTTCAAACTCATGGTCTGTATAGAGATATTTTAGTTTCAAACCCCATAGATTCCTTGTTAGGAAAAGTAAGTAGATGTCTGGGACATTGGTTATTTCACATGATGTCCTGATTTTGGGGGTATTTCTTTATAAGTGAGTGGTGTCTGATATCAGCCTATCTCCCAAGTCCAAGATAAAAGTCTTTCAGCCTCAGGCTACTGATATTAAGGTTAAAATCACATTAAGCCAGGTTTTATTAATGGTTCCTGTTTTGGAGGCTAACAATTTAAGTGATACCGTACTGTGATTATAGCTTATGAGACCACAAAAGTACTTAACTAGCCTCTATTCCTGCTGTGAATTTCAAGACCCATGAAATATAATCTGATTCTATGTCCCTGCTGTGAATCTGAGAACACATTCAGGCAAGTTAAACTTATTTTCATTTACTCTTCAGCATTAATGATTTTAGCAAAATCAATATCTTTCTTAAAACAAATGATTAGCCTTGATAGGATAAGCTACACCCTTATCAATGAATCAATACAGTAATCAAGAAGGATTTTAAGAACCTACTATGCACAATGCATAGAATATTAATGCCCAGACTTGTCATAGACATGGCCAAATATATTGTAGTTGTGCACATAGGCACACAAGCATTCATCTGTTTCCTAAAAAATAAAAAGAAAAAAACCTTAAGGGTATTTCTCTTCTCCAAGTAAGTTGCTGAGAGTCTTCTTTTTATTGAGACTGACTGTAGATCTTTTCCTCTGCTTTAATAAATCAAGAGAATTATGAAAGCCACCAATCCTGATGAAGAAGGCCATTACGCTATCATGTTTTCACAATGTCCCTTCCATGAAAGCTTTAGAAGATTAGACAGTCCTTTGTCAAAGGAGTTGTTCCCTCTGGTAATTTGTCCAGGAGTTGCAGAAAGCACTTAATTGCATTGTTTCCTCTTGATCCATCCTCTAGCGTATCTTTTCAGTCCATAAGTGATTTTGTGACACAGTGATGTTTTTATTTTATTCCTTTGATCAATCCTACAGTGTATTACATTGTTTTAACCTTCCCTGCATCATACATCTTCTGAGTGTATATGCCTTCTCCTGGAATGTACTTTTGTACTCAGTGCCTATCAATCCTTCGTCTGCTAGTGTATGAAAAAGACTATCTTTGAAGAGTAGTTCTCATCATTTATTAATCCAAAGTGTCAGAATCTAACATAACTATCCCTTTGCTTGATTGCATTATCACTTAAAAGAAGTGATCCCTTACTGTACTAGGTTTATATTTATTGGATTTTTATCCTAAACGCCAACCATGAGACAGGTGGTTGAGGTTCAAGCAAACCTTTATTAGTCAAGTATATGATATGAACCTAGTAAATGGGAGGGGTTAGTACAATCTCAGTCTGAAATTCATAGGAGGATGGTCTTCAGTGGTAGCAATAACAGTAGGAACTGAAAATTTTGTCTAGATTTTGGTTCTCAGCCCTGATTTAAAAAAAATGTTACACCACCAGGCAAAGAAGTGTCATTTGAGCTGCAGTCTGTCTGTGTCAGGAGTAGTTTCTTATACAGATTTCTTTCTAGGTTCCACCATAATGCCATTCCATCAAATTTAGGCCCATAGTAATAATTTCTTTTAAAAAATTTTTTTTCTGAACTTAAGAAATAAACAAGCTTTTCTATAACATAGGAAAATAGAAGGGGGGAAGATGATTGTTTATACAACTTTAACACTATTATGTACAACTTGCTATTACTCTTAAATATATAATAAAGTTATCATGTAACTTTCTTCTCTTTTTTTCTTCCTTCATTATACACAAAGGTGTGTTGTGTGTGGGTATGTGTGTGTGTGTATAAAACCATTTATATATATATATATATTTCCATTTATTAGTTCTTTCTTAATTTGGGTATTTATAATAGTCAAAATGAATGTCACTCAAAATCATTCTTCAAACAGTGTTGCTATTACTATATACAATGTTCTCTTGGTTCTGCTCATTTCACTCTTCATTATTTTTGTGCTTAGTCTATCCATTTTTTCAGTCATCAACCTCATCATTTCTTATAGTTCAGTAGTATTCCATCAAAATCTTATACCACAACTTGTTCAGTCATTCCCTAATTGATAAGCATCCCCACAATTTCCAGTTTTTTGCCAACACAAAGAGAACTGCTATAGATATTTTAGAATGTACAGGTTCTTTTCCTTTTTCCCTAATCATCTTGAGAAACAAACCTAGCAGTGGTATTTCTGGGTCAAAGGATATAAATAGTTTAATAACTCTTTGGGCACATACTTGGAGTAGACATTACCCTAATTCACTGAAGGGTTTGAGGCCTTTCAATGTGGCTTTAAAAGGATGTGGCCACTTCATATACTACAGCTTCTGGAGTCACAAGTGAGGGTTGGACAGCAAGTAACCACCAAAGACGGATGCATAGCCCTGAAAAGGGCTCAGCAGGACCTCACCCCTGAGGTGCTAGTTGAGGGGAAGAGGGAATATTCAATAAAATGTAAGATTCCCGAGAACTGGGAAAATTTTGTCTTTGTAACTCTAGCACCTAGCATGCCTGGCACATAGTAGACACTAAATAAATGTTTCTTCAATGAGGGGGATAATGACAACAAAAAAGGAAAGGAATGTGCTATGTTTCCAATCTTTTATTGTATGCCAGCTACTATCTTCTCATCCCTGTCCACACCAAAAGGGCCATTGTTACCCAACTTCGGCAATATGATCTGATTTACTATTCTCACTCTCTGTACTATATTATAATCTTCTTCAAGGAAGGGACTGTATCTTATTTACCTCAGAGCTTTATCCATTGTACAGACTTTATAAATGTTTATTGAAGAAATATATACTGAATTGCAGATACTACTCAAGTTAAGTGAAGTCACTGACATTTATTGAGCACCTTCTTTATGTCAAGCATGGTGCTAAGGAGCAGTGATACAAAGAAGGAGAAAACGCAGTCCCTCTTCTCAGAGAGCTCACTTTCTAATAGAGGAGATCACATGAAAACAATTTTGTACAAACAAAAATATATGTGTATATATATATCTCTGTGTGCAGGATAGATTAAAGATAATTATAGTGGTAAGGCATTAATATTACGGTTGGGGTAGAAAAAGGCTTCTTATGGAAGCTAGGATATTAGCTGGGGCATGAAGGAAGCCAGGGAAGTTATGAAACAGAGATGAGTAGGTAGAAAAAACTATAGATAGAAAGATACATATATTGATATATATCTTCTTTAACAGATATTGATATATGATATATGATATCTTCTTTAAGGTTTAAGAAGCAATTTCTTAACAACCATCCTTAGAAGTAGGTAGTGAAAATAATATCACTCTCATTTTACCAATTAAAAAAAAAATGATGTTCTGATGGGTTAAGGGACTGATTTGAATTAGTTCGCCACTTAATTTACTAAGTTTACCAATCCCATATGTCCCATTTCCTCAAGGCTGTATTAGGTGATTGTATTAGTCTAAGGAGGAAGGAAATAGTCATTACAGGATCAGGTGGTTGTGGGATGTAATGGGGGTGCAGAAAGGGTGGTGAGGACTAGACAGAGAGAGGGTAGTGTGGTATAGTGAAAAGAATGATGGATTTAAAGTCTGAGGACCAGGGCTTAAACACCAGCTGTACTCTTTAGTATGGTGTAACCTTGAATAAGTCACTTAACTTTTATGTCTGTTTCCTCATCTGTAAAATGAGGTGATTATACTAAATCTTCTCTAAGGCTTGTTTTATCTCTAAATCTATGGCTCTATGAGAGTAGAAGGAAAGTAGCAAAAGAGGGAAGAGAAGACTGTCAAAAGGGAGGGGAAGAGTGAAGAGGGAACATTGATGGGGCAATGAAGGCAAATTCTGCCCGTTTCACTATTATATATAAGTTCAATCTTAAACCTGCCCCCCAAAAAAAGCCCAAAACCTATCTACTATAGCTCTGTTCAGATCTCTATAACAGAAAATAAATGTTTCTCTCTTTCTTCCTTCTTTTTTTCGTCTTTCCTTTGTTCCTTCCTTCTATCCTTCCTTCTTTTCTTTCTTCTTTCCTTCTTTCCTCCTTTCCTTCCTTCCATTCAGCAATTGGTGGTACAGTGAAAAGAGAGCTGGGCCTGGAATGAGGAAGATCTGGGTTCAAACATGATCTCCAAACTTTTCTAGCTGTAATTCTGGGTAAATCACTTAACCTCTGTCTGCTTCAGTTTCTTCAACATTTACATGAGAATAACAAAAGCACCTACCTCCCAGGATTGTTGTGAGGATCAGATGAGATACTTTGCAAAGTGTACAGCACAGTGACTGGCATATAGTAGGCGCTTAATAAATGCTTGTTCCCTCCTTCCTACCTTCCTTTCTTCTAGTCTATCTTTATTTTTTATTTTATTTATTTATTTTTTTGCCTTTTGGTGGGCAATTGGGGTTAAGTGACTTGCCCAAAGTCACATGGGTAGAAAGTGTGTCAAGTGTCTGAGGCCGAATTTGAACTCAAGTCCTCCTGACTCCAGGGCCGGTGCTCTTTGTACTATGACACCTACCCACCCCTCTAGTCTATCTTAAAAAACAATACCAGCTGTTGAATGTTTTGCACAAGGTAGCAATGCAACTGAAGAAGTCAACGACAATAATTATTTTGCCTACATAAGTATGTAAACAGTAGGACAGCCTTTGTTTCTCCTAAATGGTCCTCTCCTGCAACTCCTGAGCATTCTCGTACCACTCTTTTGTCATGCCTAGGAAGGTTCTTTCTATTCCAGTTCCAAGCTACCTTTGCTCTTTCATTTATTCATTGCCAATAGTCCCTTTTCCTACCCTTCATGTCATTCAATTCCTTTTTAATGTTCTTCATTCATATTAACAAACATTTATTAAGAGCCTACTATCTGTGACATGCTTTGTTAGGTTGTGAAACAAAGACAAAAAACAATGTACCCTGCTCTCAAGGAGCTTACATTTCCCTGGGGGATACACCATGTACACAAGTAAGTAAATATTAAATAAATCAAGTAATTACAAGAGAGAGAATATTAAAAATTTCTTTTCCCTATGCTCTGGGATTGTACAACTTTGAATTTTTCTTGGGTGTTCATTCTCTCTATGGCCTACATTCTCTTCTCACTTCATCTTAAGATAGATTTTCCCCCCATTAAACACTATAAGACCTCATTTTAAACTCATACTCATTTCCCCCTTCCCCCAAAAAGTAAAGCATTGCCCTTATCTGGGTATTATTCTAAATCCAAAGGTCCTTAAGAAGTAGAGGGAATAGAGTTAAACAAAGACTTGAAGTTCCTAGTCTAAAAGGGTCACCAATATCATTAAAAGCATTTTGGAAACTGCTGTTGTGGGGCCTGAAGGTAGATTGCTCCTGCTCCAGGGTACAACTGTTCACTTACCATAGCATAAACTATACTCCCTCTGACCAGCTGCCACCTGTAGCTTTTCCAGAAAAAGCCCACCCACTGCTTCCTGCTCCCTGATTTTTAAAATTTCTCCCCCTGTTTCTTGCTAACAATCCCCAGATGTGCCAGTTTTGTAGACACCTCCTCTGTACCTCCATAGTTCAGTGAAAAACTGTTTTTCAGTAAAAGTTCATTATAGCAATACTTTGCCAATTGGCAGCCTCATTCCACCTCATCCCCCTTGGGCTTCAGGTGGGATGGTTTACCTTATCACAGGTGCCAAGACAAGCACTGACCAATCTTGCTATTCCCTCCAGCAGCAAACCTGGCAGCCTCACTTGAAAAAAAGAGCCTGTGCGGATAGGAACTATTTGGGAGGACCTCCTGTCATGTCTGCTCCAGTTTAGAGCTGCGAGCAGTAAACAAAGTTTACACATCTGGAGTGAAGCTTGTAAAAATAATGAGTACAACGGACTGCATAAACATTTCCAAATGGTTTGAATACCTTAGGAAAACTGCAGTCTTAATGAGGTTCATTTTTCAGTATGTAGTGCAGCTCTCACTGGTGTTCTGAATTATATTTCCCAGTGAAAGTCAAGGTGGTTCACATGTGTAGTATGGAGTTGTACTGGTCAGGAACATTTAGGTCTCACTGTCCTACTCTCATTTGAGAGAGAAAGTCTAGCCTATGGTAGACAGATGCCCAGCCAATATTATTGGTAATGATGAAATTGGATATTGCCTATGAATCTACATCTTTAAAATAGACAATTAAGAAACAATTTGAGTGAAGTCAGAAAGAAGTAATCTTGACCAATGGATACTGTCCAAAAATTTAAGTATTACAAGAAGGAGAAAATAGAGTTTATATATATATATGTGTGTGTAAACTAGATGTAAACTAGGCTAGTTTATTCTTAGGATGTTACTGGATAGTTTTACAGGCATGCTTTTTCTCTGCAACCACACACAGAGCCTTATTTCCCTTTACCACTGCCTCTGAGGGTTTTGGTTAATTCAAAGTTGGTTTATAGGGAGCTACACCATTTCCTGATTGCTGCCTCCCAGTCTGTGTAAGCAAGGTCATAGGAAATGGGGGAAAGTATCCTTTCTGTGGATGTTGTTTTGTAATGAATCTTATTTCAGACCCAGTCATTCACCATGAGGAAAGAACAAGGAATAGTAAACGTCATATAGGAGCTGTTTATGCATTTGTTTTCTTTATTCATGTATGCACTCCCTTTATTCTGTTTTCTTCTTTCTCATTTTGTTATATGGTTCTCCACATATGTTATGATGATCTTGTCTGTTTTAATAATAACAATATATATTACTCTTTATACTTCTCAAAGTGCTTTCCAATGCTTTAATTCATTTTACCCTCACAAAACCCTGTAATACAAGTGAGGTAGTTATTATTCCTATTTAAGAGACTGAAGACCTGAGAAAGAGAAGTTATACAACTTATTTAACACTCCATAGTCATAGCAATCCCATGATGAGAAAGCAGATTTCTGGGCTTAGTAATGTTTTTGTTTGTTTTGTTTTTCTTTTTCTTCAAAATGGCAAATGTTCTTGGAGATAAATATAAAAACAATGGTAATAGTAGTGATGGTGATGGTGGTGATGGTGATGGTGGGTGATGGTGGTGATTGGTGGTGGTAGCAACAACTTCCTCAAACTCTAAACCTTCACCATTTTAGACACACTGTAATTTGCGTCTAACATAGTGATGTCATTTTGGTCCTTTTTCAGAATGAAGGAGAACAATCAACCAACCAACCATGTAATGGCCAGGGGAGGGACTCAACGGCCAGTGAGGGCATGACACCCAATGGGATGTGTTTGCCCTGAGATTTCTGCAATAATTGGGAAAGCTCAGCAAGAACCTGGTAAGGTCAGCTAAGTGGGCTCTGACAATACCACAGGCTAAACTAGTTCCCTGGATAGTGTGATATAACTACCGTTATGATTCCAAATTTAAGAAATTAATGGGTTAGGTCAGGTTTGTAGACTAGCCCTGTTTGAAATTATGTTGAGAAACAGTTAAACATAGAATATAGCAGTGATCCTTCAAGAAGGCCAGTTACATTACTACAAATCAGAAATATCAAACCTCATCTGTCAGAAATTTTTCATGTAGATGATGCTGACCAATAAAGGGGGCAAAAAGTGATTATGCATGAAATGAATTCAGTATATAAATGCCTGGTATCACATCATATCAAAATAGAAATAAATCTGATCAGTTAAATACAGGGACTTTATACTGCTTTTTTGTCATCGACATCCTCAGCTCCAAGTTATACCACAACATATTATTTCAGGACAATCCTAAGAAATAACTCTCTTCCTCTACCAAGATTAGAATAAGAGTAGAAATAGATTTTTCAGTTGGAAGAAGGAAGTACTAAAGAACCTGAAGACTCTAAAAAGATACACTTAATGCAACATAAATCAAGAAATATGTCATTTAAGCTTAAGAAGCAAAGAAATCGGAGGTTTGAGAGAACCCCCAGAGGAGGATGTGGAAGTCCAACACAACACAAAGACAAGTTGGAATAAATATGAAATGAAAAACTTGCATACCATTAACATAATCAAGAACAGAACACTTATTTCAAGGGAGGTGATTGAAACTCTAGCTTCTCTGCAAAACTGGAAAATGGCAGAAGAGAGGATGCAGTATTATTGGTTCCAACACTTC
This sequence comes from Petaurus breviceps papuanus, assembly GCF_028583685.1. Taxonomy (NCBI): domain Eukaryota; kingdom Metazoa; phylum Chordata; class Mammalia; order Diprotodontia; family Petauridae; genus Petaurus; species Petaurus breviceps. The sequence continues at coordinate 34,304,571 of NW_027187419.1, read as the reverse complement.
AGAGTGCTTCATAAATCATTAGCAAAGCACTTTACCAGATTTCACTGATGCCACCTTAATCCCAACCCTCAACAAAGTACATCACCTATCTTGATAACCAAATATAAGAACTCCAGTGACTGCTATAAATACAGGGTAATTACATGTATATGTACTCTGTTCTAAAAATCCATAGCTAGTATCATTCAAAACAAATGTATAAACAGTTGCAACAAAATTACACGTTGGCTGTGAATAGTGAAATACTTGTGTAATCCCTACTCCTTTGGAGATTAAGTCTGGTGAAGTGCTTAATTTAGGAATTCTGAGCTATAGGAGCACTAAAGTTGATTAAGTGTCTACACTAAGTCTGACACCAATATGGGGCCAGCCCCTGGGAAACAATGATACCACCAGCATGCCTAAGGTTGGGTGCATTGGCCCAATTCAAAACAGAAAGGTCAAATCTTCCATGAAAATCAGCAGTTTGAATCAGGACAGTATGTGGCCATAGCATCTCTAGCCTGGGTTAGATAGGAAGAGTCAGTATCAAAAAACCAAAAACACACAAAGAAGACATATATAGCATAACAAAAAGGAATTGACTAAAAGACACTACTCATTATCAATTTAATATTTACTGAACAAATTGCTTGAAGTAGCATAACATTTCTACTGCTTGTATTGATTATCACAAAGCCTTTCAGTCTCATACCGATGGTGTAGACATGTTTTACAAATATATAAAAGACATTAAAGCATAGTGATAATACAAGATCATTTGATATACACATGAGGGACACCAATAAAAATAGCAAAAACAATGTCATATAATCAAGCATCTTTTAGGGAAATTTTAAGTCTTTTACGGTTCTGAATTAAATCCATTACCATTATTCCTTAAGAGAACTGAGTAAATCTTTCAAGTCAAAGAGAAATCTGATACTGTATTTTAAGAGACTGACAGATATACTGAAATCAAAGTTTAAAAGAAGGAGCACATTTAGAGCAATTGACTCCTAAACAATAGCAGTCTCAACATAAGTTTTTGGCATAGTAAAATGAATATCAGTGGATCTCAAATATTTCCAGACAAAAACATAGATGGCATTAGGGAGACACAGGACTCCTTATGCCCATGGAAGTTTTATAGTAAGTTTAACATTTCATCATCAAAACCAAAAAAAGAAGATTGACATCTAGAACACCAGATAAGGAGATTTAAATTTATGAAAAAAAATTTGGAATACCACTTACTTCATGAATCAATAGTAAATTCTGGCAACATGAATACATTACCGGACTTGTCAAATGTGGTTGAAACATACTTGGAGAGAGCTTATGAAGGGGCTTGGATGCAAGAATATAATCAGAAGGCACTATGGGAACACTGTTGAATCAATATGAATGCAACAATATGCAAACTTGAAAGTGTTTAAATGAGTAATACAATTTTTATAGAATTTCACATATTTAAGATTATTCAGACTCAGATTATTGTGACCAAAATTTAAAGAAAGGATATTCTAAGGGAGCCTAGACTTTCTGATAAGTACAGATTCTTCAGTGAAGTGGTGGAAAATGCATAACATACTATATGAGGCAGCTGATCATTTAATCATATAGTGCTTATAATGGACATAAGGAAAAAAGGATCACCAGGAAGGTAGTAGCAATTTATGTATCAAAACGTCCTACAGAGGTTGAAGAAATAGAGCCATTCTATTAAAACCCTTTTAAAATCCTCCAATTCAGTTATGATCAACTACCATACTAAGTGATTTAATGAGAAAGAAGATATGAGGGAAGATGGTTTTTAAAAAATCATTAATATATACACACACACACGTATATGTATCTAGGGATAGTAATAGAAACAAAGACAGAATTAGATGTTTAAAGATGGTGTAGAGAGACATAGACATAAAATTAATTAAAATTTGTCTCTGACTTTGAGAAGTTAAATGATTTACTGAAAGTCACACTAGTAAGTGTCAAAAACAAGATATTGGGGAGGGTTCTTGCTATTCCAAAACCAGGACCTTTCCAATCAATCAACCAAAATACATTTATTGCATACTTCCTGTATGCCAACCACTTTGTTAAGCACTAGACATAAAAGAAAGGCAAAATCACTATCTTTTTTAAAAAATATATTTTTATTTCTTTCATGAAATATTTCCCAATTACATTTTTTAAAGTTTTAACATTCATTTTTTTTATTTGAGCTCCAAATTATTTTCTTCCCACACTTCTCCCACCCCTTGAGAAGGTAAGCAATATAATATTCATCATACATGTGAAATCATGAAAAGCTTATTTCCATATTATCAAAAAGAGAATAAAAATAAACATGAAAAAAGTATATTTCAATTTGAGTTTTCTTTGTCTCTCTCTGTATCTGGAGATGAATAGCATTTTTCATCATGGGTCCTTTGGAATGGTCTTGGATCATTATTTTGATCAAAGTAGCTAAATCTTTCATAGTTGATCATTCTTATAATTTTGTTATTGCGTAAAATGTTTTCTTGGCTGTGTTCACTCCACTTTGTGTCAGTTCATATAAGACTTCCCAGGTTTTTTTCTGAAACCATCTTGCTCTTCATTTCTTATAACACAACAGTATTCCATCACAATAATACACCACAACTTATTAAATCCTTTCCTAACTGATGCCTCTTGATTTCTAATTCTTTGCTATCACAAAATTTGCTAATAATAGTTTTGTATAAATAAGTTCTTTTCATTTTTCTTTAATCTCTTTGGGATATAGAACGAATATGTCAAAGTGCATGCATAGTTTAACAACCCTTTGGGAGTAGCTCCAAATTGTCTTCCAGAATGGTTGGACCAGTTCACAACTCCACTAAGAGTGCATTAGTGTCCCTATTTTTCCACATCTCTTCTAACACCAGTGATTTTCCTTTTCTGGTATGCCAGTCAATCTGATAGGCATGAAATGGTACCTCAAAGTGGTTTTAATTTGTATTTCTCTAAGCAATCATGATTTACGGTATCTTTATGTGAATATTTTGTTTCTACTTCTGAAAGTTGCCTGTTCATGTCCTTTAACCATTTATCAATTAAGGGCTGATTCTTATTTTTATATACATTTCTATTTCCTATATATTTGACAAATGAGCCTTTTTTCAGAGAAAATTGCTGTAAATATTTTTTTCCCTAATTTTCTACTTTTCTTCTAATTTTTACTGCATTAGTTTTATTTGTGCAAAAAATATGCAAACAACCTTCTATTATGCCTTGCTTCCTCTTGATGGAGCAACAAATCATTTAAAATCTCCTGTTTTCCCAAGTCACCAAATATTATGTACACCCCTACAAAAGAGTCATGTATTGAAATTCCTTTTATGACACAAATATGGTGCTGATACCCAAAACAAAAAGAAAATTATTGACTGATTTCCCTTATGAATATTGATGCAAAAATTAAATAAAATACTAGCAAAGAGATGACAATATATCACAAGTATTCTACATTAAGATCAGGTTGGATTTATACCAGGAATCCAGGGCTGGTGCAATATAAGGAAATTTATCAGAATAATAGACCATGTCTATAACAAAACCAACAGAAATCATATAATTATCTCAATAGATGCTGAAAAAGCCTTAGACAAAATATAGCACTGATTCCTATTAAAACACTGGGGGGGAGGGGGAACAGCCAAGATGGCTGAGTAGAAGAAGGACTTTCCAGCGGCCCTGGCTTCCACCTTCCCCAGTCCATGTAAAAAGGGGACTCTAAACAAACTTTGGAGCTGCAGAACCCACAAAATGACACAGAGAAGCTAACCTCTCATTGAGGACAGCCCGGCAGGCCCACAGGAATCCAGCACAGCACTCTGGGAGCGGAGCCCAGCCCCAAGCAGAGGCTTTAGCCCCAGGTTGGGCCTGACCAGCTGCCAGCCAGAGGGACTCCAGATCAGCAGTAACTGTGGCCGTTTCCAGATTTATCAACACATAGATGCGAAGGACAAAGTGAGAGCTCAGTGCAGTCTGGACTTTGGGCCCAGTAAGTGGGAGTGCATGGCATTTACCCTCGGGGTGAGAAGCCACTGAGACACCTGCACAGCCAGCCAGCTCTATGTGGCAGCTTCAGCTCCTGGCCTGCAGAGTGTAGGGGGACCAAGCACCAGTCTAAAGGGTAATTGTTCTTGCTTTAACCTACTTGGATCTGGATTGCAGTCTAGGGTGGAGGTCCTGGGGTGTGTGTCCAGCTTGCCAGAGCATGTGGAGACCTCAGAGAGGGCACCCATCTAATACCTCCAGCAGCTGAGAAAACCCCAGCGTATCAAGATGAGGTCAAAATGGGTATATGACTTACACATAAAGGGTGATGACATAAGCAAATTAAGAGAGCATGGAAGAGCTTACTTATCAGATTTGTGGATTAAGGAAGAATTTTGGACCAAAGAAGACATAGAGAGCATTACAAAATATAAAATAGGTAATTCTGATTATATACAATTTAAAAAGGTTTTGCACAAACAAAACCACTGAAACCAAAATTACAAGGAAAGCAGAAAACTGTGGGAAAGTGTTGCAACAAATATCTCTGATAAAGGCCTCATTTCTCAAATATATAGAAAACTAAGTCAAACCTTTGAGAATACAAGTTGTTCCCCAACTGAGGAATAATCAAGGGCCATGAACAGACAGTTGTCAGGTGAAATCAAACCTATCTATCTGCACATGAAGAAGTTCTCTAAATCACTCTTAATTAGAAAAATTCAAATTTAAACAACTTTGAAGTACTACCTCACAGCTATCAGAGTGGCTAATATGACAAAAAAAGAAAATGTCGGATGTTGGAGGAGATGTGTGAAAACTGGAACATTAATACATTGCTAGTGGTATGGTGAACTGATCCAACCATTCTGAAGAACAACTTGCAACTATGTACAAACGGTTACAAAACTATGCATATGCTTCGATAACAGCAATACCACTGCTAGGTCTATATCCAAAAGATATCCAAAAAGAGGGACAAAGACCTATTTGTACAAAGATATTTATAGCAGATCCTTTAGTGGTGGCTAAGAATTAGAAATCAAAGAGATGTCTATCAACTGGGAATGGCTAAACAAACCGTCATATATAATTATAATAGAATAAATATTATTGTGCTTTAAGAAATGGCAAGCAGGATGATTTCAGGAAAACCTGGAAAGACTTGTGTGAACTGATGCATAATGAAGTGAACAGAACTAAGAGAATATTGTACATAGTAAAAGCAATATCCTTAGATGAAGAATTGTGAATGGCATAGCTACTCTCTGCAATACAATGATCCAAGAAAATTAAAAAAAAAAAACTAATGATGAAACAAACTATCCTGAGAAAGAACTAATATTGTTTGAATACAGATTGAAACATACTATTTTTCACTTTCTTTTTTTTCTTTTATTCAAGTCTTGTACAAAATGACTAATATGAAAATGATTTACATAATTGTACTTGTATAATCTGGATCTGATTGCTTACACTCTCAGGGAGGGTTGAGGGGAGAAAGTGAATGAGTGAGTGATAGAATTTGGAACTCAAAACTTAAAATAAAAATGTTTATAAAATTGGAAAAAAGTAAGTATATGTAAGCACAAATTTCTAATATATATGTATATATGCACATAAGTTTTATACATTAAACAACAACAATATACTTTTGGAATATAAACAATGTCTTATACATGCAGCAGTACATTAACAGTGGTCTACACTGACACATATTACAATTTCACATTTTAGTCAATGTTCTTCATGAGTCAGTAAACATTTGTGCCAGGTCCAGTAACAATATGGATGTAGCTCTAAACACCTGATATCTCCACTTTTACATGTATCTATTATGTTAATTGTTGTACCTATAGATTTTTTTTCCTTTAAAGAATGCCCTCAATATTCCCCAAGTGGTATGACAGGAAGGATACCAAGTTTAACGGAGATGGATTTGAGTCCTAGGTCTCTACTCACTAAGCCTTGTGACCTTGGTCAACTCCATCATCCTTTCTGGGCCCATTTCTTCACGTGCAAAAAATTCATAGTAGCATTTTTGCTGCCTGCCTCACACTGGGGACATATTCTTATGACAACCCTGTATTACATAAGTATGAATTGGTATTATTATATGTTTCACTTAAAATCATCAGGCTTGGGTATGATATTTGGGATGGATATTGATAAATGGAGAACATACACAGGATAACTAGGGTAGCAAAGGGCCTGATTATCATGAAATATGAAAATTGTCTCCATTCCTTTGAACTGGCTGCCACCTGTGCCTGAAATGCACTCCCTCCTCAACCTCATACCTCAGAGAATACCTCTTTTCCTTTAAGAAGTAAGTCAATTACCTTCTATATGAAGTCTCTTCCTGATCCCTTCAACTGCTTTGCCCTGTCCTCTCAAACTACCTTGTATTTAACTTTTGCACTTATTTGTGTATGTATGTATATACATGTATACACACATACATATCTATATATACATATACATACACACATGCACATGCATGCAAATGTATATATGTATATGTATATAAAAGTATGTGTATTTAAGTATATATGTATTTATATGTATATGTGTATATACACAGCAATATATATATATATATATATATTCTATTTTTTACTTATATATACCCTTGTGTCCTCCATTAATATTTTTGCTTCTTGTGATTAGGGATTATTTCATTCTATGTATTTGTATTCCCAGGGCCTGATACACAGTAGGTACTTAATGAATGCTTCATGATTGACTGAATGATTGCTTGATTAAGGGAATTGGCTTTATTGTCTTGAAAGTAGCTCTTTTGAAAACGGAATTCTTGAAAAGAGACTCAAGTATTAGAAGGGCTGTCTGATAGAAGTAGGATTGATGGGTGACAATAACAAAGAGGCAGATTTTGGCTCGCTATCAAAGGGGAAAAGAAAATGAACAATTTCCAAAATATTAGAAGTAGCCAAAAAAAGGAGAATCAGCTGCATTGAGAGGCAATGGACTTCCTATTAACTATAGGGCTTTGAGCAAAGTTAAATGACTTGTTGGAGAAGTTGTATATGGGATCTTATATCAATCACAAGTTGGCCTAGGTGACCACTGGGGTTCCTGTCCACCTCTGAAGTTCAGGGCTTCTGTAAATGGCTCTGCCCTGATATTCTGCATGCAAATTAAAAAAAAAAAACCTGTTAGTTTGAGTAAGAGAAATGAGGGAGGGAAATATGCAGTGTGCCCTGTGGCAGATCCTGGGTCACTGTTGGTTGAGCAATTTTGTGATAAATCCTCTTCTGGGACTTGTCAGGATTATTGACCTTCATACTGGTCAATGCATGCATGACTGGGAAAGAATTAATATACCAAAGGGAGTCCAATTAGGACACCAGGCTTATTGTGTCATACTTGGACATATTTTCCCCCATTTTTAAGATTTTAATCTATTGTTTACTTTGAAAAAATGTTTTAATATTTAAGAAAAAATACCCAGCACTGAGAGTGATTTAATCCACTGATGATTAGGATAATTGGAGATATGACTTCTGATTACATGCCAACCTTTGCATAGCAATAAACAACTTACTAATTCCTTCAAGGTTGAGAAGAGGGTGGGTGTATATCCAGAAGTGATTTATTTCTAGAAGCCTAATTTTTAAAGCTGTATTTTCTTCTAATTGTCCAATATGGTAGCTTGCTTTTTTCCAGCAAGACTGATTACTTCTTGCACAGAATCTGAACACTGCTTCAAGAAAGTGACTCCCTCCCAAAGCCTCCTGACCTTGCATTTTATTCTCTATGCTCATAACTCAAGTGAACAGCAGGGTATCAGCATGGTACATTTTTGCTTGGCTTTCCTGTTAAGGTGGTCGTTTGACATTTATTTATAGAGGTGGGGGAATTGGGCTAGGGAGAAAAATTAAGCTCTGACACAATTTCCAAACAGTATTTCCTCCAGGGCCTTTAACTTTTCTGGTTAGTGGACTTCCATTCATTCATTCATCCAACAAACAGTAAGGGTATAAAGTGACAAGGCCCTCTATGATGTCCCTTATCCCATGCCTACTAATGAAGTAGAAGTGTTTTTGGTTTCATTAAAAAAGCTGTGCCAAGAGAATTAAATACTGCCATGTCCTACCAAGATTGAAATGTTCTGAGCACAAATCAAGAAAGTATGATATTACCTATAGTTGAGCTTGATGAGGGTCATCACTACATGGTTGGCTAACAAGTTATTTAATTTATTGGCTCCTTGTTTGATTATATTTTACCACATATATTTACAAACTACCTGTATTGGTAGTAAGTATATTGACATTGCTGAAATTATATATCCCTGACATGAAGTAAATATGTAGAAGGTATCTGGTGTTTAGGTGTTTGCTAAAGGGGAAGTGAAGTATACAATCCAAATCACCAAAAATTTTTCAATCCAGAGGGGGGAATTACATAAACAAACAAGTAGAATAAAAAGTAGAACATTATAAATGGCATAATGGAAGAATAACTTAAATGCCATGGGGAAAAAGGGAAATCTCTTCTAGTTGGGGAGATCAGGGAAGATTTCATGGAACATAGTGCATTTGACCTTTACAAAGAAGAAAGTTTCTTGAAGGACAATATGATTTAAAAAGGAAAAAAAGAACAGGTGAGGCACTCCAAGTATGGAGGACAGTAGTCGAATGTATTAGTGGGTATTGATAGTGCATGGTGGTGGGTGGTGGGGGTGAGCTGAAAAATGTGAGGAAGAGATAATATTACAAACTATTTCCTAGGTTACAAGAATGGGTTATTGAAAAAAAATGTGGCCTCATCTATGAAAATCTGGGAATTAGGAAAAGAAGCATATTTTTTGAAGAAAGATAAGGTTGTTGGTTGTTGTTTTTGTTTGTTTTTTAATCTCTTAAAATTTCTGATGCCACTGAAACATGCAGGTGGAGATTATTAGTATTTCTTCTCATGTGTCTTTTAATTCAAAAGAAACAGAGATACAGATCAAGGAAGGGATGTCTGAGGCCATCTAGTTCACTTCCCTTATGTAACAGACAAGGACGTTGAGTCTTGAGGTGCTTAAGCAACTAGTCTGAAACATGTTAAGAACTTCAGAAATATTCATTGAGTGATTACCCACAGTTACACAAACAGGTAAGAAGCATTACATGCACCATTTCATCCTGCATCCTCTAGAGGCCACAGCCAATGTTGGTTTTTTTCTCTTAAACTATGCAGCCTCCACACATAGTAGGCATTTAATAAACACTTGCTAATTGCTTGATCAAGTGCCTTATGCTTTCCAGACCACTTTGCTCACAACATACTTGTTGGTGATACAAATAACATCTTCCTCATATTTCAGAGGAGAAAACAGAGGGTATGAGACTTTCCCATGGCTGCATAACTCTTAAGTGTCTGCAGCAAGTCTTTAACCCAGATCTACTGACTCCAAGTCCAGCACTTTTACCACTGTAGCACATTACAATAAACATGAGCTGCAGAAACATTTAGAGATTATAAAATAGATCCTTATTTATGTAAATTAAATGAGGAAACTGAGTTCAGAGAAACAAAGTAATCAGCTAGTCAACACATGTTTATTAAGTGCTTCTAATGTCAAATACTGTGCTACCTGATGGGTATACCAGTAAAGGTAAAACATAGTCCCTGCCTCCAAGAAATAAATGCATATACAAAACTACCCACATTACACACAAAATATATACGAAGTAAATGAGAAGCAATCTGATAGGAGAAATTACGAGCACCTGGGGGAATCAGAAAAGACAACCTGCACACCTGCAGAAGGTGGGAATTCAGTTGATTAGAGAAGGAAACCAGAGAAACTAAGAGATAAAGAGCAGCATTCCAGATATGGTACTCAGTCAGTGCAAAGATTCAGACATAGTAGATTCAGTAACCTCTTCAAGGAATAGCAATAGGCCAGTATAACTATATCATATCATACGTGGATGGGAGAAATGTGAAAAGTGTGAAAACCAAAAGGACAAGGACATGGGATGACATGTTTTAAGCACCAAAAAGAGTTTTTATTTGATTCTGGAAGTAACAGGGATCTGGTAGTACTCATTCATCAGGAAGATAACATGGTTTGGCTTACGTAATCACCAGGGCAAGTGAATGGAGGAGGAATTTGAGTGGAGAGAGACAAGAGTCAGACTGACCCCTTAAAAGGCTATTGCAGTAGTCCAGGGAGAAGGTGGTGAGAGCCTATTCTAGGATAAAAGTTATATGATTGGACAGAAAGCAAAACATACAAGATGTTATGAAGGTAGAAATGAGATCTGGCAACATATTCGACATATATGAAGCTGTTCAAAACTAAGAAGGCAAGAATTTTTGTACAGCCCTCAACAGCAATATGGAAATTCAGAAGACTGAAGGATTTCAGAGAAAGATAATGAGTTTGAGATGCCTACAGGACATGTAGTGTGAGTTGTCCATAATTCATCTGGTAATGCACAACAGAGGAAAGACCAGAAATGTATATGTAGATCTGAGAATCATTTGCATGAAGGTTATATGTGAACAATGGGAACTAAAGAGATCACTTTGTGAGACAGTATAGAGAGAAAAAGGAAGCAGAACTAGGGCAAAGACTTGGAAGAAATCCATGGTTAGTGGGTGGGGGTGAGGAGAGGAGAGGAGATATCATCAGGTAGATCTAAGAGTGATCTGGAGAGAACAATGTTATGAAAACCTAAAGAGAAGGGAGTATATGTATGTTTCAAATGCTCTAAAAAGGTCCAGCAGTGTAAGGACTAAGAAAAAGTCATTTAGATAGGCAAATGAGGGATCATTGACAACTTTGGAGAGGCGAATTTCAGTCCAGTGATGAAATTAGTTCATGGACACAACTCATTTGTAGCAGAACCAGGATTATTACTCAGATTCTGACTCTTTATAATTCCTTGTTAATTAATAGACATCAACTACCTAACCAAAAAGAAAAGTCCCTCCCCCTCTATTGGCCTGCAGTAGTGCTCAAAATATCATTTCCTTTGTACAGAAGCACTGAAGGCTCAGGTTAAAATTAAAATATATTGCCTCGGAAGGGTCGCATATTAACCTAATAATATATTAGCACATTAATTTATCAGTTTACTTAGAGATTCTGTATTCTAGTGGAAAACACCCAGAACTTGGACTTGGAAGACCTTGATATCTCAGTCTATCTCTTACTAGCTATGTGACCTTATACACTTAACCTCATTAAATCCTTTCCTTTGTGAGGCAGGGATAATACTAGCACTCCTACTCAGCTCGGTAGGGAACTGTGAGTACAATGAGATTATGGATTTGAAAGCACACCCCTATGTAAAGATAAGTTATTTTCAGTACTATCTGTTGCCTGATGATGCAAGGAGGGGAGAGAATGGGTCAGATAGGTGTTAGCAGAGAGGATCGGAAAGACTGGAAAAGGAAAAAGTCAAAATGAAGCCTGAGACTTTGTCTGTAGAGTCACAGTTGGGGAGAAGGGGCTGGGTGCAAATAGAAGGCTCTATAAAGGAGCTAGGTAGTTTGAGAGAGACTGAAAGAGGAGGAAAGAGGGTCAAAGAATAACATCAATTTTACTACCTTGAGGAGGTTTAGAGAAAGAGTTAAGAAAGACCTATTTAACTTCAGAATATTCAGGGAAATTCCTAGGCAAGAAAAAAAGCACAGAAATCCTTTAAAAATTACTTCTATAAATTGAGGATATGTTAATTAATAATAAGCCCTAAAATAAAGTTGGAGCAAAGATCTAGACTGAAATGGGATAGAGATATGATTTCACCCTGTCTCCCAAACAGAGAGAAAAGGAGATACCAAAGGTAAATCTCAGTTTTCATAAGGAAAATGGGGAAGAGGCACAGAAGAGTTTCCTTCAGTAGAGCCTACAAAAAAGACAAAATCACTGCTTTGAGTTGCTACTTTAGCTACCCAAAGAAACATGCCAGATAGAATGAAAGCTTCTTGAAGACAGGAAGCATATCAGGTTTTCATCTTCATATACCCAGTACCTAGCACTGTCTGACACTTAACAGATACTGATTAGATGTTAATTGTACTAAATCTAATTAAATTAAATGAAGTGAATTAAATGGTCTTGTGAGGAGATGTCTTTTTAAGTGTCTTCTCTTATGTCTCTCACACTGTTTCCAATCTAGTTTCCTTTTGCTACTCTCTGTGGCTTTCCCATCAACTTTACTTTATATCTGTATGTCAAAGCATACCTGTGACATTACAATCTCTATGTCAAATTTGAGGGTAGAAAAGGTTTGGAGTACTGCCCTCTTTTAAGGAGAATCCAGCTTGTTCATGACAGCTACCAACTCAGTTCGGTTATGTGATCAATTACTGTGGAAAGTGCTGAACTTAGAGTCAGAACTATATGAGTTCCAATCCACCTGTAGACACTTACTAGCTGGGTCACTTTAGACAAGTCACTTAACTTCTCTCAGCCTCAGTTTCCTCATTTGTACAATAGGGATAATAAGAGAACTTATCTCTGAGGGTTGTTTAGAGGTAAAATGAAATATTTGTAAAAATTCTCTCTCTCTCTCTCTCTCTCTCTCTCTCTCTCTCTCTCTCTCTCTCTCTCTCTCTCTCTCTCTCTCTCTCTCTCTCTGTCTCCAGGCAAACAAATAAGAAGAAAAGCAAAGAAACCCTAAACAATATGATGATGGAAGAAGAGGAAAAGGACAAATATTCTAAACAGAAGCAAAAGAAAGAAACTGTGAAAAGGGGAAACAATACAATGATTGGAAGAGAGAACAGAGTGCAGCTCTCGAGGAAGGAATAAAACATGCCAGCACAGAGCCAGATTGTAGGCTTCTGATTGTATTTCATTTATAACTGTTCTTACATCTTATTATATTTCCTTGGCAGGCATCCCACATCTCTTTATGTCTGAAGGAAGGGGGTGGCAGAAAAATGTTTCTCTGGGGATTTGAGATTTATTACTTTGTACACTTAGTATTGGACAGATATTTTCCAAAACGAAAAAAAAATACACAACACTGTCATGTTCAAAACAAAAGCCCAAGATGGACTGAAAGCAATAGATCATAGTTACAATTGCTTTTGTTAGGAGTAACAGTTCAGTGGAAATACAGCTTAATTCAAAGTCTACATGAAAATAAGGTGAAACACCCACCCACACAGTTACTACCTCTGGTTTTTCCCTGCTTTGCCATGGTCAATATTTACAGTACCTTTTCTGGGTGCTAAGGGAGTCAAATGCCTACTAGATATATATCTAATCTTTAAAGGAAATATAGGCAATATGTATGTTTTCCTGAAGGCCATATCCTGAGAGTACCAAGATCTGCATTTTAGTCTCAGCTCTTCTAGGAACGCATTATGTACCTTTAGTCAAGTCATTGAAACAATCTGTGCCTCAGTTTCAACATATGTAAAAATCATCTGAGTGGATAAAATTCCTTCTAACTCTAATATTCTCTTTTTTTTCCTTTTGAAATGGTAGAAAATAGATGGATGATTTTGCTTCTTCATTAAATTACCTAAATTGTGTATATCCCCCAATGACTAACACAATTATTTAGCAAGTAGTAGAATGGAAATGGGGACTTAAATTCCCAAATGAGTAAACTCCCTCTACCAATACAATTGGGCGCCTTCTCAGAAATTTAAAGTCTTAGAGAGTTGCCTGGACCCCTAAGGGATTAAGTGACTTGCACAGAATTCTACCATACCAGTGCATGTGTCAGAGGAAGCTCTAGAAACTTGTCTTTCTGACTCTCTGTACAGTACAATTTAAATAAATGCTTTTTGAATGAATGTTTATATGTATATTAACAGGTATATGAATATATTAGATATATATGTATATAATACCCATATCACAATAGATACATAATTCACTATATCTATAAAAATGACACGTATTTACTGTATATCACAGTAAATTGGAACATGGTTGACTATATAAAGATATGGAGACAGAGATACACAGGTATAGGTACTGTCATAGGAAGTAGATATATAGATATGGACATAACTATATCTATATCTATACCTAGATGACTATAGATATAACTGTAGATAGAGAGATTAAATGCAGTTAAGAAGCCACATGATAGATGGAAGAGCAGGTCTCATAGTAAGAAAGATTTGGGTATGGCTTATGAGATATATGACTGTGTAACCTTGGGTAATTCATTTACCCTTTCACTGCCCCAGGATGATTCTCTAAGACTATTAGTGGCAGAACAGTTACTGATTATCATTGGTACAATTTTCTAAAACCCAGAGTTTCTAACACTAATAAAATCACAGCAACTAGAATCTCCCCTTTTCCCTCTTTCCATTTCCCTTTTCCATCTGTATATTTACATGTATATACGTATGGGTTCCATGCACATAAAAATAAATAAATAATCTATCTAACTAGCTAACTTGAAAGAGAAAGGCAGACAGATAGGTACAAAGAGACAGACACACAAAGAGAGAAACATAGTTTAGCATATTAAATATGCAAGTATATACGTACAATATATATGTGAACCAGGTCCTCTGGGGCATCAAATTGAGTCCAACCATAGGAAGAAATAGAGTTAATTTCTTCCACTTTATTTCAAGTCCATTCTTGGCATGCTTCTACAGAAATTCTAACACTTTAAATCACCATTAATTCTTAACCAGTCAAATTTAGGATTATAAACCTTGGGAGAGATAAAGAGGGAGAAGTAGATGTTAGGGAGACACACAAAAAGCCATTAGTTCTCTGAAGTGCTTGCGTTTCCATTAATGACTCCACATGTTAAGATGATAATCTTAGTTCTTTTCAGTGGATATTGTGGTTAAATAATTAATGTTTTGGTGACTATTTCTATTTTTAGATTTCTGTTCATTTTCTACCCTTTATCCTCTGGGAAATTTTGGTATGAACCAAGACTTGTGGTTGGGATCATTTGGTGTCAGTTCATCAGATTTCTACTCTGGAGAAAACTCTATCTCCCAACCTGTATTGTAGAAAGACCTCCATAGATTTAAGGAGACCTCACATTTCAGAGGTTCTGCCCAACCAGCTAACCCAGAAAACCTATCCCCCAGCTCAGATAACACCATTCCCCAAATGTGGTAAGATATTTGTTGTGCTTTTGGGAATAAAGTCTAAAAGGTCAAAGTAAGTTCCCTTGTTCAAGTTGACATGGCTTCCTCTCTATTCTCCTTATGCTGAGAAGCATTCATTTCTAAAATGCATTGTTAAAGAATCTTACTGTAACTTAATTTCAGTGAACAAGCATATATTACACTTCTACTGTGCTCAAGGCTCTGTACTAGGTTCTGGGTATATGAGAACAATTTTTTAAAAATAGCTACTACTCTTAAGAAGCGTACATCATAATAGAGCATCCTAGAGCATTCTAGTGTTTACAGAGTCTTTTCTTCACAACAAATCTTTGAAATAGCTACTAGTATCACCTTCATTTTATGTATGAGATGATAATATCTATGCTTAGGAAGAAGGGTCAGTGACTTTTCCAGAATCAATCAACCAGGATATGTCAGAGCCAAGAATTAATCCCTAATTTCCCTACTTAAAGCCCAGAGCTGAATCCACTAAACCATGTTGCCTTTCTTGGTAAAACACCCTACAATTTCCCTCTATAAACTTCTTCCTCTATCTTATAAGCACTAGAAAAACTTTTTGTTCAGTCTTTCTAATCATGTCCAACTCTTCATGACTTGGAGTTTTCTTGGCAAATACAAAGAAATGGGTTTTTTGTCATTGCTTCTCATTTTCCAGATGAGGAACTGAGGCAAACAGAGTTAAGTGATTTGCTCAGTCTCACACAGTTTATCAGTGTCTGAGGCTATATTTGAACTGAGGAAGATGAATCTCATCCACTGAACTACCTGGCTGCCTGAGCACAGAAACCTTATGACAACCCAAATGCTATCCAGAGGACAGGTCCTCCCCTTTCCTTGACTTTGACTTTGTACTCAAAATGGCGGTGAAAAGGTCCTTCCATTGTTACCAAGTTGTCTGTAATTCATGTAACCATATGCAGGATAATTAGTGAAAAGATGAACAACCATTGCTCCCCCTCCTCAGACTCAAAACTCCATCCAAACTTCAGTGTTTATCATCTTCCATACATTTCCCACAATTACCTTATTATGAAAAGGTCTTTGCACCACTTTCTACTTCTGGCATCCCTCTCCCCTTCCAACTATTAAAATTCTAGCCATCATTTGAGACTCAGCTGAAATACAAATTCCTCCATGAACTCAGTTCGCTCTGAAAAATATGTATTAAAACACATACTATATTCAAGAAACTGTCTCAGGTAATGAGGATTTGAAAACACAAATAGAACTTTCAACTGTCATCAAGGAACTTATATTTTACTATGTGGGGAGAGTGGAAGAGAGGAGAGAAATGCATGTGCCCAAATAAGAACAAGGAGAATTGAGGAGGAACATAGGGCTAACAAGTGGTAGATGGGTTTTCTGACAGACTAGAGATGAGGGAGGAGAGCATTTCAGTCATGGAGGATAGTTTATATATACAAATGCATGAAGGCCAAAGATGGGATGTGAATGACAGAGAGAATTATTTAATTCACAGAATCTCAAAATAGGTAGCAACTTCATATACTATTTCATCCAAAACATGCCTGAAAAGAATCTCCCCTAGAATATCCCAGTCATAATCATCTGGCCTGTGCTTAAAGATGTCTAGTGAGAAGTGCCCACTACCCACTTTCTTGCAATGACCATTCCCCTTCTCACAATTTTTAATTATTAGGAATCTTACTTTTTCATGGAGCAAAAATCTTTCTAACTATAAACTCTACCTATTACTTTTCTCTTCTGTCGTCTGAAGCTATACAGACCAACTCTAAACTCTCTTGCAAGTGAAAGACCCTCAAATACTTGTAGAGAGTTAAACATACCTCCCTCTCCCCCTGCCCTGCCTTCTCTTTCCCTTTCTAAATATTCCTAGTTCCCTTAACCAATCTTCATATGAAAGTAGCAGGGTGATTTAATTTTTTAAAATGTAGATTTGGTGTGAGGAGGACCTGAGTTCAAATCTTGCCTTTAAGTTTGCTCTTTACTAATTGTGGGATCTTAGACATGTCACTGAAATCCTCTCTTTCGGTTTGCCATGTGTAAAACAGGGATAGTAGCAGAAACTGTCTCACAGGTTTGGTGAACAGATCAAATGAAGTAAACACCTTCTACACGAAACCTTTGCTGATCAGCCCAAATGGCAGTGTCCTCCCGCAGACTTCCTTATACTTAAGCACCTTGTGTTTGTTTGGACTTATCCTTTTTATATTTATTTTAATATAATTATATCTTTTTCCTCCTTCATTAGACATAATCTTTCTGAGTATAAGGATTACCAGCACAGTGACTGGCATACAGTATTAGGTTCTTAATAAATGCTTGTTGTTTGGTCAATAGCTGACAAGGTCTGAATAGTAATGATTATAATTTACATAGTGCTACAAGGCTTGTAAAACTCTTTTTGTATATGTATTTCTCTGTGTTATATATATATATATATATACATACATACATATATATGTGTGTGTGTGTTTGTATTATATATAATATATAAAACAAATACATATGTATTTGTGCTCATTTTGTACATTGGAATTTGTTTATAGAAAGAGACAGACCGACAGACATAGATGCATGCACACCCATTTATTCTTAACAATAACATTGGAAGATAGATGTTATTAATATACCCATTCTGTAGATATGGAAACGAAATTTCAGAGAGGTCAGATACTAGAAAACTTTACAGCTCTATTATCTGAATATTTTTACAAGGTGAATTGTTATTATTATTATTATCTATATGACACGAACTCAAAGACCTTCACTATCCTAGCCATTTTCCTTTGTAGACATAGAATTCAATTCTGCAAACAGTTATTGATCATCTACTTTGTGCAAGTCTGGGAGGAATGCAAAATGCATAATAAAAAAGTAATGATTGGGGCAGCCAGGTGGCTCAGCAAGTAAGAGCACCAGCTCCAGGGTTGGGATGACCTGTGGATCAAATCCGGGCTGAGATACTTAGCACCACACCCAGAAATAACTGGCAGTGTAACCTTGAGCAAGTTACTTAACCCCGATTGCTTAAAAAAAAAAGTAATGATAGTTGACATTTATATAGTATTTTAGAGTTTATAACACACTCTCCCTGCTGCCAAAGCATTTGTAGAGTAATCAGATATGTATATATATATATACATATATATATGTATGTATCATAAAGGATAATATGGGGCAAGAGGTTCAGATACTTCAAGCAGGACAACGTTTTAGAAGAACACAGAGTAGAAGCAGATTAATTCTTTGTAGAGAGCAGAGATAAAGGAAGGTTCCACATAGAAGACAAAGGCTGAACTGGGTGTTGAATGATGGACTGATGGAACTGAATGGATGGAAGGACATTCTACAGAAAGCAAAGTCATTCCTTCTTGAGCAAAGTCCTGAATCTGGTAACTCATAGGCAGAACTTTTCGGGCCTTTAATCAAACACTGAGTTCCAAACTTACCCATTTCAAATACAATTCTAGCAAACTTCTTTATCTTGGTTTTTGATTTTGCAACAAAAAAAAAGATATGGCCCTAATCAACAGGTGGATAATAAATTTACAAGTCTGTAATTCAAATATTAGTCATCAAGAATACATCCAGAAAGTGAGGAGTTCACTAGAGGTTGTCTAAGTGGCAATTCATAAATTGTGATAATCGTGGTTGAAGACATGGCTGCTCCTTCTGCCAAAATGCACTTCATTTGTGACACAACAAAGTGCAGAAACAAAACAATGGATGTGTGCTTCATTTGCGAAACAAAAAATATGTTTGCAGCAAATGTGTAACAAAAAGGGATTCAAAGGAAACATTAGATAATAAATACATTTTTTTTCTCCTCTCTATACAAATCACTTTAAATAAAAATAATTTCAAGCACAAAAATAAGTGAATTAATATTTTGGAGATGGACAAGCTGACAAAGGTAGCCCCTAGAAATGACAACTGGATGTGTGACTATAAGGACAGAGAAGGGAGGAAAACATAGGAGCAACAGCAAGCCCCAAAATAGCTGTGGAACTATGCGGGGGATGGGCAAAGCATCTCACATACCTTTAAGGCAACATGGTATCATTGATAGAATTCCAGAACTGGAGTCAGGTATACTTTGGTCCAAATCCGATTTTAGACCCTAATTAGCTGTGTGACCATGACAAGTCACTTTAGACCTCTAAGGTCCAATTTCCTCATCTAGAAAATGAAGGGATTGGACTTTATGATCTCAAAGGTCTCTCAATCTGAAATCTATGGTGCTATAACTTTAATAACCCCTTAGGCAACGTTGTACCATTTTTAGAGTTATGATTCATCACTCATAAAGAGAAGTTTGAGTTATATTTAAAAACCTGCATTTAGGATGACATTCAAAGAGATTTTCATTCAACATGGTTATTATTTTTTTAAATGTTGGTGCTTCATAAGAAAACCAATTATCCTGAGTAGAGTTCTTCATTCTGTGACTGTTCTAGATAAATTAGATATTTTGTGCTTATAAATATTAATTTAAATCAATAAATATCAAAGAAGAACAATAAATATAGCAATAATTGTTTTAAATTGTTCTGTTGGGTAGAAGTATTTTGAAAATGCTGTTGTGCATTTCTTTTTTTTAAGTCTTCCTTCTCTGTTTTAGTATTAAGCCACTAAAAAGCAAGGGATAGGCCATCATTTAATTTTTAAACTCCCACAGCACTTCCTTTTGGGTCAAAAGGCATTTAAATGGACCAGGAGTCTGAAGAACTGTAATTTTGCTTTACTTTGGCCACATTCTTTTCTTAGTATAATCCTGAGGAAGTTCCTTAGTCTCTGTATTCTCAATTTCTTCATCTGTTACTTGGTTCTTATGTGTGTTACTAAGCATGCATGAAGAGATGTTGAGTGAGGTTCCCTCTCAACTATTTGGTCTAGGAAAAGGAATTTAACTGGGAAAAGAGTGAATTCTACTTGTCTATGCTTTTTAGGCTGGGAATTCTTAATCTGTGGTCCATGAACTTGTTATGGACAACATATAGAAAATTTTAATGCATTTAGATATATAGATACACACATGTAAATGCACATATGTATTAGGTTTGTCTTGATAGCTATATTTTAAAATGTTATTTTTTTGTGATCCTGTAAATTTTATATATTTTAACACCATGATTTTGAGAGGGGCCCATAGACCTCACTGGAATACCAAAGTAGTTCAAGACATAAATAAAGGTTAGGAAATTGTAATGGGAATGGGATTTTGAGGATCTTCCCTGACCCTTAATTGACCTAGGGGAGCCTAAAGACCTCCCCTGCTTTGAAAGTAAACTATACCCCCTAATACGCTGAATGTAGTCACATGGAGCCTGTGGTTGGAGGAGTTTGCTGAAGGGAAGCAGAGCCACAGTAAGCTGGTAGCCAGAGCTAGTAAGACAGTGGGAGAGAGAGGTGCTCAGGCAAGGACAGAGAGAGGTTTGTGAGTAAACATTGATCTTGTATTGGTTTGTGGGAATGTTGAAGGATGGCGCTGTTATTATGGCTTCTTAATATCTTTGGTACTATGATGGAATCGACTTAATGGTTTTGGGATTCGGTTTTCTGGTGTCTAAATAAATGCTTCAGTTCTGTCCTTTATCTGGAGAATCTGGTATATTTTGTGATCAAGCATCATGTGATATTTATAGTCATAGTCTTGATTGTGTTCATGGACACTGTAAAAATTGCATTAGTGCTGCAGAAACCTCACCCTCGTCCTTTGTCTGGCAAGGAATGGAGCAACAAATAATAGGAATGCCAACTTGTTAGGTTTCATGTATCTTAGCAGCTCCTTAACTTTGCCTTGAAAAGAACAGCACTCAGGGCACCTAGGTGGCACAGTGAATAGAGCACCTGCCCTGGAGTCAGGAGGACCTGGGCTCGGATCCAGCCTCAGACACTTAACACACACACACAAAAAACAGCCGTGTGACCTTGGGCAAGTCACTTAACCCCAATTGCCCTCCAAAAAGCAAAAAAAAAGGCACTCTTTTCTTTCTCTTTCTGTCTCTGCCTCTCTGTCTCTGTTTCTGCCTCTCCCTCTCTGTCTCTCTGTCTCTCTGTCTGTCTCTCTCTGTCTCTCTCTCTGTCTCTCTCTCTCTCTCTCTCTCTCTCTCTCTCTCACACACACACACACACACACAAATACACACATTAACACATAAAGAAAATAGAAAAAAGTTGAGTTGCATGCAGACCTAGAGAAAGGATTATATATCCATACAACATTACTAGGGAATGGTACATGTATGGGATGGTGCCAGATGAGACTGAGACTCAAAGAGAGAAGGTGAAGTTGAAGATTCACAGTCTCACTCAAGTCTGTATAACAACCTTCGGTCTACTTTGTCAGCAAAGCCCTAAAGGAATGACACAGTTGTGACCCATTTTCACTAAGGCTATATTCCTGCTTTGTTCCTATGAGTCATGTGGACTGCATAGGTACTGAGAGAAATCAGAGCCAATAGAACAGAAGGTTGTTTGATATCTTCAGAGAAGAAAAAAGAATTTTTGTGACTGTTGAGGAGCTCAGATAAAAAAAGCACACCCTATGCGCAATGTTGCATTAATTAGTCTATGAACTTACAAAGGAGCAGAGAGCCCTTTCAGGAAGAGCTAATCAGATCAAAATCTGATTTTCCTAGGAGAAATCCTTGATGGGGATGGATAGACAAGGAATTTTGTGAGAGATGCTCAAAGATTGTATTCAGTCCTAGGGTTCAAGTCCCCCTTTGATATACCAGGAATATAATTAACATAACATATGCATACTAAATCGCTCTTCTACTCATGGTAAAGTAAAGTTTTTATACCTATAGATGAGTTAAAAAATGTTGGTTGGGTCAAATTAATAATAGCTCATATTTGTATAACACCTTAGTGTTTACAAAATTTACCTCTTAACCAGAGGAGGTAAATAATCAAGCAACAGGTCAAAAAGCATTTATTAAGATCTTTCTATGTACCAGCCATTGTGCTAAGTGCAGGGAATACAAATTCAAGCAGAATGAAAAACAATCCCTGAAATCAAGTTCAAATTCCAGTGGAAGGAAGACAACACATAAAAGGCAGCTGAAAAGAGGGAAGGAAGAGAAAGTACCCAACTTGGGGCCATGGTAGAGAAAGTTCAGTGGAGATCAGTCAACAGTGAAGTCTGAATAGAAATGTAAACATCTTTGGCCTAGCCCTCCTCTTTAAATTGGAAGTTTTGAGAGAAAACAGTCAATTAAAAGATGAAGCCCCAGGGTTGGAGAATACTTCCACTATGGGAAGTGGTCCAGAGATGGAGTGTGTTGCCAGGGTGAAAAGGTTTCTATGGTATGGTGGAGAAGGTCTTGTGGAGTAAAGTCAACAATGCACTCTGTGGCTGACTGAAAATATCATCTCCCTTATATGCATAAGGAAATAGAGCTCCAGGAACATGGCAGCAGAGAGAGGCAGTGGTAGGGAATCAAGAAGTTCTTAGGCTAAGAAGGGAGCTGGCAGGAGCAGGAGAGAAATAGAAGAATTCCTATGGAAGAAATCCTAGAGAAGCAAAGCTATCTTCGAACTTCTCAAGAAATAGCATTAGAGATTCTAACACCTGTTTCCTGGAATGGGAATGGCATATAGTTAAGGAGCAGCAAGAAAGAGAACCACAGCGAGAACACCATACATCTTGTCCTTCACTAATCGTGTGAGTTATGTGGATCATAGAGCTGAGGAGAAACTCTCTAACAACACTACGTTCCCCTTGCAGGAATCCTTGACACCAGTATGGTACTCCAAATTTGAAAGACTATATAGCTTCATGGGAGAGGTCTGGTTGACAGGAGAAAGAAAGAAAATTGTCTTAGGATTTTGGGGCTTAAGAGTCATCCCTTTAATGTTGGGTTAAATAAACCCTACATGGTACTTAAAAACCTTGCATTAACCTGTGTGTTTATATGAAAGCAGAGAAGCCTTCTTCCCCTTCCCCTTAACACTTTTTTGTTTAAACCAAAACACAAATTTCCTGGGGAAATATTGGGTGGGAGCTTGAGGCATAAAGAGAGATTTGGCTGAAACATGCCCAAGGTTCAATTGAACAATAAACATTTATTAAGTATCTACTAGTGCTGGGCACTGTGCTAAGTACTGGGAATACAAAAAGTGGTAAAAGGAAGTCACTGCACTTAAGGAATTTACAGCTTAATGGGTTTGAATCTATTCTGTATAAAGCAAGAATTTCACTCCAGATACTGGTGACATTTGACCCTGGGACATGAAGCCATGAAGAAAGGTCTAAAATCCTGCTTCCCAGAATCAAAATCCACTATTCTTTTTGCTGCATGGTAAAATTGAATTAGAAGATGAGAAAGTACTCTACAATTCAAAAGATATTAAAGTCAATCGCATAACAATGCTAATTATCTTTTCTATGGAAAATTTAATATTCATATGTTTGTTTCTGCTTTGTGTTTTCATATGTCTTGCCTCTCTTTTTGTTGATACAGACATATGGATAAAGGCAGATGCTGGACCAGAAAGTGTGAGGAAATAAGAATTTTTACTTACTATAGTAAATAAATTAATAAATAAAACAAATAGATGAATAGACAAATGGACAAATCTAAAGGTCTTTCCTCATCCTCATCCTTGTTTATCTCTCTGCTGCTTTGGACATTGCCCATTTCCTTCTCCTTCTTAATACTCTTCTCTTTGGGCTTTTATGCCACTATTCTACCCTGGTTCTCCTCTTAGCTAATGGATGACTTTTGTTCAGTCTCATTTGCCTAATTATCATTCAGATGTGCCCACTAAGACTGGGGGTTCCATGGTCCCATGGTGCTCTGTCACCAAAACCCTTATCTTCTACCTCTTTATTATTTCTATTCATGATTTCATTGATTCTTATGCATTCACTTATTTCAATGTTAATGATTCTCAAATAAATTTATCCATATCCAAATACCTATTTGACATCTCAAACAGGATGTGCCACAGATGTCTTAAACTCAACCTGTCCAAAACTGAACTCAATTATCCTTTGCCCCTAAACCATCCCCCTTCTTAGCACCCTCTTACTGTTGTGGGTACTACTGTCTTCCAAGTCATTCAGGCTCACAACCTGGTGTCACCCTCAGTTCTTCACTTTTTCTCACCTTCCCTATCCAATCTGTTGCCAAGACCTATTGATTTCACTTTCACGAAATTTCTTACCTAAGTCTTCTTTTCTTTTGCCACCATCTTGGTGCAAGCCATTCATCACCTCATGCCTAGGCTATTACAATAACCTACTAGTTTGTATTCCTACTATAAATTTCTGTACTTTATTCCATCTTTCATTCAGCTATTAAAGTGATCCCCCAATTCAAGAAACTTGAGTAGTTCCTGTCATCTTCAAGATCAAACTTCAAAATCCTGCTCAACTTTCAAAATCCTTCATAACTGTCCATACCTTTCTGGTCTTTTCACACTTCATACCCCTTTTCTCACCCCTATGTATTCTGTGATCCAGTAACACAAACGTCCTTGTTGTTGCTAGAACAAGACGCTTTATACTTCTATCCTGTATGCAGAGGCAGCTAGGTTGAACAGTGGTTAGAGCACTGGGTTTGCAATCAGGAAGACTCAGCCTCCTGAGTTCAAATCCAGCTTCAGACTCTTAATCCTGTTTGTCTTAGTTCCTCATCTACATAGTGAGCTGAAAAAGGAAATGGCAAACCACTCTAGTATCTTTGTCAAGAAAACCCCAAATGGGGTCACAAAGAGTCAGACAGGACTGAAGTGACTGAACAAGTGGAATTTTTTTCTCCATCTCTATCTTTTAAATTTTGGCTTCCAGCTAAAATTGAGTACTCAAAAGGAAGTCTTCTTAATTCTAGTGCCTTTCTACTGTTGATTACCTGCAATTTATTCTATGTATAGCTTGTTGTATATAGTTGTTTGTAGGATGTGTCTCCCATTAGACTCTGAGCTCCTTGAGAACGAGGATGATCTTTTACCTTTCTTTATATTCCTAGAATTGAGTATGGTACCAGGCTCATAGAAGACACATAATAAATATTCATTGATTGACTATTTTTTTTGTTGATATACCATGACCAATGGGAGTGAACATCTTTGTCTCTACTGATCTAGGAAGTTGAGATAACCTTTGGCATTCATAAATGCTAGTTGTATTGTTTCCCTGGGACATCTAGGTGATGAAGCTAAATGAAGGCCAGGTTTGGAGTCAGGAAGATTTGAGGTCAAATCCTGTCTCAAACATTAACTATGTGACCATTGTTAAGTCTATTAATCCTGCTTGCCTCTGTTTCCTCATCTGTAAAATTATCTGAAGAAGGAAATGGCAAACCATGTCAGTATCTTTGCTAAGAAACTTCCAAGTGGGGTCACAAAGAATCAGACACATCTGAAAAGAGTGAACAACAACAAAAATAATTCCCTGAATATTATATGGAATCTCACCTGATTTCATGCCCCAAATCAGGGTTCATGAGGGGAAAATATGTAGTACAATGGTACAAGAGATATTTTTTGTGTAGACACTCAAACAGTAATGATAACTTTATGATAATTATCTGCTATGTCAACCAGAAGCCCAATATATAATCACAGAATCCTTGAATCTCAGATCTGGAAAAAATCTAAACATCACTTGATCCAACCCTGTACCGGAACAGGAATCCCCTCAACAACAATCCCAACAACTGAGTATCCACCCAGCCTCTCCTTGAAGATCTCTATTGATAGAGGGCCTACCATCTTCGAAGGAAATTCAGTCTGTTTTTGAGCAACTTATTTTGTCAGGAAGTTCTTTGTTATATGGAGCCCCAAATTTGCCTCTTTGCAACTTCCCCTCATTGCTTAAAGTTGCATCCTCAGGTATCAATAAGAACAAAGCTAACAACACCTCTTGCATGTAACAACTGGTTTTAAATAGCTGAAGTCAGTTGCTACATTGAATCTAAACATTCTCTTCCCCAGTCTATCTCTTCAGTCCCTTTAACTCATATGTCATATTGTGCAATCCCTTCAACACTTTGGTGTTGGACTCTAGTTTGTAAATATGTAATTTGTCAATATCCTTCCTAAAATATGGCACCCAGAAGTGAACACAAGCCAGATTTTTTTTGGTACTAATTCTTTTCAGGAGTCATTGAAGCCACATTTGTACAACACAACAGGAATGAAGATTTGTCCATGGCTTGTTTGAATTACTTATGTAATAAAATCTTACTATTCAAGTATTAGAGAATCTGGCTTGTTTGATGACCTGCATGGATTGAAGCATTCCTAGTAGCATCCCTTTCCAGGGCAAGTTTGGAGACATTGATGTACTGAGTGGTAATATCCTTCTCATGTTGCACCCCTTCCCTAAATCCCTAAATTCCTTAAATCCCACCAAAGGACCTCCTTCAAGTTTGCAAATGAAGGGTAAGAACTGGACTATTATAATTCAATAATATTGGCAAACTACTGACTAAGAAAACTCCCTCTACCAGTGCAGATGGGAACCCTCTCTGAGACTCTTTATTTTTAGAGAATTACTTGAGGTGGTTACTTCTTCAGTCATTCCCTAGTCTTTGTGACCCCATGGACCATAGTGCTCCAACGCTATCCATGGTGTTTGCTTGGCAAATATACTGGAGTGATTTGCCATTCTTTCTCCAGTGGATTAAGACAAAAAGAAATTAAGTGACTTGGCCAGGTTCAAGAACTACCTGACTCCAGTCCCAACTCTCTATCCTCTGAACCATCTACTCAGGGTTGGGGAACCTGTGGCCTTGAGGACACTTGTGGCCTTCTAGGTCCTTGGGTGTGGCCTTTTGACCGAGTCTAAGTTTTACAGAACAAATCCTTTTATTAAGGGGATTTGTTCTGTGAAGTTCAGATTTGGTCAAAGGGCTACAGACCTCAAGGGCAACATGTGGCCTTGTAATGCCAAGCAAAGACAACTTCCAAGGTTCAGAGTACCAGCATAGTAACTCTCCATTTTATTCAGAGACAAATTAAGGCAAAATATTCACAGAAAAGAAAAAATCATAATACAGCATTAACCAAGTGTAATACAATAATTTCTAAGTACTACTCCACCCCTGGAAAGTACATTCATTTAGTCAATCACAAAGTCTCTCTTCTCAAATGGAGATTAGTTTCCAATCATAAACCAAGTATATTCATTTGGCCAATCACAGAGCACAAAAATGTCAAGTTTCTCACCCTTGGATTGCAACTGAATTACAATTATCATCAGTTAAAGCTAAGAACCTTCTCAAAAGGGACAGGGGAGAGCACAAAGGCCATCTACCCCTGAGCTACAGCAAGGTTAAGATATCAGCACAGCATTTAATGCCCAAAGGGAGATCTTTTCTTCATCTTGACACAGGGCAAGTTCTGGGGAGACAAAGCTTAACAAAGCCACAATATACATTGCCAGTGTCCTCATCAATTCACTCTCTGACTGTAGAAGAGTCTCAGGACCCCTGAAAATATCAACAAGACCCTCTTTCAGGATTTCTGTAAACATACAACAAGAAAATCCTTCTTCAGGGCTTCTGAACCAACAGCAAGGTTTCAGGACCTCTGCAACAATAGCATTGTACTTCACCAGCGGACAACTCTGGCAAAACAACATCAGAATAGACAGACAAAATATCAGCATCACAGCCATGTCTCCTCAGTCCTTGGAAGCTCTGGGTGGCCCCTCTCAAAAGTTCTGGGCAGCTCTGACTGGCCCTCTTTCTCTCTCTGCCTCCACGATGATGCTCTCAAAAGTTCTTCTGCCTCTCTCTGCTTAGGCCTCTCTCTAAATCCATGACACCAGCTCCTCCCAGGTCAGCCCTCTCTTTCCAAGTCAACAAGTCCATCCCACCAGTGGGATTCACAAGATCTGGGTTACAGAACTCAACCCAAAAACCAAGCCAATATAGAGGATCTTTAAATTCCATTACTATTACAGGCCTTGAGGCTATGGGTTCCCCACACCTGAAGATGCATCTACTGACTTCTCTAGCTGCCTGGAGTGCTTTGAATTTAAGTGAAGTTAAATACATACATATAGTTAGTATATGATATGAATTTGCATTCTGCCCTTTTTACTTCACATTTTCATAAGGATGAAATGTTTCTGAAAGTACCTTAAAATGATTAAATGTATAGAAACATAAATCATTATAATTACTTAATATAGAGAAGGCTATGGAATATCATCAGTAAGCATTGTCTCTACCAAAGCAAATCACAATTTCTTTATTCTTTCTCATTTTGGGCCATTCTCATCCATGTCACATAATAGTTCTTCCATAAAGTATCATCCAGAAGGCAATCCTTTGGTTCTTTAAACATTTCATGAATGTCAATGTAGTATTCATGCTGTCCTTTTATTTACCATTACTGAACTTGGCCATTTGACTAGTCTACCTCCTTCTTTTGTTCATAATATAATGAGGCAGAAAACTCAATCAATCAGTCAGTCAATAAGCAATTGTTAAATGCTTTCTACGTGCTACTACTGAACACAGTGCCAGGCATAGAGCAGATGTTTAATAAATGCTTATATGAAAGGAAGCAGGGATACTAAAACATGGAAGAGAAAGGGCCCAACATTCCAGTTATGTGAAACAGCAATACAAGTACAGAGTCAGGACATGGGCTATTGTTGTTAAGGAGCAGCAAATAGAATAGGGTAGCTGAACTGCAGGCTATGTGGAGGAAGGTAAAGTGTAAAAGGATTAGAAACTTATGAAAGGGTTTTAAAGTACAAAACCAGGATTCTATATTCTGAGTAAAAGAGAATCACTGGGATTTAAAGGGTAACATGGGCAGACCTACACTTTAGGAAAATCATTCTAGCAGCTAGCTGAACAGAAAGTGGATTAGACTAGGTAGAGAATAGAGGGAGAACAATAAGGCTATTGCAATAGTCTAGATAAGAAGTGATGAGGTTCTAACAGTTTCAATGCACCTGGAACCCTCTCCAATGGTAGTTCAATAGTTTTAACACAAGTGACTCTATCACTCACCAGATAAAACATTCCACTGTTCTCTGGGTTTGGCTTGCTCCTCCACTTTCTTCTTACACTATCATGTCTAAGATCCCACTGGATCATCACCACCAAAATATATTCAGACTTTCTCAGGGTCTTAAGGGTAACCCTGTTGGGGGATAATGCACTTCCCCCACTCACGACTCTAGCTCTTGAATCTCCATCCAGTATACTTTCTATCTATGCAACCAGCTATAATAATGACACATTTTTGGTACACTAATGGCATTTTTGAGATTGGAAATGGAACCATTGAAATGATCATTAATAAATGCTAATATATTGAAGCAAATGTATAAATAATAAAATGC
This sequence comes from Petaurus breviceps papuanus, assembly GCF_028583685.1. Taxonomy (NCBI): domain Eukaryota; kingdom Metazoa; phylum Chordata; class Mammalia; order Diprotodontia; family Petauridae; genus Petaurus; species Petaurus breviceps. The sequence continues at coordinate 34,275,164 of NW_027187419.1, read as the reverse complement.
ATCATGATATACATATAAAACCAGATCACTCTTTTCTACCAATGTACCCAGTAACTATGCTATATAGTGAGTATTCCCTCATAAGAAACAGTCACAGAAATTCATGAGGAAGGAAAATTGTGCTTGGGGTAATTTTCAACTCAAAATGGTATGCTGTGATGTTATTGGTCTGTTCAGGAATATCTGCACCAAAAGAGCCTGCTTCACTGACCACTACTTGGTCATTGATCCTTACCACCCTTTAGGTGGATAATTCTCTTCTCTATTCAAATACAACTTTTACAAGCTCTTTCATTTAAGTCATTATTTTCCATTATGTCCAATTTTTTGTGACCCCAGTAGTTTTGTCATTTCCTTCTTCAGCTCATTTTGCAGATGAGAAAACTGAGGCAAACAGGGATAAAGTGAGCTACCTAGAAACACAAAGATAGTAAATACCTGAGGCCAGATTTGAACTCAGGAAGATGAGTCTTTCTTATTCCCATTCTGGTGCTCTGTCCATCGTGCCACCTTGCTGCCCCCCTTCATTTAAACACCACACTAAAAAGGATATGCATTAAGTGTTAGCTTTTAATGTACATAACTATATAGGATAGACCAGTCAGTTATTTACTCATCTGTATACTGCACCATACAATCAAAGTAGAATTCATAGCCACAATTCAGTTCACATTAATTCTTTCTTTTTTTTTTTTTTAAAGCAATCGGAGTTAAGTAACTTGCTCCAGGTTACACGGCCAGTTATTTCTGGGTGTGGTGCTGAGTATCTGAGCCCGGATTTGATCCAGGTTATCTCGACACTGGAGCCGGTGCTGTTACTTGCTTAGCCACCTGGCCGCCCCTAAGCAATTGGGGTTAAGTAACTTGCTCAAGGTTACACGGCTGGGTGTTTCTGGGTAGGTGCTAAGTGTCTGAGCCCGGGATTCGATCTCCAGGTCTTCTCAACACTGGAGCCAGTGCTCTTACTCGCTGTGCTACCTGGCCGCCCCACATTAATTCTTTAAACCACCTCAGATAGTTACCAGAGGTTTTGCAAAAACAAACAACAACAAACACAGCACCTCAGCTTTTCCTTCTTGAACCATAGGTGTCAGAAGAAAGCAACAAGCTTTTTTTTTTTTTAATAAGCTATGCCTTTTTTCAGCTCTATTCAGCAATAAAGGATCACAGCTGTTAATGGAACTCATGACCAGTAAATTCATTCACTTCTCTCTAACCACTTAGAAATCACTCAGTGGAAGCCTTCTCAGATGAATGTTTCTAAGTGTCATAATTCCAATGGAGGAACTTTTCTGCTGTGTCTTCATTTCTCCTAAGGTTCCTCTTCTCCTGTTACTGCTGCTGCTATGATATTTTCTCTTCCTTTCTTCCTTTTTCTTCCTTATTCCTTTCCTTTCTTTTTCTTTCTTCTTTCATATTTCTATTTTTTCTTTCTTTTTTTCTTCCCTCCTTATTTTTTGTTTGTTTTCTCTTTCCTTCTTTCCCTTCTGTCAGTCTTTCCTTCCCCTTCCTTCCCTCCCTCCCTTCCTCTTTGTTTCTTTCTTCCTGTTTCCTTCCTCTCATTCTTTCCCTCCCTCATTCCTTCCTTCCCTTCCTTCCTTTCATTCATTCTTTCTTCCTTCCTTTTTTTCTTCTTACCTGAGGACCTCTGGACTTTTACTTTAAAAAGTCACAACTCAGGGTGGCTAGGTGGGACAGTGAATAGAGAACCGGCTCTGGAGTCAGGAGGACCTGGGTTCAGATCTGGTCTCAGACACTTACACACACAGACACAGACACACACACACAGACACAGACAGACACATACACACAACTACCCGTGTGACCTTGGGCAAGTTACTTAACCCCAATTACCCTCCAAAAAAACAAAAAAAAAGTCACAACTCCCCAAATTTCTGCTATCAAACTAAAACTCCTTTAAAAAAAATTATACTTCCATCTCCAAATGTTCACATGATTTCTGCTTTTCTTATTTTACCCTGATTCATAGAACAAAGATGCAAATTAGCCAAACTACCATTATACTTAGCAGTTCTCTGACACTCTCTATATAGTAATGTCTCTCTTTTGTGCCCTTGAAACTATGTTTCTTCACACTTAGATTTCTTTTGCAGCACTTCTTTTTAATAAATGAAAGGTATTTCTCTATCTCTTTATAACCTTCAACTGTTCCTGCATAAACAACGTGTCACTCCTTATTGTTGGCAACATTGTCTAAATCCTTACTTCTACCCTACGGATCATTTTCTCTCCATAAATGTCAAAATCCCATCTGAAAGCTATTTTTCTTCATACATGTAGGAGTGTATATTAAAACAAAGTTCTTTCTCTACTTACCTTAGATATCAAAATGTTCATCCCTAACAGTGACAATATCCCATATCATTTGACAATCAATATAAATCTCTTCCTTTGCAAAAAACACTTTTTTTCTGCCTTTCATCAATTGTTCCTTGTAAAGAGGACCTTACAGAGACAGTGTCCTTTAGGATAGCCTATATTAGGGTTGTGACTATGTAAACAGAGAGAAGTAGACATAGCCCAGAAATGTTGTAAAGACAGAAGCATGTAATTGGATAAGAGTTTGGATATTTAGGGTAAGTAAAAGTGAGAATGATACTCAGGTTTTAGGCCTGGGTGACCAGAAACATGATGGTATCTTTGATAATCAGTGAGATTGTGTGGAAAAGATGAGTTCTTTTCTGTACATATTGAGTTTGATATCCTCTACGTGACTCTACATGAAAAATGATAATGAAACCCAATGGAGATGATTAGAAAACCAAACAAGATTAAATAGAGCAGGGGCTTTTAACTTTGTGTCACAAATACTGTTGGTTGTTTGGTAAAAACTATCCCTTCTCAGAATAATGTTTTTAAATACATAAAATACATAGGATTACTAAGGAAATCAATTATAATATAAAGATGTATTTTTCCATTCAAGTTTATAGATGCTTTGAAATTTATCCATAGATATATTGGAGAAGGTTGTAAGCCCCAGGTTATGAATCCCTAGTATAGAAAAGAAGAGAAGGCTCAGGAAAAAAATCTCTGAATTAAGTCCATAGTAATTGAGAGTCAATGAGTGAGGCTCTGGCAAACTCCACTAACAAGGAAAAGTCAGACAGGTAGAAGGATAATCAAGAGATCATAGTGTCACAGAAACCTTGAGTAGAGAGAGCATAGAGGAGGAAAGGGGGATTGACAGTATCAGAAACTACAGGGAGGCTAAGGAGGGTTAGGATTAAGAAGCCATTGGATTTGGCAATTAAAATTAGCAGTGACTTCAGAGAGTCTCAAGTGAATAAATGATCATGAAACATTAAATCATGGAAAGAGAGATGAATTTAAATTTGTGTTTAAATCCTGGTTCAGCTACTTTGTAGTTTTGGTGCCCTTTGTTAATTCTCTTATTCTATCTTGGCCTCAATTTCTTCATCTATAAAATGAATGGGTTGAAAGAAGTTATCTCTAAAGACACTAGAATCCTTAAAGACTTAATTCTGTAGTATTGTAAATAAGAATTTTCAGGTAAAAGGAATCCTTGATAATATTCTGCATTGCACTTATGCTTACCATGTATTTTCTACTAGCTTTTTGAAGTCCGACAACAATTCCCATTCCTGTGACCTTGTTACTGAATATTCACTAAGATCTGCTTTCCTCAAATTTCTTTCCCAACAGGAGAAGCCAAAAATCAGTAATCAAAAGTAACCAATGTTTGTGTTCCATAATACAGTACATTGGAAGACTGCTTGACTTAGAACCAGAGGATTTGGGTATGAATGCTGGGTCTTCTACTTCTGAGTTTTACGACCAAGGATGAATTATTTAAGTCATTGGTTCTCATTGTCTTTTATGTGTTCAATGATTTGGAAAGTTAGCATTTCTTACCATAGCTTAAATAGAATTAGATCCATTTGAAAATTGACCTGGTTAGCAATGTTAGGGCTGCTGATGCTTGCCTCACCACTGACATTTCACCACTCCTACAACACTTTTGTTTTCATTTTATTTCATTTTTCAATTAGCAAGAATTCATTTTCTGTCCATCCCACCTCTAGTTTCCTATTAAAAAACAAAACAAAACAAAAATGTTATATTCTATTCAAGTAGTCTTTAAAAAGCTGGATAGCAAGGGCTACTCTTTGCTACAATGGATTCTGTCAAGAATGTGTGGGGAGAACCCAGGCCTTCTATTATTTTCTTTTCAGTCTAGTCACATGACAAAAACACCAAACACCCACAAACTCAGGCCATTTTTAACTTCCTACAAATAATATGCCAACAGTGTAATGAGTTTAAAAAATATATTTCTATTCCTCCAGATGGTTTCATAGAAACTTAGATCTTATGTAATTATCACTATGGTAACCCCATAACTCTCTGGGAAAAAAATGGCAAGTCAGCTCCTGAAAACCACTCATCTCTTACAGAAAGATGGAGTGCCAGTCAGCCACATCTCACTTCTATAGCATGTTATCATCCTCTCTATCCTTTGTAGCTATCTAATCCACATATATTGATTCATATCAAACTGCAAACACCATGGGTTCCATACTCATGACTTCATGTGAAGAGGCCATTAGCTAAGTGTATTTATTTCAAAAAAGGAATAAGTTATTTATTCAACAATCTCCATTGATATTATAATAATCAGTTGGGAGTTGATTTTAGGGACGGTTAAATCAATATGTAATTGTTTGCCTGTAACAGAGTTGAATTTCTAGGAAATGACTGTGGATCTATGAAGGAAATTCCAGTACAAGTATTTACATTGTTACAGGCCAATGTGGCACCAATATCTGATTAAACCAAGAAACCTAACAATGGACAGCAAGAAGGGGATAGGGATTTCCTTTCAATTGAACATGCAGCCACAGTGACTGAGGAAGGGGAAGCAGTTATCATGGAATGCCAAAATAATAGTCCTTATAGAAAAAGGGACCTCAGTAATCAAATAACCACTTTATAAATGAGTGAACTGAGGTTCAGAGAAGAAAAGTCACTTTCTCCTTGAAGCAAAGCTCAGAGAAGAAAAATCAGAAAGTTTTGCAACTTCCTGTGATCAATGATTAGGACATTTGAATAGTTACAGACAACATTTGACTATCTGAAGAGATAATCATAATCTACCGATTGTTTTTTTTTTTCCAAAAATGACTATGAACCTTGGATAAAATGTCATCTCATCATCTCATACCTCACCTCCATGCCCTTAAATAGAATTTTAGTTTCTCGAGGATAGGACCATTTTGTTCTTGTCTTTGCATCCCCAGTGCCTAATATAGTACTTGGCACTATAAATCAATATATATTTATATTCATATTTAATTCATATTCTATAATAAATAAATTACTGAATGAAACTTTTCTCACCAAGTCCCTCTTCTCTTCTTTGTATTAGCCCCATTCCCCTTCCCCTTGGCATTCTCACCTACTATGCCATTCAGTTAAACTGTATTTAAGTATTTCAGCCTTTTAAAAAAAATGTCCAATGGAAAAATACAGGAATAATTCTGATCTGAAAAAATCACAAAATTAATTGAACTACTGGATATAAAAATATGAGTATTATCTGCTTTTGATGAATCCAAGACATAGTTCCTTAGAATTAACAAACTTCACTCTCCCTTCTAAACCAAGTTCCAGAAAATTTAATCTTTTTATGTGTGCAAAGCATGAAGTCTTACAATCCTAATTAATTGTTACCTCTGTTGCCCATCACATCTGGAACAATATATCACTTCACTTCCCAGGCAACATACCATATATATGTAAATTCCATGACCTTATTGCCTTTTTCTTTTAGTCCTAGAACCACGATGAAAGCAGCTGTAGTTCTAGAACCATGATTAAATCAACTATTCCTTTGCTCCTGGAAAGAATGTGTCTGTTTTCTCCCCAAGACTTCACCCACCATTCATGTAATAGTTCAAACAACAATAAAAAATCATTCCATGGTCAACACTCACCTGAATGTATTGCCCAATCCCTTCATTAGCATTCAAATTCCTCCAGGGAACTATCTTTTCTTTTGTGATTGTATCACTCCTTAGTACAGTATTTACTATATAGTATTTTCAAAATTCATTTCTTTTTCTTCCTTCCTTCCTTCCTTCCTTCCTTCCTTCCTTCCTTCCTTCCTTCCTTCCTTCCTTCTTTCCTTCCTTGCTTCCTTGCTTTATCTATTATTTATTTATTTTTAGTTTTCAACATTCCTTTCCACAAGATTTTGAGTTACAAATTTTCTCCCCGTCTTTCCCCTACTCCACACCCCAAGATAGCAAGCCTCCTGAATACTCCTTCCCCCAATCTGCTCTCTCTTATATCCTCCCCCAT
>NW_027187419.1:34264720-34268719 GCF_028583685.1 Petaurus breviceps papuanus | reverse complement strand
ATATATATATATATATATATATATATATATATAAATTTGTTTTTAAAACTTTGATTTCCGGATTCTTTCCCTTCTTCCCTTCTCACCTGCCCCCACTGGGAAGACAAGCAATTCAATATAGGTTGTACATGTGTAATTACAGAAAAGGTTTCCATAATAGTTATATTATGAAAGACTAACTGTACTTCCTTCCATCCTATCACACCCTTCCACTTTTTCTATTTTCTCCTTTGACCCCATCCTTTTTCAAAAGTGTTTGCTTCTAACTACCCTCTCCCCCAATCTACACTCTCTTCTATCATCCCTCCTTTTATCCCCTTTCCCTGAACTATCCTGTAGGGTAAGATACCCAATTGAGTGAGTATGTTATACCCTCCCTTGTTCCCTTTCACTTTCCTGCTCCTCCCTTCCATTGTAACAGTTTTCTTTTGCCTCTTTTATATGAGACAAGTTACCCTATTCTATCTCTTCCCTTCTCCTCCCATTATAGCCCTCTCACCTTTTAATTTTATTTTTTAGATATCATCCCTTCCTATTCAAATGATCATGAGCCCTCTGTCTATGTATATATGTATGCACATATACACACATGTATTTTGAAATATGTATTATGAAATAGGTATTTATACACCCACTCCTATATATACATATGTGTATGTATACATATATACATGTAAATGTATATTCCCTTCAGCTATCTTCATACTGAGAAAAGTTTTATAAGTTACCATTATCATTTTTTCATGTAGGCATGTAAATATTTCAACTTTAATAAGTTCCTTATGATTTCTTTTTCCTGTTTACCTTATCATGATTCTCTTGCTTCATGTATTTGAAAATCAAATTTTCTGTTCAGCTCTGGTTTTTTCATTAAGAAAGTCATTCTTCTCCTCATTGGCTTTATGGACCTCGTTTGTCATTTGAATTAGTTTATTTTTTTAAGTTGTTCTTTTCTTCAGTATTTTTGGGGCCTCCTTTAACAGGCTGTTGACTCACTTTCCATCATTTTTTTGCATCATTCTCATTTCTCTTCCCAATTTTTCCTCCATTTCTCTTACTTGATTTTCAAAATCCTTCCTCAGCTTCTCCATGGCCTATAACCAATTCAAATGTTTCTTGGAAGCTTTTGATGCAAGAGTTTTGACTTAATTGTCTTCTTCTGGTACCATGTTTTTATCTTTTTTGTCCCCCAAAAAGGATTCCATGGTATAATTGTGCTTCCTCTGCTTGCTCATCTTGCCAGGCAGTTACCTGACTTTTGAGCTCTTTGTCATGTAGAACTCTGCTTCCAGGGTGGAAAGAGCTATGTCCCAAATGGCTGGGGTTTTCACAGTTGCCAGAGCTATGAGGAGGTTTCCCTCTCTACAGCCACCACAAGCTCTGGCAGTTAGTATTCCTTACTGCGGGAGCACCTCTCAAGACTAAGAACCAGATCCAAGCAGGTTAAAGCAAGAGCAATTATCCTCTGAATGGTCACTTGGATCCCCTACATTCTGCAGGCTAGGAGCCCCAGAGGGAGTCACACTACAGCAGCCACAGCTGCCACACCTCTGACACTGCTTGCCCCAGGAGAAGGGGCCAAGACTGCACTCTTCTCCACTCAGTTCCAACCGAGTTCCCCACTGACCTTTTACTTTCTCTTTGGCCTTTATGGGTTGAGAAGTCTGGAAACCACCAAAGCTGCCAGTGATTCACTCCCCTGAAGTCTGCTCTGGCCAATCTGTGCCCCTGGATGTGGCTGCCTGCAATGTTTTTGAAGATCTTCTATGCCCCTTGAACTTGCTAACATAGCAGGAAGTGTTGGGGCAGGAGGAAGCCAGAGCCAAACTGGAGCTGGTGCAATGACTGGAACCATAGCAGCAGCACCAGTGGCAGCCGTGGTGGCACAAACTCCTTTTTTCTTGAGACAACCAGAATTTCTGCTAAGGACTCGTGCTGAGGACTGCCAGGGACAGGAACTACGGGGCCAGAGCTGCTGGGAATGAGCTGTGTGGAAACTGAGCGGTTTCTGTGAATGAGGAGAGGAGGACCTTTGTCTGAGGTGGCCTGCTCTGTTTTGAAGGCTTGAGAATGTAGGTGTTTACTGCATTAACTATGTGTGCCAACTATATAGCTATTGTGATGGCTTTGACTTTCTGGTTTTGGGATTCAGTTTTCTGGTATTTGAATAAATGCTTTAGCTTTGTCTTCCATGTAGAGAGCCTGTTACATTTTGTGATTAATAACCATATCAGCATATTTATAGTTACCATAGACATTGTGAATACTGCATTGTTGATAAACTGCCTTAGGTCTGGGCCTACGTGGCTCATGCAGAAATATGATCAGCTCCCAGCTTGGTGTGATGGACCATTCTTGTCAGCCTGCCAGGCTGCCTTCAGCAGGAAATTTGTTTCTGTCACTTTGTGGGTTCTGTATCTCTAAAATTTGTTTAGAGTCATATTTTATAGCTATTAGAGATGTTTGGTGTGGGAGTTCATGCAAGCTAGGTCTTTCGCTCCTCTATCTTGGCTCTGCCCCTCTACCTTTTTTCCTTCCTTCCTTCCTTCCTTCCTTCCTTCCTTCCTTCCTTCCTTCCTTCCTTCCTTCCTTCCTTCCTTCCTTCCTTTCTTCCTTCCTTCTTTCTTTCTTTTTCTTTCATATGAAGGATTAAAATTTCCCTCCCCAAAATACTTCTTAAATTCTTTATAAAGATGTGGCAGCAACTCTGGGTCCTCTCAGAATACTTCATTCAAGAAACAAAAATCTGTCACTTGAAGAGGTCTGATCCTTTGTAAAAATCTTTATTTTTAGGGGTAGCTAGGTGGTACAGTGAGTAGAGCACTTGCCCTGAAGTCAGGAGAACCTGAGTTCAAATCCAGCTTCACACACTTAACACTTACTAGCTGTGTGACCTTGCACACGTCACTTACCCCCAATTGCCCTGCCCTCCCCCTCCAAAAGGCAAAAACAAACAAACCAAAAACCCTTTGTTTTTACATATACTTATACATACATACATATGTGTGTGCATAACTTTTGAAAATAGCAACTTTGTGATGAATGAGATGACACTAACAACAATAAAAAAGACTGAGTTGTTTATTTCTTCATGTGTTTCTCATTTGAGGGAATTGTTTAGTTTAGTTTAGTTTCTTTGCTTGGTTTCTGTTTTGTTTTTGTTTGCTTCAAGGATAATAACTGCACTGAATTTGCTTTAAAAAAAATGCTGCCTTAAGATAATACCAAATAAGGAGAGAATAAAAGAGAACCTAATTGACCTTGATGAATTCAAGTTAACCTGACTAAATGTACTTTAAACTTAAGTTGTAAAAGCACTAGTACATGTGACTATTGAACTAATGGAAAATGGGAAGATTATCACAAGGTTGAGGAAAAGTAAATGTACCTTTTTTAACAGAAGAGAAAAAAAGGTAGAAACTTTATGTCGGTGACTTTGACTTTGATTCTGCACAATATACTAGAATAATTTAAAAAAGAGGTGGTTTCACATGGCTTAAGAAGGTATGCAAAATTATAACAGTTGTACATGAGAAATTATGCAAAATATTTAATATTAGCCATATCACAAAAATCTGAGAAAAATAAAGGGAAAAACATTTTACTTCAATTTGCAGTCAGTTCATCAGTTCTTATTTTCTCTGGAGTTGGATAGTATTTTTTATCATGAGTCCATTGGAACTGTTTTGAATACATGAATAATTTAGAATAGCTATGTCATTCACAGTTAATTGTATGTACAGCATTGCTGTTATTCTGTACAATGTTTTCCTCATTCTGCTCACTTCCTTTTGTATCAGTTCATGTAAGTCTCCCAGTTTTTTAAACCATTCACTTCATCATTTCTTATAGCACAATAGTATTCCATCATAATCATACATCATAACTTGTTCAACCATTCCACAACTGATAGACATGCTGTCAATGTCCAAGTCTTAGCTAACACACACATACACACACACACACACACACACACACACACACACACACACACACACA
>NW_027187419.1:34259942-34264710 GCF_028583685.1 Petaurus breviceps papuanus | reverse complement strand
CACACACACACACACACACACACACACACACACACACACACACACACCCTGTTATAAATATTTCTATAGCTATGGTTTCTTTTACTTTTTCTTTGCCCTCTTTAGGACACAGAACTAGTACTGGTATTACTCAGTCTAAGTGTAAGCAGTTTTATAAAATGCAACAAAATCATTGATGCATTACGACAAATGTTGACTTTTTTGGTGTCATTTTTAAATTTATTTTTAAACTTAAATACCAAACAAGAAAAGAAGAAAAAATTCCATGTACAAAGCAGAATGTAAGAGAGGAATGAATATAAATAAATTTCCATTTCAAGAAAACCTATACAACAAATACTATATATTGTTTGCAAAGCTACCCAGCTTTCCTTTGTTTTCTTCTAGATTTTGTTTTGTTCTCTGCTGAATACTTTTCACTTTATCGCCTTCTCCCTCTCTTTCTCACCACACTATAAACATATATAAATATATACATATATATATACTCATGTATATGAATCTGTGCATATATGAACACTTATGCACTATATGCACACTTGAATGTTAAAGTGTAACTATAATTAGTGTTGAGGGAAAGAACAAAAATACATTGTTTTTGCAAAGAAATGAATATTCCATCAGAACTTTCTGCTGTTTATATGAATCTCTTTAGAAGAGAAGTTTGCTAGTTCTTAGTTGTTTTCCAAGTAAATCTTTTGATTTTGAACAAATATAGAAAGATTATTTATATAACACTTTGAGGTTTGCATGTTGCTTCTTTATATATTTGCTTGGTTGAGCTTCATGAGAACCCTGAAGTGGGCACTATAGAAATTATTATCGGGGAGGGAGCGGAGCCAAGATGGCGGAGTAGAAGCATGACCCTCCCCGGGTTCCGGCTTCTACCCTCCCCAATCCATGTAAAAAGGGGACTCTAAAAAACTTTGGAGCTGCAGAACCCACAAAATGACACAGAGAAGCTAACCTCCTGCTGAGAACAGCCCGGCAGGCCAGCAGGAATCGGCCAGTGCAGAGCTCCGGGAGCTGAGCCCAGCACCACGCCAAGGCTTTAGCCCCAGGGTGGGCCTGACCAGCCGCCTGCCAGAGGGACTCCAGATCAGCAGCAGCTGTGGCCCTTTCCAGATTTATCAACACATAGATGCAAAGGAAAAGGTGAGAGGCCAGTGCAGTCTGGACTTTGGGACCAGTAAGTGGGAGTGCGTGGCTTTTACCCCCGGGGCGAGAAACCTCTGAGACGCCAGCACAGCCTGCCAGCACCACATGGCGGCTTCAGCTCCTGGCCTGCAGAGTGTAGGGGGACCAAGCACCAGTCTGAGGGGTAATCGCTCTTGCTTTAACCTGCTTGGATCTGGATTGCAGTCTAGGGTGGAGGTCCTGGGCTGTGTGTCCAGCTTGCCAGAGAGTGTGGAGACCTCAGAGAGGGCACGCATCTAATACCTCCGGCAGCTGAGAAAACCCCAGCATTTGGGACGAAAACTCCCCTGTCTGGTGGCAGAGTCCTACTGTGGCAAAAAGCCCAAAAGTCAAATCATTGAGTGGCAAAATGAGCAGGCAAAGGAAACAAAGCAGACAGAAGATCCCAACATTACACTCCTATTTTGGGGATAAGAAGGAGCAAGGCATGGAACAGGAGGAAATCAGTGAAGTCAGAACTCCTGCACCAAAAGCTTCAAAGGAAAATACAAGCTGGTTACAGGCCATAGAGGACCTTAAGAAGCAGATAAGAGAAGTGGAGGAAAAATTGGGAAGAGAAATGAGAACAATGCAAGAAAATTATGAAATGAGAGTCAACAGCCTGACTGAAGAAAATAATACCTTAAAAAACTGACTGACTCAAATGGCAAAGGAGGCTCAAAAAGGCAATGAGGAGAAGAATGCCTTAAAAAGTCGAATTTGCCAGATGGAAAAAGAATCTCAAAAGCTCACTGAAGAGAATCATTGCTTCAGAATTAGATTGGAGCAAATGGAAGCTAATGACTTTATGAGAAATCAAGATGCTGTTAAACAGATCCAAACAAATGAAAGAATAGAAGGCAATGTGAAATATCTCATGGGAAAAACCACTGACCTGGAAAATAGATCCAGGAGAGATAATTTAAAAATTATTGGACTACCTGAGAGCCATGACCAAAGTAAGAGCCTGGAAATCATCCTCCAGGAAGTTCTCAAAGAAAACTGCCCTGATGTTTTAGAACCAGAGGGCAAAATAGAGGTTGAAAGAATCCACTGATCACCTCCTGAAAAAGATCCCAAAAAGAAAACTCCTGGGAATATTATAGCCAGGTTCCGGAATTCCCAGATTAAGGAGAGAATATTACAAGCAGCCAGGAAGAAACAATTTGAATATTGTGGAAACACAATCAGGATAACCCAGGATCTGGCAGCTTCTACACTGAGGGATCTAAGGGCCTGGAATGTGATATTCCGGAGGTCAAGGGAGCTGGGATTAAAACCAAGAGTCACCTACCCAGCAAAACTGAGTATCATGTTTCAGGGGAAAATATGGTCATTCAGTGGAATACAGGACTTTCAAGCATTCTTGCTGAAAAAACCAGAGTTGAATAGAAAATTTGACATTAAGATACAAGAAGCAAGAGAAGCATGAGAAGGTAAACAGGGAAAAGAAATCATAAGGAACTTATCAAAGTTGAACTATTTTTTTTTAAAGCAATCGGGGTTGAGTGGCGTGCTTGGGGTTGCACGGCCAGTTGTTGTTTCTGGGTGTGGTGCTGAGTGTCTTGGCCCGGATTTGATCTGGGTCATCCCGGCACTGGGGCCGGTGCTCTTGCTCGCTGAGCCACCTGGCCAAAGTTAAACTATTAACATTCCTACATGGAAAAACAATAATTGTAACTCATGAAACTTTTCTCAGTAGTTGAAGGGATTAGAAATATATATATATGTGTGTGTGTGTGTGTGTGTGTGTGTGTGTGTGTGTATGTGTGTGTGTATATATATGTATGTCTTTATATGAGGGTATGTGGGCATATGAATACATATGTGAATGTGTGTATATATGTTTACAGGTATACATATATAGAGGGCACGGGACCAATTTAACAGGAAGCGATGATACTTAAAAGGTGAAATTAAGAGGTGAGAGGAATATAATGAGAGGAGATGGGGAGAGACAGAGTGGGGCAAACTATCTCATACAGAAGAGGCAAGGGAAAATGGTTACAATGGAGGGGAAGAATAGGAAGACAAAAGGGAATGGGTCAACCTTATTCCTATTGAATCTGGCTTGAGGAGGGAATGAAAAAAAGAAAGAAAATTTAAAAAAAAAAGAAATTATTATCCCCATTTTCAGATGAGGTAATTAAAGCTCACAGAGATTAAGTAACCAGCTCAAGGTCAGATAACTAAAGTCAAGATCTGAATTAATATCTGAATCTACATTCAATAGTCTTATCATGTTTGTAGTATATATGATAGTGGAACTCAAACCTATGTTTTAAGAAATTTTGCATTATTATTGTTGTTCTTCAAAAGTGTCTTTTTATTGGAATTGCTCATTTTAACATTATAAAAATATTTCTTAATGCTTTGAATTTTTCCCCTTTCTATGGAAAAACAAAAGGACTTCCTATATTCATAGTTTAAAATAATGTACCCGTATAAATTGCAATTTACATTTATCTATGATGAAGTATTATGGATTCTCTTTATTTTCTGAATAGTTATCTGATTTTCTTCTGTTGTGGAAAGTTGTCTTTAATTAGATCCTCAAATATAATTCCTAACTCATCTCACCCTTACTAGTGGCTTCTGAGATCCCAATTGATCTGTTTGTAATTCCTTCCTTTTTCAGATTCTAAGTTTTCCCTCTGTATTTCCATTTGTCTTTTCAGTTCTGTTACACAGTGTTTATTCATTAATTTTATTTTTGTCATTTATTGATCTTTATTCGGCTCCATTTATTTTGATATTTTTGCTCCCTTTGATGTATTTTGTTCTTGAATGTCACTTTGCAATCTCTCTAATTTTTCTTTCATCTCTTCTTGTATGTTTTCTTTTAAATGAATTAGAATTTTTAGATGTGTTTATTATGGGATTTAATTTATCCTTTGGTGTATCCTCTACCTTTTCTATTGATGCTTCATCTTATATTTCTGAAGATATTTTTATCATTGTATTTTTTCACATTATAACCTCTGTATTGTGCTACGTAAAAGGGAATAATTGCATTCCATGTGTGAAGGGACAAATTGTCCCTTATTTGGAAACAAAGGAGAATACTAGGAGAAATAAATGGAAGTTGTAAAGAGGTCAATTTAGCCTTGACAATAAGGAGAGAATACAAAAGAAAAAAAAACTTACTCAAAATAAAAAGTTACCAAAAATAGAAGGTCTGATTTGAAATATAATGTGATCATATATTTAGGTCTGGGGAGAGAGATTGTTAGTCATTTTTGGAAAAAGGCAGAATTTAAACCTAAGTCTTCTTGAATCTGTGCATAGTCTATTATCTACTGTCTGTCTCTTTTTATTTTCTTTATTCCTTCCTTCCTTTCTTTCTTTCTTTTTGACCATGGGCCAAATCTGTGATTTCACTAGTGAAAGGAATTTCCAGTGAAGAACTGCTTCCGTAAGTGCAGAATGTGTGTCTAGGTCTTGCTAACTCTGAAGCAAATTCTATATCCACTACTGCTTCTCTGTTTAAGTTCTAGATTAAAACATACCAATAATAGTAATGATGATGATAGTGGTAGTGGTGGTGATGATGATGATGATGATGATGATGATGATGATGATGATGATGATG
>NW_027187419.1:34253224-34259932 GCF_028583685.1 Petaurus breviceps papuanus | reverse complement strand
TGATGATGATGATGATGATGATGATGATGATGATGATGATGATGATGATGATGATGGTGATGATTTTATTTTACAAAGGAAAAAAATGTGAGAGCCAGAAGTTTTAAGTAACTTATCAAGGGTCAGAACTTAGGACAATGGCAAAGAACAGATGGAGTAGGGCAGGAAGTCACCCAAACACTCTCAAATTCACCTCTAAAGAAATATAAGTCATCAAAACAAACATCTGGAGCAGTACAAAAACAAAAAGGAGTGGCTAGGTGGTGCAGAGAATGTAGCACCAGCCCTGGAGTCAGTAGGACCTGATTTCAAATCTGGCATCAGGCACTTAACACTAATTAGCTGTGTGACTTCGGGCAACTCAACCCCAATTGCCCTGCTGTTCCCCCGACAAAAAGACAAAAACAAACCAACAAAAGGATGAGGAAAAACAATTTTCCAACACTAGTCAACTCAGAAGACCAGAAAGAAAGCTTTGTCTCATTTGAATAAAAGCAGGGCATAGTCCAGTGCAAGTGGCATCCAGAAAAGCCTCCAGCAGTTCATGCCCCAGAAAGCCCGAAGCAAGGTCCTGAGCATCAGAATAGATCAGCAGTGAAGCTCCATGGCCACAGCACAGCAAGGCATCAGTGAGGCCCTTAGCCACTGGTAGAGCAGACCAGTACTTAGGTCACCAAAAACTGATGCAGTAGACAAACAGCTAGGTCTTCGACTTCCACCACAGTTATCCAACTGCTGATCTGTTGATGACACAGCAGGCCAACTCCTAGGCCTTGCACACATAAATACACACACACACACACACACACACACACACATACACACACGGTGAAGTAGGCCAGCAGCTAGGTCCTGTGGCTTTGGTCCACCAGGCCATCGTAGAGGCCTCATGTACCTTGGTGCATCAGGCCAGCAGCAAGTTCATGTATCTCAAATGCAGCAGAACAGCAACAAGTCACCATTTCTGGGGCAAGAAATGGGACAGTGACATCTCCACCAGCAGAGAAGAGCTGG
This sequence comes from Petaurus breviceps papuanus, assembly GCF_028583685.1. Taxonomy (NCBI): domain Eukaryota; kingdom Metazoa; phylum Chordata; class Mammalia; order Diprotodontia; family Petauridae; genus Petaurus; species Petaurus breviceps. The sequence continues at coordinate 34,258,918 of NW_027187419.1, read as the reverse complement.
AATTTTAATATAAAAAATGAAAAGTTACACAATAGACTGAAAATGAGCAATAAAACAAAAAGTAATCTGACCATAGAAAGTTACTATGGTGAAAGAGATCAAAACACAAACAAGAAGAGTATAGCATTGTCAAAATGTCTACATGTGAAGCTTCACAGAGAAATATGAATTGGATAGGCTCAAGAAGAACTCTAGGAAGACCTCAAAAAAGTATTTTAAAATCAGATAAGATAGATAGAAGAAAAACTAGGAAAATAAATGAGCTATGTAAGAGAAGCTTGAAAAACAGAATCAAGAGCTTGGTAAAGGAAACACAAAAAATGGAAAAGGATGTACAAAATTAACTGAAGAAAACAACTTAAAAAGTAGAATTGTTCAAATGGAAAAGGAGGGACTAAGCTAACTGAAGAGAATGATTCCTTAAAACTTAGAATTGGGTGAATAGAGCATCTACCCTAGAGTCAGGAGGACTGGAGTTCAAATCTGGCCTCAGACACTTAACACAAAAACTAGCCATGTGACCTTGAGCAAGTCACTTAACCCCAATTGCCCTCCAAAAAGTAAAACCAAAAAAAAATAGAGTTGGGCAGGTGAAAGCTAATGGCTGCATAAAACATCAAAAATCAATCAACAAAATTTTTAAACAGCTAAAAAATGGAAGAAAATATCAAATATGTCATTGTAAAAACAATTGATCTGGAAAATAGATACAGGAGAGACAATATCAGAGTCATTGGACTACCTGAAAATCATGGTAAAAAAAAGAGCCTAAGCATCATATTTCAAGAAATTATCAAGGAAAACTGCCCTGGTAGCCTAGAACTAGAGTGTAAAACAAAAAAATTGAAAGGATCTACCAATCACCTCCTGAAAGACATGCCAAAATGAAAACTTCCAGGAATGTTATAGCCAAATTCCAAAACTCACAGGTCAAGGAGAAAATACTGTAAGTAGACGTAACAAAATAATTAAAATATCATGGAGCCAACATAAGTATCACAGAGGATTTAGAGCTTCTGCATTAAAGGCTTGGGAGGCTTGGAATATGAAATTCCAGAAAGCAAAGGAGCTAAGATCACAACCAAGAATCACCCAGAAAAAACAGAGCATAATCCTTCAGGGGGGAAATAGATATTCAATGAAATAGAGAACTTTAAGGTATTCCTGATGAAAAGATGAGAGTTAAACAGAAAATTTAATTTAATTTCCAAATACAAGAAGAAAAACATATAAAGTTCAACAGGAAAGAGAAAACAAGGGATTCAATAAGGTCAAACTCTTCACATCCCTACATGGGAAGATGACATTTGTGACTCTTAAGAACTGCATCACTATCATGGCAATTAGAATGAGTATACATAGAGAGAAGGTAAGGGTAATGTTTGAATTGATGGAATGATATGCATAAAAGCAAAGTTAAGGGGATTTCACTGGGAGAAAAGGGAAGGAAAAGGTAAGATAGAGTAAATTATTTCATAGGAAGAGTTGCTAAGACAGTGGGGGAAATATGGGTGGAGGTGGGCATAGCTTAAAACTTACTCTCTTTGGAATTGGCTCAAAGAGGAAATAGCATACTCAGTAGGGTATAGAGATTTCATTTACCCAATAGAGAAGTAGAAGTGGAGGGAGATAAAAGAAGGGGAGAGGGGAACTGATAGAAGGGAGGGTTGACTAGGTCAGAAGCAAACAGTGGTGAGGAGGGACAAAGTTAAAGGTTGAAGAAGAGAAGGATAAATAAGGAAAAAATAGATGTAAACAAATACACAATAATCATATCCAAAAAATGTTAATGGGATAAATCAATTAGGAAACAGAAGCATATAGCAGGGTAGATAAAAAGTCAGAAATCTACAATACATTGTTAACAAGCAATATATCTAATGTAAAGAGATATACATAAAGTAAAGGTAAAAGGTTGGAGAAGAATCTATTATGCTTTGGCTGAAGTAAAAAAAAATAAAAAATCAGGGGTAGAAATCATGATCTCAGAGCAAAAGACAAAATAGATCTAATTAAGAGATAAGGAAGGAAACTATTTCTTGCTAAGAGGTTCAATAGACAATGAAGTAATATTAACATTAAACACATATGCAACAAATGTTATCATTCAAATTTTAAAGGGAGAAGTTAAATGAGTTACAGAAGGAAATGCTAAAACTATACTAGTATGGGACCTCAGATTTCCCCTCTCAGAAGGAGATATATCTAACGACAAAATAAGCAAGAAAGAAGTTGAAGAGGTGAATAGAAATTTAGAAAACTAAGATATGTTAGACCTCTGGAGAAAATGGAAACGGGACAGAAAGGAATATACTTTTTTTTTCTCTGCAGTACCATGGCACTTAATAAAAAAAAATGACCATGTATTAGGGAATAAAAATATCTTAATCAAATGCAGAAAGGCAGACCATGATGCAATAAAATTTACATTTAATAAGGAGCCATAGAAAGATAGATAAAAAATTAATTGAAAACTAAATAATCTAATCCTAAACAACGAGTGGGTCAATGAAAAATATCATAGAAATAATCAATAATTTCATTAAAGAGAAAGATAATGAGACAAAATAACAAAATTTATGGGATGCAGCAAAAGCTGTAATTAGGGGAAATATTATATCTTTAAATACTTACTTAAATGAATCTACATACCAAACTCACAAAAATTATCTTATAGAGCTAGAAAAAATAATAGCAAAATATGTCAATAAAAATGTCAAGAATTCAAAGGGAATTAATTAAAACAAATGTGAAGGAAAGTGGACTAGCCATACTAGATCTCAAACTGTATTATAAAATGGTATATGCATATATATATATATATATATGGTATGTATATATATAAACCCCCCCCCACCACCAATTGCCTCTTGAAAGAGATCCCAAAAGGAAAACTCCTGGGAATATTGTAACCAAATTCCAGAGTTCCCAGGTCAAGGAGAAAATTTTGCAAAAGCAGCCAGAAAGAAACAGTTTGAGTTTTGTGGAAATATAATCAGGATAACACAAGATCTAGCAGCTTCTACATTAAGGGATTGAAGGACTTGGAATAAGATAGTCTTTTTTTTTTTGGAGGGGGAAGGCAGAGCAATTGGGGTTAAGTGACTTGTCCAAGGTCACACAGCTTGTAAGTGTTAAGTGTCTGAGGCTACATTTGAACTCAGGTCCTCCTGACTCTGGGGCCAGTGCTGTATTCACTGAGCCACCTAGCTGCCCCAAATTATGATATTCTGGAGGTCAAAGGAGCTAGGATTAAAACCAAGAATCACCTACCCAGAAAAACCGAGTATAATACCTTGGGGGGAAAATGGACATTCAATGAAATAGAGGAATTTCTAGCACTCTTCATGAAAAGACCAGAGCTGAAAAGAAAAATTGATTTAAAATACAAGACTCAAGAGAAGTATTAAAAGGTAAACAGGAAAGAGACCTCATGAGGGACTTATTAAAGTTGAAGTGTTTATATTCCTCCATGGAAATATTATATTTGTAAATCATGACACTTTTCTCAGTATTAGGGTAATTGGAGGGAATAAATATGTGTGTCTGTGTGTATGCATATATATATGCATATACAAACACATATGTATGTGTATTTATATATACATGGCATAGGATGAGTGGAATATGAAGGAATGGTATCTAAAAACAATAAAAATTAAGGAGTGAGAGAGGAATCTACTAGGAAAAGGATAAAGGGAGATATAGAATGGAGTAATTCATCTCACAAAGAAGAGACAGAAAAAGAAGCTTTTACAAAGGCAAACAAGAGGGAATGAGCGAACCTTACTCTTAGTGAATTTAGCTTAAGGATTGGGTATGAAAATATGTCTTACACTTCAGGAAAGTAGGGGAAGGGGGAAGTGTGGTAATAGAAGGGAGGGCAGATTGGAGGGGGGTAATCAGAAGCAAACACTTTTGAAGGAGGGACAGGGTCAAAGGAGAGAATTGAATAAATGGAAGGCAGGAGAGGATGGAGGGAAATATATTGTCTTTCACAACATGAGTGTTATGGAAGTATTTTACATGACATGTATAACCTATATGTAATTGCTTGCCTTCCCAATAAGGTTGTGTGGGAAGAGAAGAAGGAAAAAGAATGTGGAACTCAAAGGTTTGAAAACGAATGTTAAAACTTCTTTTTCATGCAACTGGGAAATAAGATATTCAGGCAATGGAATATAGAAATCTATTTTGCCCAACAGGAAAGTAGAAGGGAAGAGTATGGGGGGGGGGCAGGGAGGGAAGGGAAGGCAGATTGGGGGAAGGGGTAATCAGAATGCATACTGTCTTGGAGTGGGGGAGGGGAAATATAGGGAGAAAATTTGGAATTCAAAATATTGTGGAAGTGAATGGTGAAAACTAAAAATAAATCAATTAACAAAGTAAAAAAACACTTAGAAAAAAGTTAGAAAATGTCTTAACATGTAATTGGCGATAAGATAAAATATAATTTAAAAAAGAAAAAAAGAAAATGACTAAAAAAAAGAATGTGAGTTCCTTAAAACAAGAAACACTCTTGTTTTCCCAGCTGTGTCTTCGGTGCTTAGCACAGTGAATTGAACACAGGAAACACTTGATAATTACCTTTTCATTTATTCATTTCCTCAAGTAGTAATAATTAGTTAAAACAAATGGGCAGCCCCAATTTTACCATAGTATTCACAGACTATTAAGAGATACAAAGGGAAGACTCCAACATATTTGGTAAACTTTTTGAGGGAGATTTATGGGGTGGCATTGGTTAAGTCCCACATAAGGTAAAATGGCATGACAGGGTTACAATCTGTACCTGAGGAAATAGCCCCCATACATATTAGAGTATGAATCTGTAAAATGATTTTAACACTTCACCATTCATCGATAGGAACCACTTTAAAGAATGATATGACCTAAGTTGAACATTCCTCAACTTCAGGCTCCATAAAATAAAATAGTGTCCTTCCTACTTTAATCATTCTGTAAGTCTAAAACTCTTTTCATTAAACAAAAGTTACTATAGTTATTAGATAACCAGTCACACAGGATATCCTTATTATGCCTGTTTTATTTATCTCAGATACCTTCTCACATTACTGATGTATGCTTAACCAATTGTTTTATTGTAAATAAGGGCCAGATTGAATTACATAATGCTTTGATTAATCACTCCTTCTATTATACATGTTTTGTTCATTTTGGAGGGGGGAAATCGATTATGGGTTGTTTTTAGCCAGTTCATATTAGAGAAGGGGTGATTTTTAAGCATATAATATGGTTTGTGACAACATTTTTATGATTGATATAATCTATTTATATTGAGCCACTCAAAGTGATCTTCCTTAAACGTAGGGAGATAGGTAAAAAGCATCTATTAAACACTATGTATCAAATGCTGTGTAAAGCACTAGGGATACACATATAAGCTAAAAAGAAAGACAGCCCTTGCCATGGAAGAGTTCAGGTTCTAATGAGGGAAGATAGCACAGCAAAGGGAGTTGCAAAACATATGGGGGTATGAGGATGGAGGGTAAGGGAAAATATTAAGGGGTTGTGGTAAAGTCCTTAGAATAAGCAAGGCTTTTCTGGGCTCATCCTCAGAAATGAGACCTTAAAAAAATTCACCAGTGGGATAATGGACTAAGCATGGCAGAGGGATATTGTTTCACACACACACACACACACACACACACACACACACACACACACACACAC
>NW_027187419.1:34246406-34253214 GCF_028583685.1 Petaurus breviceps papuanus | reverse complement strand
CACACACACACACACACACACACACACACACACACACACACACACACTGATTCACTTCCAATGAATTCCTATCACCTCAAGGATAAAATATAAACTATTTGGCTGTTAAAAACCTTCTCAAACTGGACTTTTCCTACTGTGGTGAGTGTTGTACCCATACTTTGTATCAGGTGTCCTTGTGTAGTTCAAAAGGAGGCAAAATAGATATCTCTAGCTTCTTCTAGCCCCCAAAGGAGACTTTAATTCATCCAAGGGAAATAGGAGGTGGAGGGCAGGGGCTAACCATTCAGTTTTCTTTAGAATGAGAGACTAAAAGGGCAGAATTACATCTGTCTCCTCCCTTATATATTATTAGTCTAGGGAATGAGGCTTTCAAATTCAATTGAACTTCTGATGACAGCTGCATTATTGAAGGGGGCAGAAGCTCAAGCTTTATATCCAAGGACTGACTCCTTTCCCACCAAATACCAGTTATGCAATGAAAACACATCATAATTATCAAAAATTATCTATATCCAATTCAATAGCAAAATGGGAATCACAGAGAGAATATTTAGAATATATATTAGACAGTATAGTATGAGGGAGCTTTTCCACCAGGGCTGAGGTAATTCAGTTCAAGCAAGATAGAGTGTGCTAGATCATACCCCAGAGAAAGTTCCCCAAAGTATTTAGCATAGCAAGTTGGGAATACATTTACAATGGAGACTGCCATCTCTTCTCACCTCTTTGGGGGCTATTTTCTTCTTCCCAAAGTCTGTGAGGCTTTCTAGATGGCAAGTTCCATCTTCTCTCTCTAAGCTGGAAGCCAAAAGTGACCCAAGTCCAAAGATACACAATGACTTGACAAAAACGTGAAGGAGACTGGAGCTCTCCCACTCTTACCACATCCCCCCTGTTCCTGACACACAGCCAGGCATTGAACTCCATCAATGTGGGGCAGGGGGCGGGGGGCGGGGGGGGGTGAGAGTCTCAGACTAATTGGTTTTAAAGCTGGGGTTACTTTGCCTTTCCAGATTTCTTACACCTTACTCTCCCATGCAAACTTTTTAATTCAGCAACCCTGGTCTCCTTGCTGTTGAATTCCTAGCATTAAATCCAGTTCCTGGGAGAGTAGGCACTTATTAAATGCTTGTTAATTGTCTAACTCATGTAGCAAGAAGGAAAGGTGGACAAAGCAAGTGCTTCATTGTTAAACATGAAATGTATAAAGAACAAAAAGGATTGATTCCACCACATGAGGTGGAAATTTATGAAGAGAGGGTGACAAGAATTATAGAGATTTAGAAGGTGCGGGGGGGTTTGACTCAGAATGTTCCCATGGATGAGATTAGAGTTCCATGTAAAATCTAAGATCATTTATGTCTTTTGAAATTCAGGAGTCTAACTTTTGCATGGCTCAGCTATTAATTTCCCTTGGATCTCACCTGCTGCTCATTCCTCTCTCTATTTCCTGAAGAACAAGGGAAAAAAAGTGGTCAATATTTAGAGATATGCATACCTAATAGAGAAAAAATAACTAAGCAGTGAAAAAGTAGAAAAAATATATCTTGAACTGGTCAAGTTAGAAATTCTCAACAATCTTTGAAAATGATAAAATAAAACATTTGAAAAAGTAGAAACTGCTGATAGTGCTAGCTCAGAAAATTAAACTGATTGTTCTATACAACCACAGTTCAATTCAATTTAACAAACATTTTTTAAGTGCCTACTATGGGACAGTGGCTGTTTGTATTTAATCAGCCTCTGGTGGGGGTGGGAGGAGCAACGAAGCACTAGGAAAGGAAGTTAAGACCCATGATAATAAGATAATGATTCTGATGAGATCTATTGGAGTATCAAAGCAACTATTAACATCATTAAAATAATGTCATCACAGTTCTTTTTTCAAGAATGATGCTTCTAATTGTGATTAATAATTTTTTCTGAGTGCAGCTGTGGACAAAGATGGATGTAGGATCAGCAAGAGGGCTTTGTCATGCTGTGCAAGAAGAAAGGCTGAGGTTTGCAGGTGTGTGCCATTTGAATCTCCTAGGGTTCTTGTTTCAAAAGACCTAACTTGTCTCTGATTACTGCAAGGTAGGCCAGTTATTCTCTTGTTTCCTGACAATTCGTTTAGAGAAGCACTGATCATTAGAACCTGAAGGAACCCTAAAAATAATTTAACCCAACACCTTCATATTACACATGAAGAAACTATGACCCGAGGGATAAAGTAATTGTCCAAGGCCACAAGGCTAGTTCGTGACTAAGATGGTACTTAAATAGTTCTTCTGACACCTGGTCCTAGGCTCTTTCAATTACAGCATAGGGTCAAAAGTAATATTTCTGCTAATTTCATCTTCTCAACCACTTTTTCAAGTTGATATTCTAAGTGGTACAAAGAGCTATATGCTACATATATGTGGATATGTTTACATATAGATATCTGAATACATACATACCTACAAATATGTATGTATAAAAGGGCCTACATACTACATATAGTATTCTTCCATATTAATTTAGAATTCAGACTTGGTATGTGATTTCATTGGTTTAGGGAATTCTCAGGTGAGGAAACACTCTCTAAAAATGCAGGACAGAATGCAGCCAAGATTAGAAGAGAAGCAGAAAACTGGGAAACAATTTTTACAATCATTGTTTCTGAAAAATGCCTCATTTCTAAAAATACAGAGAACTGAGTCAAATTTATAAGAATATAAGTCATTCCCCAATTGATAAAAGATCAAAGGATACTCACAGGCAGTTTTCAGAAGAAATTAAAGCTATCTATAGTCATATGAAAAAATATGCTAAATCATTATTGATTAGAGAAATGCAAATCAAAACAACTCTGAGGTACTACATCACACCTACCATATTGGCTAATATGACAAAACAGGAAAATGATAAATGTTGGAGAAGATGTGGGAAAATTGGGACACTAATACATTGTTGGTGGAGTTGTGAACTGATCCAAACATTCTGGAGAGCAATTTGAAACTATGCCTTAAGGGCTATAAAACTCTGCATGCCTTTTGACCCAGCAATACCACTTTTAGGGCTGGATCCCAAAGAGATCATAAAAAAGGAAAAAGGACCTACATGTACAAAAAATATTTATGGCAGCTTTTTTGTGGTGGCAAAGAATCAGAAATTGAGGGTTGCCCATAAATTGGGGAATGGCTGAACAAGTTGTAGTATATGAATGTAATTGAATACTACACTGGCGTAAGAAATGATGAGCAGGTGGACTTCAGGAAAATCTGGAAAGACATGAACTGATTGATGATGAGTGAAGTCAGCAGAAACAAAATATTTTAGACAGTAACAGCAACATTGTGTGGTGACTAACTTTGATGGACTTATCTCTGCTTTGTAATGCAAGGATTTAAAACAACTCCAAATAACTCATGATGGAAAATGCTATCCACATCCAGAAAAAGAACTATGAAGTCTAAATGCAGATCAAAGCATACTATTTGCTCTTTCTGTATTTTTTTTTGTTTCTTCTTTCTCATGGATTCTCCCATTGGTTCCAATTCTTTTTTTTTTTTTTACCACATGACTAATGTGAAAATGTGTTTAATATGGTCAATAGAGAAAAGACTAAAGTTCACACTTAGACATTTGGACATCACATGTGAAGCTTACAATCATTTTTGATTTTCCCTAAATAATCTACAGAAACTCAGAGATGGCAAAATGAAGTTTATTGTAGAGCCAATTGAAGCTACTTTCCCCCAGTTCCTTGTTTATGAATATATAGAGCAGTTGGAACTCTGGAAGATTGTTGCTGCACTAGTAAGTTGATCACTCATGTGAACAAGGCTGAAAATATTCCCCTAAACTGGTTTACTACAGTTCTTTCTAAACTGTATTTTCAATAAAACCAAAAGCTACCAAAAAAAAAGAAAATATGTTTAATATGAATATGTAAGCAGAGCCTGTATCAGATTGCACACCATCTTTGGGTGGGGAGAAGGGAGGGATGGGGAGAAAATTTGGAACTCAAGACCTTATGAAAGTTAATGGTGAAAACTAAAAAGATAATTAATTTAAAATGCAGGGCAGCACCTTCTACAAAACTTATCCTCTTTCAGAGTTGTCTAGAGCCTTAAGAGGCTAAGTTCCTTGCCCTGGGTCTAGGGCTTTGCTGGCACCAGCTTAAAGCAACTCACAAGCATCAATTGCTAAATTTTCAGTGTTATCAATTACATCTTGGAAATCAGAAAATACTACAAATTAGAGCTTGATTTAGTGTTTTACTGATTTCTAGGCTTAAGAAAGTGATGGTAAAAATGGTAGTAATACAGAATGAAATTAAAAATGTGTTGCACATACTTTTTTTTTGTTCTGGAGAGCCTGTTATACATTTACCATCACATTACAACTTTGCTCACACATGTAATATGTGCCAGAGGCAGTATGTGAAACTAGGGTCTTCCTAGTTTCAAGATTGTCTCATTTGGCACTAAACTATTCTGCCTTCTTTCTTAACTACAGGGTAAAGAAATATGTGCCCTCCTGGATCACTGCCTTGTTGTGGCAGAGCGGCTTATATAACTCCATGAAATTATGAGTATTGTGATCAGGATGATCTAAGATGGACAGGTTATAGTGGAGAGTTCTGACAAAAGGTGATCCACTGGAGAAGAAAATGGCAAACCACTACAGTAGCTTTATCAATAAACCCTTGTGAATACTATTAGAATGCAACGAGATACGACATCAGAAAATGAGCCCCTAAAGTTGGAAAGACCTGAGATCACAAAGAAAACTCAACAACCACAAAAACCAAATGACTTGAATGCAGCTTTCCATTTATAATAGTCATTTCCCCCCTTAAGAAAAATTTGTTTCAGAACCCTATTAACATCAGTTTTGTCTTAGAGAGTTAATCATGTAGATAAAACCTTATCATCCATCAATCAACAGGGATGAAAGGAGCCCATACACGTATAGGATATAGTGCTTCAAAGCTCTTTTAACAACCTAGTCCAACACCTTTTTAAAAAGGAGGAAATGGAGTCCCACAGAGGATAGGATTTGTACAACCAACATTTGACCCCAGGTCTTTTCATTACTAGACTATTTGGTTGGTTTGTTGTTTGGATAGTTGTTGTCCTTTGTTCTAAATGGGAATCAAAATGTCATCAGTATGTTGAGGTCAAGGTACAGTGCATCCAATTGTGATTTATCAGACCAATATGAGCTTGAAAGGCTCTACTTCAATTCAGACATAGATAATGTATAGGAACATTTGGAGTGGAGATGTCTCTAAATTTTTGCATCTCACATTTCTTTTGAGTTACTGCAATTCTGTTTTTCCAATAGAACACAATACCTTCTTTGGTGCAGGCATGCCATAATTGGTCATCCTGTGCCAGTGTCTCTCATGTCTCACAATCAATTACAAAGTTCTTCAGAGAGACCTTGAGAGTATCCTTGTATTGCTTCTTCTGATCTCTGTATGAGAACTTGCCTTATGTGAGTTGTCCTTCAAATAGTCTTTTACACAAACACATATCTAGCGTTCAAACAATATGGTCAGTCAATCAAAGTTGTTTTCTTCTACAACGGAGTTTGAAAGCTTAGCAGTTCAACTCAAGAAAAGACCACATTATCTGGTACCTTATCTTGCCAGGTGATCTTCAAAATCATCCTAAGATTTCAAATGAAGGTGATTCAGTCTCCTGGCATGGTGCTAATATGACATCAAGGTTTCACAGGTCTCCAACAACATGATCAGCACAATAACTCTATAGACCTTTACTCTGGCAGGCAATCTAATACCTCTTCTGGCCCATACTTTCCTTTGGAACCTCCCAAAAACTGAACTAGCTCTGGCAAAGCATAACTCAACCTCATCATTTATGTGTACATCCCTGAAAGGTATACTGCCAAAGTAAGTGAACATACCCACAGCACTAAAAATTTCCCCATTTGCTGTAAACAGTGGTTCTGTGTGTGGATAGTATAGTGCTGGATAGTGGAGAACCTGTGTTTTCTTGGTATTCATAATTAGGTCAAAATTAGCACAAGTACCAGAGAATGCATACATACTTTGTTGCATCTCAGCCTCAGAAACTACAATGAGTGCACAGTCATCTGTGAACAAAAAAAAATCATGTTCCAGCTCTCCCTCTACTTAATCTTGGCAGACAACTGCTGTTTCAAAAAAGTACTCCCTCCAAATCCAAATCAGTAGAAGGTCAGTCCTCTTTCCTCTTTTTTTTGCTCTTTTTTTGGGGGGGCAATTGGGGTTAAATGGCTTGCCCAAGGTCACACAGCTAGTAAATGTTAAATGTCTGAGGCCAGATTTGAACTCACGTCCTCCTGACTCCAGGAGTGTGGAGTCAGGGCCAATGCTCTATTCACTGCACCACCTAGCCACCTCCTCTTTCCTTTTTTGACAAAGGATATTTAATTGACTTCATTTTGATGAATATCATTAACTACTATAATAAGGAAAAATGTTGATTACTTGCTTCAATAAGACAAAATGTTGAGGTTGGAACTTGAACACTGACAATATGTTGAGCAGTGACCTAGCAATTAAGAGTCCTAAGCTCTGGTCCTGATAGCGCTACCCAATCCTCAAGTTAGCTTGACTTCTTAGAGTCTCATATTCCTCTTCTCTGAAATGAAGTTTTGGGGCTATATCTCTAAGGAGTCTTCTAGAGCTCACACTCTATGAGTCTTTGAGTGTGTAAAGTCACAACCCCACAAAGAACAGGGCATTTTATCAGTTATGTTTCCTCCATGGTTTCTAAACAAGGGAGAGAGAGAGAGAGAGAGAGAGAGAGAGAGAGAGAGAGAGAGA
>NW_027187419.1:34149855-34246306 GCF_028583685.1 Petaurus breviceps papuanus | reverse complement strand
AGAGAGAGAGAGAGAGAGAGAGAGAGAGAGAAACACCAGCATGAGTAAATTGAAAAAAAAACATTGCTCAGTTGCAAAAGAATGAATAGCTTCAAAAGATGTTTATTTACCATAGGTATTTGGCCTTTAAATAACCGTGTTGATGACACCATTTTGAAACCAGGAAAAGTATTGTACCTTATTCAGGGGATTAGGAAAATAAAAAATAAATTTATATTTTTTCAACTTTGAGGTCAGCACACTAAAATGCACCAAGAAATTGATTGAAGATCAGGGAACAGGCTGTTTTCTGAGGAGAATCTCACTCAGGGTCACATATCTCCAGGCCCCCCCTTATTTCCAATATCAAACCACCTTTTGTGTGGTCACTTACTAAAGACCATGGGGGAAGTGACATGTTTTTAGTTAGACTTTCTAAGAAATACAGCAAACATTTAGTCAGCATGACATCTACTTCCACAGTCTCTCCCTGACCAATTTTGAATGATTTTCCTTAATTTCTTAAATCAAGGAAATAGCAGGTTATAAGTGCTGCACTCCAAGGTTATGTCCACACAAATCAATCACCGTGGAACTGAAGAAATGTTGTAAAAAAACAAACAAACAAACAAAAAACCTCCTCCTTCCCTTAGCCCCCTTCCTTCCCTGGACACACATCCTTTCTTCCTATTGGTTTTGCAGTGTTAGACAACAATTGCAATAATCTCAGGCATGATGTATGCAACTGAGTCAGAAAGGGATATGACAGTTTCTTCCCATGTCCACAATACCATTTAAAAAAAAAAGCTTTAAGGTGATAGGAGAAGCATGTAAAGGGTTTACTCTCCAGAATTATCTGCTTTTTGTCACATATTCTATTTAGTACTAACCCCCACCCAGGCTGATCTTCTATGCCTACAAAATCAAATTTTCCTACTTGTCTCAGGCACATTGATTTCAGTACTTTGACAATTACTTGATACTAACAAAATCCAATTTATGACTAGGTCATCTCCCAGTGAAGACCCTACCTCATCTTTTCTGAGATAGGAATTGCTTTTCCTCAGTTTCAGCAGGGGTGGAGAACATGTGCCCTCGAGGCCACATGTGGCCCTCTAGGTCTTCAAGTATGACTCTTTGACTGAATCCAAACTTCACAGAACAAAGGCTGCACTTGAGGACCTAAAGGGATTACATGTGGCCTTAAGGCCTCAGGTTTCCCACTCCTGGCTTAGGGGTTTGACTAATCATTTGCATTTGTCAGATAAACACTTCAAGTGGAATAGGATACTTTCATGATGATTATTTTTTTGTCTCTTTCAGTTTTGTTAAAGTTTGTTTTTACATTATATATATTTATTGATTACTCCTACTTTGAGAAGATGCATATCAAAATAAAATAGTTAAGCAAACAAGGAAAATGATACATGTTGTATGGGCTGTGGGAAAACAGGCACATGGATGTACTGTTGGTATACCTATGAGTGGGTACTAATCATGCAAAGCAATTTGGAATTACACTCAAAAATTACTAAAGAGTATTGCATGACCTTGATCCTGATTCATTTCAATGTGGAATAGTTGCTCCAATGAAATATTTTCCTTCTATAGGAAAAAGTTCTGGATTTGGAGTCAAATAATCTGTTTTCAAATCTTGGTTCTACCATTGATATTATGGCTTTGGGAAAATGAAAGATAAAGCATCTATTAAAATTATTTAATTTCACTGATCCTTAGTTTTCTTAGCAGTGAAATAAGAGGTATGTCCTGTATGACCTAAGAAATTCTAATTTATCCCAGCTCTAAATCCAATCATAAAATAAATAGAACTTTCAGAAGATTCTCTCACATGAGACTTAGCTATATAGGAACTAGAGTTATAAGGACCTCTGGGCTGGTTGTTAATTTCAGTTTTCAAACAAATCTGTGTATTAACTTGAAAGCTTTTAGCATATCTAATTTAAAAGAACTATAAAAAAATCTGAGGAGAGAGGACAAGGTTTTTTTGTTTTTTTTGTGGCGGGGGGCTTAGAAAATTCAAGGCCTGGGATTTAGCAATAGCCAAGAAGTAGTACAATTGAAGACCTAAGCCATTATGGATGACAAGACATTCAGGAATGGGTAGCAGGAAAGTTTAATGCCTCATTTAATTCCATGTTATTTTCTATTATGTTGCTTTGTTAAATTCTTTTGCTTTGAATTTGGTGTCATAAGGTTAAGCTTATTAAAAGCCACCTGCAAGGGGTTATGATAAGTTGGTTTAAATATTTGGTTATCTATAGCAGTACTAGGTACCTCCAGATAGCTGAGAAAGGGTGATGTTGAAGAGGGCCTCTAGGGAGATTAAAAGAGGGAATATTTCACATGATAAACTCACCCAGTCATTTTTTTTTTCTTTTTGACTCAACTCTCTAATTTTCCTCCCTTCATTTTCCTAGGCATAAATGACAGCAGCTGCTAGAAACTTAGATCAAAACCTAAGACTTTTTCTCTTTTGTAAGGTTGGATATTACCAATCTCTCCACTCATTTACTACAGATAGCACATTGCTCTTCCTTTCTCTAGCTGTCTCTGTCCATCCATCTCTATGTATGTATGTCTTCCTGACTGCCTGTTTGCTTCTTTTTTTCAATCTATATAACTTAGACTTCCTAGACTTAACATCTGCTATTACCATTCTAGTAAGTGATACTCTTATAAAATCCTTAGAAGGGTGTGTCTGTGGGTGTATGTTTTCTCAATCTGCAAATGCCATTTTTGAATGGATTTACAATTTGCATTGAACTACAATTTTCAGAATCAGTCCATTTCCATTTAAGTTCTCCAAAGTATTAAATAAGCTTATATCTCATTAAGCTGCCAGTATGCGTGTGTGCTTGAGCAAAAAGATCCCAAGTGAATGAAGGGAACTGTCAAGGAAGGAAAATTGCAAAGGTTTTCCTTATCACACTTGAAGTGCTTATAAAAAGTTGGACATTCTGCACTGATAAAGACATTTAGAACCAATGAAGATTGAACCAAGTGGAGCAGTTGGTTTACATTATAGCTCTGTGACCTGTTTGGCCCTCATTGTCCCTTGTGCCCTCAGATGACATTAGCAAGCTTGAAGCACAAAGGAAAGAAAGGGAAAGAAGTCAAAGACAGACAAAAGAAAGTAATTTAACAAGAGGAAGAAAGCAGAAAGAGAAGGGGAAAAAATGAGAGAAAAGGGGAAAGGAGGTAAGAGAGAGGGAAGAAGGAAAGTCTATGCCTTGTGATAAGAAGTAGCAGAGCAGAAACAATGGTCTTATCTCTCCCAATAAGTAGTAAGCTGACCATTTCATTTCATTTTGCATTTTTCAGAATTGATTCAGCCTCAGAAGACTCAAAGGAATGCCATGTGTTTAATTCAGCTGCCTGAGCAAAGGGCACAAGTACTAGCCTACTGTCCTCTAAATCATCTGCAATTACCTTTAAAATGCTTTTACCACTTAGAGTGACAAAGTCCAGATGTACTTATATACTCTGTTGTCCTCTCCTCTCAGACATTGGACTGAGAACCTCAACTGAGTTTATTTTTGAACATAAAAAAGTATTCCATACCTTCAAAATCCCTGCCAATACAGACCAACTGAAATAATTATGGGGAGTGGTTCACTAAAAATTTTCTGACCCTGCTGTTTCCAAAACACATAAGAATAACAAATACGATTTGTGTCAGTATAGGCAGGTGAATGTGTTTAAAAATAATACTTGTCACTAAAATAATTATTCAGAATCTTGTTTATAGTTTTCTTCTAAAGGATAATCTCTTGTTAGTTTATATAATGTGCTTGTCACTATGTTCAAATATTTACAAAATTGGAACATTTTCTATGATGCCTGTCATTTTGAAAATGCTTTCCTTCTTACTGACAGATAGTAATGACTGTAATAAATTAAAGAGATCTCAATTCAAACCAAGAAATACATTTAGCTAGCATTAAATATGTAAACTTAGGATATTCAATAAATTTGCTAATATTCCTTTATTTTTCTTGAATGTTAGACCAAATTCCTTGGCTTGTACTAGTATGTACAAATATTTATTTTCACATTTGTGTTCTCTTATGAGCATAAGAGCCAGGTTAAGTCCAGCACAGATTAGGGAATGATTGAACTACATACCTATACAGTTTTGCAAGGAATATTTTATGAGGAATAAGTTATTATTATTGACAGTGAATTATAAGACTGGATTTACCCATGTGACATTTGTGAAAATTTGTCTACCAGAAGAAAAAAAGTCAGAGAAACACAGTGGTATAGATATTTAGTATCTGCATAAACATGAACTGGAGGTCATCTCCAGTCATCCTGATTTGTATCTTGTCTCTGGCCCCAGATGACTCTAGAGGAGTAAGTGAAGCTGGTGACTTTGCACAGTCCTCCCTCACTTATATCCAATTCACTTGCAAGTCATGGCATCACCTTCTTAATGTCATGGTCTTCTTCAAGAACAAAGAATAAGCAACAACCTGTGAATAGTCCAAGCTGCCCAATAGAGACCCAACTGATCAATTCCAGTTGGCCAATGCAGCTCCTTCCTTCCCTTCTTTTTCCTTCCCTTTTCCTCCTTTCCCTTCTCTTCCTTCCCTTCACTCTTTCCTCTCCCTCTGTCCACAGAGGGTATAATATCTTTACCTGAGGGTGCTCTGCCCAAAGAAATATAAATTTTGATGACTGAAACCTAGCAAGATAACTTGGTGTTTATGGGTTAGATTTCTTTCTTAAAGACCATGCCTTAAATCCATATCACTCTGGGTCTCATTGATTGGTCAACAATAGGTCCCAGTCCAAGCCCCACTTAGTAGTCATTGTTTATGTCCTGATGGCTCAGAGTGAATGTAAATAGTATTATTTCTGTTTTGGTCAGAAACTCTGAGGGTCTTTGCCTCACACATTGATTTTTTTTAATTAGGTGAAGGAGGCCATTCTTTACCTCTTTTCTTACCTAGCCTTAATCACTGAAAGGGCACTGTCTCAGTCAAAGTGAGAACTTGGAAAGACCTTAGCTTTAAAAGTTCAATTTCTTATCCCAAAAGCCAGGTATAAGAAATTGAACTTTTAAAGCTAAGGTCTTCAATTTCTTATACCTGGTTTTTGGGATAAGAACTCACTATTTGACAAAAACTGCTGGGAAAACTGGAATATAGTATGGCAGAAACTGGACATAGACCATTATCTAACACCATATACCAAAATCAAGTCTAAATGGGTTCATGATCTAGGTATAAAGGTTGATACTGTAAGCAGTCTGCTAAAACAAGGAATAGTTTACCTATCAGACTTGTGGAGAGGGAATGACTTTATGACGAAACAGGAATTAGAGAACATTATAAAATGTAAAATGGATAATTTTGACTACATGAAATTGAAAAGTTTCTGTACAAATAAAGCCAATGTAACCAAGATTAGGAGGGAGGTGGGAAATTGGGAAAGAATCTTTACAACCTATGTCTCTGACAAAGGACTCATCTCTAAAATATACAGAGAACTGAGTCAAATGTATAAGAATACAAGTCATTCCCCAATTGATAAACGGTCGAAGGATATGAACAGGCAGTTTTCAGAGAAAGAAATTAAAGCTATCTATAAGCACATGAAGAAATGCTCTAATTCACTATTGATTAGAGAAATGCAAATCAAAACAACTCTGAGGTACCACATCTCACCAGTTAGATTGGCTAAGATGACAAAACAGGAAAATGACAAATGCTGGAGAGGATGTGGGCAAATGGGAACACTAATGCATTGTTAGTGGAGTTGTGAACTGATCCAGCTTTTCTGGAAAGCAATCTGTAACTATGCCCAAAGGGCTATAAATACTTTCATACCCTTTGATCCAGCAATATCACTCCTAGGGTTATATCCCAAAGAGATCATAGAAATGGAAGAAAGACCCATATGTACAAAAATGTTTATAGCAGCTCTTTTTGTTGTGGCAAAGAATTGGAAATTAAGGGGGTGTCCATCAATTGGGGAATGGCTGAACAAGTTGTGGTATATGCATGTTATGGAATATTATTGCGCTATAAGAAACGGGGAGCAGGCGGTCTTCATATTTACCTGGAGAGGCTTAAAAGAACTGATGCTGAGTGAGAAGAGTAGAACCAGGAGGAATTTGTACACAATTACAGACACAACATATGTGGGATGAACAACTTTGATAGACTGGACTCTTCTCAACAATGCAGGGATATAGGTCAATCCCAAAAGACGCATGATGGAGAGAAAAACGTGCATCCAGAGAAAGAACTAGAAAGAACTAAATTTATATCCAGGTGGAAGCAAAATACCTGATCTTTTTCATTCTCTTATTTGATTTTATGTCCTCTTTACCATTTTTCATTCCAGCTGGTACAATCCATCCTTATAATCTGACCATTGTATAATGTGAAAGTATTTACAGATCCTATACTTGATAATAAGCCACCATGGGGGGGGAAGGGGAAGGAGGGGGACAAAATGTGAAATTCAAGGAATTGTGGAATTGAATCCTGTAAACTAAAAGGAAACAAACAAATTAATAAATTAAAAATTGAATAAAAAAATAAAAGTTCAATTTCTCCCACTGCATCCAGGGCCATCTCCAGTCATCCTGATCTCTATTTAGCCATTGGATCCAGAAGGCACCAGAGGAGAAAGTAAAACTGGTGACTTTGCATAGCCTTCCCTCACTTAAATTTAATTCACTTATAAGTCATGGTATCATCTTCCTATTGTCATCATCCTCTTCCAGAGTGAAGGACAAACAATAACAAGAACAAACATGTACCAGTCTCTGCCCTTCTCTAAACATCAGGATTCTAATCTATATGATGGGAATAATACAATTTACATTATCTTTCTGGAGAGAGGGGTGAGAGGTGGAGGCAAGATGGTACAGTAGAGAAGGTACTCAACTGAGCTCTCCCAACATTCCCCTCCAAACAGCTTTAAAAATAATGCTTCAAATCAAATTCTAGAGAGGCAGAGAAAACCAAAGGTCTCAATGAGACATTCTTACAACTCAAGACAACTTTGGAGGTCTGAAAGATGTGGATAAAATACTAGTGGTGGAGCTAAGCAGTGGTGCCAAAAGTAGCAGAAGGTTAAGGAGTTTTCAAGCCAGAGATGGTAAGGGGACTTGGCAACTTCTCAGAAAAATATTGCAGGGGAACCCTGTGCTAGTACTTGACACAGGAGCAGAAAGTGTTTGGCAAAATCATTGCCTATACCCACTTCTGACCATAGTTCAAAGTCAGAAAGGAACACTTTACAGGGAGTGAGAGCCTCATGAACAGTAGCACTTTGGTTACAAAGGGATCAGGGATTGAGAGGAGTGGTATCAATAGAAATCCCAAGGGATCAGGGGTCCTTCCTTGAAAATGAAAACTGTGTGTCCTCAAAGAAAGCATTGAACACACCTCTCCCCAGATCACATCACCTTGGAACCGCTGAAAACTCCCAACCCCCCAAACTGGCTCTGAAAACAGGAGTGAAAATATACTAAAAGCTTGAGAACATGTACTTTCTTCCCCATCTTTGCCATACCAGGAACACAGCCAAATATTAACATAGAGTTCAAAATCAAGGAATAGAATGGGAAAATGAGCAAATAACAAGGAAGAACCTGATGATAAAAAGCTACCATGATGACTGGGAAGATAAAGACACAAACTCAGAAGGAGATAATGATGTCAAAACAACTACAAACAAAGCCTCAAAGAAAAATTAATTAGACAAAAGTTCAACAGGAATTCCTGTAAGATCTAAAAAAATTTTTCAAATTCACATATATATCCTATTTTATTCAGTCATTCTATATTAACCCCTCTAATTCCCCTTTATCAATGCCTCCCTCTATAGAATTAATTCCTCTTATGCTAACCCAACCCAGGCAAAATGGAAAGAACACTGGAACTATTGTCAGAGACCATAATTTTAAATCTTACTTTAGAGGCTTGCTGCTTGAGTGACCTTGGACAAATCACTTAACGTCTTGGGGGCTCACTTTTCTCATCTGTAGAACAAAGGAATTGGGAAGATGATCTCTTTATGTTCCTTATATCTCTAGATTTTGATCCTATAAATCTCATGAATTTTCTTTGACAATTACTGCTGTGACATGAGCTACCTTTGGACACATTCCCCTGTTCACAAACCCAAGGATTCTTTTCTCCCACTCTACCTGATGCTAAAATCAAGGTTATGTCTGGAAATTTCTTAATGAACCCTAATGAATAACTAGAAGATACCACCCTAGATGCATAGCCTCAGATACACAATTATTCCTTCTTTCAACCCTAGGCATCCAGGATCCTAGTACCTAAGGCAGTACTTTAAATTTCTGTTCAACTATAATTACTTGGAAGTTTGTTTCTATACCCTTCCCCATAAAAAAGGTGTCTCAAAAATCTTAGTACATTTTAATTTATTAAGCTTCAATAGCCTAAAGCTGTCCTTAGACGTCTGGGACACTCTAGATTAAGATACAACTAACTTCCCTGTATCTACTATACATTGGTCATAATTCTGCTTTCTAGTTCCAAGCAAATAAGTTTAAACCCTCTTTTGCATATTAACCTTCAACTATGCCAGCTATGTTTTCTCCTGTTGAAACACATTCAACTCCTTTAACCAATCCTTGTATGACATGGCTTCAAGTCTACCTATCATCCTATTCATAATCATCAGGTCATATTTACTTTCTAAAACATGGCACCTGGCAACAAATTATAATATTTTAGATGTGGTCTAGCCATGGAAGAGGAAACACTAAACTAACCAAGGATCATTTGATTGATGCTTGGGGTAAGGAGTGGAAAAATTGCTACTAGAGAAGCCATGCATCCCATCCTGATCTCCACTACCCCCATAGTGCCACTTCTGTATGTTCTACTCTATTGCATGGATCTGAAGTTGCTACTCCACTCTGTTCTACTGGCTGTCAAAACCCATTCCAAGGGTACATTCCCACCAAGAGGATGAGATGAATGGATCTTGCCCCCTAATCTTCTAGGTATGTGAACCTTTACCACAGGAGAATCCTATAATCAGACTGGTCAGGTACCACAATCAAACTAGGATTTTCAGAAGGTAATCACCAACAAAGGCTTCCTCTCTGTCGCATGTTACAGCCTAACCCCAGTTTCTATGCCTCCCTAGTAAACTCAACCCAAGCTCCTTTCAACTCACAGTCATAAAAGACTTGCTTTTTCACTATAACCTCTAGAAACATTCGTTATTGAGGTACATTGAAAATGTTGTATTTAGAAAGAAATGACCTAAATTTGGATCCTGGCTCTGCCAGTAACTATCTGTGTGAACTAGGACACTATATGGTATCCAAGGTCACATAAAACTCTAAATCTATTATCCAACATCTCTGTTTCAAATTCTTTCCATCTTCTGGTGCTCACGGAAATGTGGCTTTCTCCTGAAGATAGCACATCTCTAGGCATTATCTGTACTTCTTACTGCTCTTTCTCTCATATTGAATAGTATGTAGGCCCAAAAAATGATTTTAGCATACCCTTTGTTCCCCATTAAAACTTTCATATTTACCTTCTTCCACCATCATTCAGTTGCCACTTTTCTTTCAATAATTTTACCATATCCTGCCTCTTTTATAATAAAATAATTGTATTTCATTTCCTTATTTTTTAAAGCAATTGGGGTTAAGTAACTTGCTCAAGGTTACATGGCCAGATATTTTTGGGCGGGTGCCAAGTATCTGAGGCCAGAACTGATCCCAGGTCTCCCTATGCTGGGGCCGGCACTCTTACTCACTGCGCCACCTGGCCGCCCCTAAGCAATTGGGGTTAAGTAACTTTCTCAAGGTTACACGGCCAGTTATTTTGTGTGGGTGTTAAGTATCTGAGCCCGGAACTGATCCCAGGTCTCCTGACACTAGGGCCGGTGCTCTTACTCACTGTACCACCTGGCCACCCCTAGTTTCTTTATTTCAAGAGTAACATTTTACTTATAAATTTCAGCTTTAAAATTATGGCATACATTTATGAAAAGGCACATCCCCAAAGTAGGGATCAAATCAAGAACCTACTGAATAAGAACCAGGAAATAAGCTTCTTTGGGAAAGTAAGTGAATGTTCTTTTTCAAAAACAAATTCCTCCACAATGGCATTCCATTTCTAAAACTGGGGCAGGTATAGTGTAAGAGTACATGTGAACAGATATGTATCACCTTGAGATGATTTTTATGTCTTTACTTCATTAAATTAACAAGAATGTCTGGGACTAAAAGAACAAAGGAACCACTCCAATTCTTTTTTTTTTTTTTAAACAGTCCAATTCTTTAATCAGCAACAGCAGAAAAGCTAAGTAGATTACTAGGTTTGTTTCCACTTACCAAGAAACCATAAGGTAATAAAAGATATTAGAGGATGCAAATTTATTAAAAATTGAATTAATGATGGGTAGGTGGTATAATAAATAGGGTAATAGACTCAGAGTCAGAAAATTATGAGTTCAAATCTTGACTCAGACACTTCTTAGCTGTGTGACCCTGGACAAGTCACTTAACTTCTGTCATTCTCAATTTCCTCATCTGTAAAATAAGTATAATATGGAACCACTTTTATATGGTTGTTATAAAGATCACAGATGATAATACATGTAGTAGAAGGATTTTCAAACTTTATAGTGCTACGTGTATGCTAACAATTATTTTTAAATGCATTTATAAAGTAAACCAAGAACAAAATGGATTTCTGATTGTGATGCCACCACAAGGCACAGCTCAGGAAACAGAACAATGATTCTCAGAATTTGTGAATTTGTCCTTTTGGCATAACTATTCCTTAGCTGAAGCACCTTATTACCATCACATAGAAGAGAAGATAAAGTATCTTCTTGTCTGGTTTCCTTGCATTATAAATTAGAGACATCTTCAGAAGTTACACACTTGGACATATTGTTGTGAGAAAGCCAATTTCAAGGATTTTTGAGATATCTTGCTTTTGTCATCTGGAGTAAAAGGAACACTTTCTCTCTAAGGCATTGCCTTAAAGGGACTCTTCTTGCATTTCAGTCATAGTTAGCAGGATACCAGCCTCCTAATTACAGTTTGGGAAGGACAAATGGACTGACTTCAGCCACCCAAGGCCAGAGGCCCCAACTCGTTAGTGAGATGAACACAGAAAATGAAGATGCTCAATATCAAGTCATTAGTACTTCTTTCAAGAACAATGCTTAATAACAAGCTTCAGATCCACTGTGTTGCAATTTACCAGATCAGCCATAGGGTTTGGCCTTCAGAAATAGGCAGAGGTACTGTGACATATAGATGTACTCCAAATGCAATTTTAAAAATAAAACATTCAGAATAAAAGGATTTCAAAGAGTCAGGCTGCTCATTTTATTACACAGTCTGGCCATATCATCAGTCAATTGCTGAGATGGAAACAAGCAACTCTCCCCCAAAATGAATCTTGGAACAATTTTAGCGCAAACTCTCTGGGGCAGAGATAAAGCAGAATGAGAACCCACAAGAGAGGAAATCCAAAATACCACATCATTGCATATATGAGAACACTGATTGAATGACAAACTTAAAGGAGCTCCCTGCCTGCATCTATTACTGCTAAAACTCACCAGCTATTTGCAATCTCCATACATGAGATGAAGCAGAAAAAAATCTTCAGGACTCTCTGGTTAGAAGGCAAGGTCAATAAACCAACTGGCCTCAAACTTTGCTGCTGGAAAATAATACATTAAAAGGTGCTTTCCCAAAGAACCTCAATAGACTAGAGCCAGTGACTTCTGTAAATTCTGGGCCTGGAACCCAAAATGGAAAATGTTAAGCTCTCATTCTGCTGTGTCTGCTGCATATGCCTGTTAATAATAATAATAATAATAATAATAATAATAATAATTAGCATTTGTTTGGTGCTTTAAAGCTTGCAAAACATTTTACAAATATTATCTCACATTGTCCTTACAATCACTGTGGAGGGAGGTGCTATTATTTTCCCCATTTTACAAGTAAGAAAACCCAGGCAGACAAAGGTTAAGTAGCTTGTTTGAGGTCACACACATTACCTATGTGTGTGAGTGCAGATTTTAACTCATGTTTTCCCGATTCCAGGTCTAGGGCTCTATCAATTACACCACCTAGCTACATCTTGGTAATTCTCCTTCCTCTCCAATAATTTCAGTACCTGTCTCTTTGTCTTCTTCCCATCTCAATCTTCACCATCTTTGAACATCCTAGACTCGCAGTTCTTTAACATCCTCAATTCCTATGATCCTATGTATCTAATCTACCTCAACTATGCAAGAAGTAGTTATAAATTAAGACATTCCTCCCCACCCTTCCCACATGCAAAACAACTTAAATTTGTCTAAGTGCTGGAATTTCTGGTTACACCTGTGGTCAGAGGCAGAGTAAGTATATATATGTGTGTGTGTATGTGTGTGTATGTGTGTGTATGTGTGTGTGTGTTTGTGTGCGTGTGTGTTAATCGAGTCTAAGGTCACATTTGAGTATTTTATTGATGATCATATTATACTGTTGACATATGTTGACATTCCAATCCACTAATAATCCTAGACCTTTTTCAAACAACCTGCAAATGAGGAGTGTGGTTTAGTGGAACAAGCAGGGGATTTGGTAACTTAAGAGCTTTGGTTTAAATCCCTATTCCAACATTTTCTACCTTTCTGAAATATTTAAGCTTTCTAGGTTTTAGTTTCTTCTGTTTAAAATAAGGTAGTTCAACTAGATGACCACTATGCTCTTTCCCAGTGCTGAATCAATGATGTTCCACCCCAAACCCTAAGCAACCAATTTTTTAAACCCAAGTACATTAAGTTCTCTAAGGACAGAATTTCCCTGTCATGCTTAAAGTGGACTAATGTTAATGGTCCGTGTGCTTTCCATATCACTTAGTTTAGTGCCTATTTAACTTTTTCTAGAATATAATGAGACACCAGGCTGAGTTGGAAGACACCCCAAATCAAATATATCAGGAGCAACTCATTCACAAAATACTAAAGAGCTTTCCACTAATTTCATGCCAATGGTTTCCTTTTGACAGAATCCAAATGATTTGCCACTCTTTGAACAGTGTCCCCATATGAAAAGGGTTTCTAAAAATATCTTACCCTTCCTCACATAAAGCACACTGCAGATGTTGGCATTATACAGGTTTGAGAGCCCAACCATTTGAATGTCACTATAGATCTGAAATTAGTGGTAATGTTATATATACCAGCTGAACAGAGAAAGTTTGTGCTGTGTATCTTTTCTTCCTTTTTCAGTACATCAGAAGGATGCTTTCCAAAAGGGAGGTCTTAGTTTGAAGAAGATATCAGTCCTAAATCCTTATGCTTCATCAGAGCTGCTCCCTCTCCTTGTTCCTGCCATTCACATTGGTTCTGTCTTTTCCTAAGTGTCAAGTCACTTTAGCAAACTATTCTCACACAATGTACAATAATGAACATGAGGTTGGCTAACAGCTTGACCCAAGTGAAATTAAGGAAAGAAATGTCCCCAAAAAGGAAAGAGAGGGGGAAAGAGAAAGGAGCACATAGTGATGTTTTGGTGGTCTTTTATGATTCTCCTAATTCAGGGGTGGGTAACCTGCAGCCTCAAGGCCACATGTGGCGCTCTAGGTCTTCAAGTGCAGCCCTTGGACTGAATCTAAACTTCACAGAACAAATCCCCTTAATGAATGCAACATTGATAGAACTTTTAATATGTTTCAACCATCATGGAAAGAAATTTGAAATTATGCAAAGAAAGTAATGTAAATTTTCTAAATCTTTGACCCAGGGATTCTACTGCTAGGTGGAAAGTTTTCATAAAAGCCAAAATATTTATAGTAGTATTTTTGCAATCCTTAAGAACTGGAAACAAAGTAGATATCCACCAATTTGGAAGAGCTAAAAATATTGCCATATGTAAATATAATGACAGTGTTCTGTAAGAAATGATGGCTATGATGAATACAGAGAAATGTGCGAAAGCTTATATGAAAGCTTATATGATTCACAATGACTATAACAATGCAATGGGAAAGCACAATAACAATAAAATAATTGAATTGCTGTGAAATTATAATGACCAAATTCATTCTGTAATAATAAATACAAGAAGTCACTATTTCCTAACCCCACCCCCCATTCTTCTTTGAATAGGTAAGAAGCTGAAGTGTGGAACACAACATAATTTTTGTCATGTTACCTATTTTTGATGAACTCTCCCCTTCCCAGTTTTTATTCTTTGTAAAAGGAGTTGACTTTCTGGGAAAGTGAAGGTACAAGAGATAGTTTAGGAAATGTAGTTGATACAAAACCAAAATATATTAGAAAAAAATGTATCCTTAATAAATATGTCTTGCAGCTAGGTAAATAGAGTGCTAAGTTTGGAATCAGGAAGACTTGAGTGTGAATTTTGCCTCAAGTCCTTACTAGCTGTTGAGTCCTGGCAAGTCATTTAACCTCTGTATGCTTCAGTTCCTTCAGTTGCAAAGCGGGACTAAAAATAGTCCATACTTTACTGCATGCAGATCAAATGATATAACATGTAAAACACTCTGTAAATCTGAACATATTACGTAAATGATAGCTATTATAGCAATAAAAATATTTTAAAGTAAACTTGGGATTCAAGTTTAGAATAAACATACAAAATAAGGTCATAAATTAACACTGAGTAAAAATTGTTGGTAGCTATTTTCAAGTTATTTGAATTAAATGAATTAGTGTTCTGTCAGGACACAGAATATTATGCTAAAGACTGAATAAATATATAATGCATTTGTAAAAGGTAGTGGCAATGATAAAACAAACTATAAATACCCTAAGAACAGTAGCAGGGCATTCGAGAGAGGGAGCTTATATAACCTTTGAAGATTCTAAAACCAGAGAAATATATCAAAAACAGTAAGGAAGAGCCAACTGTTTGAACAGAGGTTATTATTTGAGTCCATCTTTACCTTGAAAGAAGATACATGAAGCCAAAATCAGATAAGAGCTTTCTAAAATAATCTTCAAAGAGTATGAAGTGTCCAGAGATTTGGTTGGGAATTACATATAGGGAGAGATGGCTACTTCAAATTCATTGCCTTCTTTAATGAAGTTCTGGGGACAATGTGGTCAGCAAAGTACTTTCCAATCACAAGGGTGAGTAAACACAGCACAGTCATTAACACAGCTTGCTTCCCTCTCTCTCCCTCCCTTCTCTCTCTCTCTCTCTCTCTCTCTCTCTCTCTCTCTCTCTCTCTCTCATCTAGTAATGTCTATTTTACTGATCTATTGTGTGTGGGGAGGGTTCTGTTTGGTTGTTTTATAAGTTGGAAAAATCAGGAGTCAGTGCAGAATTAAGGAAGAAAATAAGATAGTGAAATTCTCAAATCCATAAGAAGGCCTACACTGGCCACCTCACTCAAGTCCTTGGTAACCAATGAATATTACACTCAGTCATTATTTCAGAGGAAGATAATTTATTCAGTTAAATTCTCTTACATAGTCTTCATTAAGACCAATGGCACACAGTTGCAAGATGGCTGGCTGGAATTAAGGATATTATTAAAAGAAAGGGAGATAAAATAAGATGGAAGAAGCTTCACTCATATATTATACTCAGACTATTTTTCATGATGTTCTAACCTAATGAGTTAACATTTCACATATTTCTCTAATAGTATGTGACAGTTTATGACATGGATAATATGACTACAGGGAAAATATAGTGTCATATAAACATTTGCACAACCAGCATGTCAGGACATTTTCTAACTCCCATCCCAACTGAACAAAAAAAATGCCTGGTTGGTTGGTTCTTGTCCTTTATTCTCAAGAAGAACCAAAATAACATAATTATGACCAAGTCAAGTTACAGTGTGTCCAACTGTGTCTGATCATACCAATATGAGCTTGGAATACTCTACCACAGGGTGGGCACAAATAGACCATGTGAATATTTGGGGTGGATTCTCCAAATTTTCTCTTCTCATATTTCTTTTGGGCTATGATGAATGCACACCATAATGAGTGGTCCTATGTTGGGATCAACCACGTTGCACAATCAATTCCAACCTTCAGAGAAATCTTGAGAGTGTCCTTGTGTCACTTCTGAACTCCATGTGAGATCTTACTTTGTGTGAATTCTCCATATAACAGTCTTTTTGGCAAGCATACATTTTGCATTTGAACAACATGGCCAGTCCATCTGAGTTGCACTCTCTGAAGTAGACTTTGAATGTTTGGCAGTTTAGTTCAAGAAAGGCCCTCAGTGTCTGGTAGAAATGATTTTCAGAATCTTTCTAAGACAATTCAAATGGAAATAATTCAGTTTCCTGGCATGGTGCTGATCCAGGTTTCACAGGCATATAACAATGAGATGAGAATAACAGCTCTGTAGACCTTCAATTTGGTAGTCTGTCTAATACCTCTTCTCTTTAACACTTCCCTTCGGAGCCCCTCACACATTGTTAGTTCTGGCAATGTGTGCATCAACCTCATTATCAATATGTAATTTCATAGAAAATATGCTGCCATTCTGGGAAAGCAAGGAATAGTTTACCTGTCAGATTTGTGGAGAGGGGAAGACTTTATGACCAAACAAGAATTAGAGAGCATTATAAAATGCAAATTGGATAATTTTGATTACATTAAATTGAAAAGCTTCTGTACAAACAAAGCCAATGTAAGAAGGATTAGGAGGGAAGTGGAAAACTGGGAAAGAATTTTTACAACCAGTGTCTCTGATAAAGGTCTCATTTCTAAAATATACAGAGAATTGAGTCAAATCTATAAGAATACAAGTCATTGTCCAATTGATAAATGGTCAAAGGAAATGAACAGGAAGTTTTCAGAGGAAGAAATTAAAGATATCTATAAGCATATGAAAAAATCCTCTAAATCACTAGTGATTAGAGAAATTCAAAGCAAAACAGCTCTGAGGTGCCACATCCTCACCAGTCAGATTGGCTGGTGAGATGAAACAAAACATGAAAATGACAAATGCTAGAAAGGATGTGAACAAATTGGAACACTAATTCATTGCTGGTGGAGTTGTGAACTGATCCAACCATTCTGGAGAGCAATCTGGAATTATGCCCAAAGGGCTCTAAATAATTTCATACCCTTTGACCCAGCAATGCCACTTCTAGGGCTGTATCCCAAAGAGATAATAGAAGTGGGAGGAAGACCCATATGTACAAAAATATTTATAGCAGCTCTTTTTGTGGTAGCAAAGAACTGGAAATTAAGGGGGTGCCCATCAATTGGGGAATGGCTGAACAAGTCGTGGTATATGCATGTAATAGAATACTATTGTGCTATAAGAAACGAGGAACAGATGGACTATCTATCTTGAGAGGCTTATACAAACTGATGCTGAGTGAGAAGAGTAGAGCCAGGAGAAATTTGTACACAGTTACTAACACAACATATGTGTGACAACCAACTTTGATAGAATGGACTCTTCTCAACAATTCAGGGTTATAAGTCAACCCCAAAAGTCTCATGATGGGGAGAGATGTGTACATCCAGAGAAACAACAGAGTTTGAATCCAGATTGAAGCAAACTACCTGCTCTTTTTCTTTTTCTTGTTTGGTTTTGTTTCCTCTTTCCCATTGTTGATTCCATCTGATACAATCCTTCTTTATAACCTGACTAATGCCTAATGTGAAAGAATTTGAAGGTACTATGCTTGCTTGTATGCCACCATGGGGTGGGGGGAGGGAGAGAGAGAAAATTTGAAACTCAAGGAATTGTGGAACTGAATCTTATAAACTAAAAGTAAACAATTTAATAAAGACAAAAAAAGAAGAAGAAAGAAAATATTCTGCCATGGTAAGTGAACTTACCCACAGTATTCAAAGTTTTTCTATTTGCTGTAACCAATATTTCCATGTATGGATGGTGTGGTGCTGTCTGGTGGAGCATCTGTATTTTCTTGGTGTTAATTGTTAGGCCAGAATTAACACAAGCAGAAGAGATCTGATCCAAAATTTGTTGCATATCAATTTCAGAGGCTTCATTGAGAGCACATCATCTAGAAACAGAAAAGCATGTCCCAACCCTCCCTCTATGTTAATCTCCTCAACAAAATGGCAGAGATCAAATAAGTATTGATTCCATTGGACTGTGAACTCTTTGAGAGCAGAAACTGCCTTTTGCTTTTCTCTACATTCTCACTGCTTAGTAAAGTACCCGACACATAATAGTCACTTACTGTTTATTGAGTGACTGAATGACTAATTTCAAAATTATGACAGATGGCAACATCTCAACATAACATAAATGATATAAATGCTATTGTTCCCAATAACATTCTAGAAATGCCCAATGGTACAATGATGGCAGCTCTGTCTTGATATGAACATGACATTGACAGCAGCATGTTCTCAGTTATTTTTTTCCATATATAGGCAATTTGGACCAAATAATGACTCACTAGTAGTCTAAGCATAGACAATCTACACTGAAAACTGTTTTCTATTCCTCTATTTGTTACTGGTTAACCCAAATGAAAACCTTCCTGACTGATTATATTACAAAGTACTTTCACTCCAATTTGTTAAGGGGAGAGGAAATCTCTAAGAGTAGGAAAAGAAACTTGCAAAGCGCAGAGTTTATAATAGAACAAATTCCTAGTTAAATAACCTAGCACCGAACAGAAATAATGCAAATGTAAAGATTCAATTAATCAAATATTTATAAGGTACCTACTATAAGAGGCAGGGCCACTGTAGATAGAGTGATGGAACTAGAGTCAGAAAGCACTGGATTCTAAATGCTTCCTTTAATACTTTCTAACAGGGCAACCATGGGCAAAAAGTCAAGTTTATCTGAATTAACTTTAGATTACTTATCTATAAAAGGAGAATAATCACTTGTTACACCTACCTGGTAAGATTTTTTTTACAAGAATCAAATGAGATCATGGAGGAAAAACATGTTACAAACCTTGAAGTCATATATTAATGCCAGTAAATATTATGTGATCATCATCACAGCATCCCATGTTCAGGTAATCCAGTGGACATATAGCCACAAAAAGCACTTTTTTCATGAGATTCAGCACTTTTCTCACAGTTACATATAAACATACAGTCTGACAGATATTGTGTAACAAGCATCACTGGATGGCGAAATCATAAAGGTATGATCTACATCCAGTTGGCAATAAGAGGAGGTGAAGTCACGAGAGAGTATCTATGCTAATCCTTTTGATTAATGAGTCTCTAGATGCAATTAGCTCAATAACATTTTGCCAGTTATAACCATCAGCCAAGCCAAAGCACTGGTACTTGTAATAAACATAGTTGATCTCTATAAATAACATCACACAAGACTTTCTTTACAAGAATCCTTTAAGGTAGTTTTAAGGTAAGGTGTGTATATAAGTTTTTAAGGAGGAGGAAACAAAGGATCAAGGAAATAACAGATAATAAGTGGCAGAGCTGGGGACTGAACATAGTAATGTGATTAAAAGCCAAGTATTTTTTTTTCCAAAATTTCAACATGGCATCTAAGGAGAAGAAATGGAAGTGTAGTTCTTGAGAAGATCAGTTACTGAACTGAAGGAAAAGGAACATTGTTATACTGTTCTTTCAAATTTTTCATGGTAGTATCATGCTTAGTCTACTAGTCAATATTTACTAAGTGCTAAGGTTGAAGAGATAGAAAAAAATGAAGCAAAAGATACCATTACTCCAGGTGTCTCTAGGCTTGGACCCAGGAAGACGTGAGCTCAAATTTGGCTTCAGAAACTCATCTGTGTGGCCCTGAGCAAGTCACTTAACCACATTTTCTCCTTAGTTTCCTCATCTGTAAAAGGGAATAATAATAGTATATACATGCCAAGGTTTTTGGCAGCATCAAATGAGATATTTGAAAAGTGCTTAGCACAGTACCCAGAAGATTCCCTCCTTTCTTTTATCCTTCTAGGACTTACATGGCACTGAATGATAAAAATATCCAGGAACCTAGTTTAAAAGTTGCTAAAAATGTATTATATTATTTTCTTAAAGATCTGAGAAACACACTGCATGAGCAAAGCAGGGAATGAGGACGTTTGGTTGAGGTACAAGCAATTAGAGGGAATCTTATCCCTAAAATCCATTGTCAGTATTGGTGCTTCCTTTTCACTAATCTATGTCACCTATACACTAATCTATATAAATATCGTACCTCTCTAGCAGAATATATGCTTATTGAGGTCAGGGACTGATTTTCAAGGTGTCTGCATTGCCAACATCATGCACAATTGAATATGAAAGGCTGAATCTGAATTTAGGGGGTAAAATTGAATTAAAACTTGAACAGAGAGACTCCTTAAGAAATGATTATGGAATTGACTTAGTAAGAATCTAAGAATCCAATCTAAGCATCCAGAATCCAGAAAATCCAGGACAGTGGAAAGTGCAAGCCCAGAAAGTACAATTATAATGAGGTTTTATATATAAAGAATACCCTTTGTCAATATGTGCATCCTAATTTTTAATTCAAGATATATGGCCACCATATACATTAGAAGCTCAGTACATGGCAAAAGATGTCATTTGGGGGCATGGTCAAGACTGAATGCTTCTCTTTGCTTGGATAGTGTGGTTGTTAAGTTATAAATCTCCTTCCTCTCCAGGGTAGCTCAAATTCCAATCCTTCTTCCACTACTAACATCACCTCATTTTTGGACTATACTTTAATATTGATATCTGTTTAATAGTTCTATGCCTTTCTCTGTTGTTCTTGTTGTTGAGTCATTCATGCATGTCCAACTCTTTATGACCCTGCAGACCACATTGCCCTTGGCAAAGATATTGGACTTGTTTGCTACTTCTTTCTCCAGTAGATTAAGAGAAACAGAGATTAAGTGACTTGCTCAGGGTCACACAATAAGTGTCTGAGGTCACATTTGAACTCAAGTCTTCCTGACTCTAGGCCCAGAGCTTTATCCAATGAACTGCCTAGCTGTTTTTTATGTTATTCTGTTTATATGTAATATACATACAGAAATACATAACATAGAAATCATATGTGTCTCTTCATTAGTCTAATTGTCCTAAAATAATTCCCATAGAGTGGGGCTCTTTATATGAATCCTGCCACCAAGGACAATTAAATATAATTAGCAAAGTTCATGTATGCAAAAATTTATTCAATGCCTGGTGGTTGTGGTGGTAATTCAAGTCATGTGTTCATGTGCAAAGCACTACACTTGGTACTGAGAGAGGGGGAAAAAATTTGAATCTTTCTTCCCCCTCATTGCTGAGATGGTTCAGTGTTAATTTGAGAGTATATTTGCATTAAAAACCAAATGTTCAATTTCCAATTGGGGATATTAAGAGATATTGTTGATTGTATTTGTGTTAATGTGATTGGCTCAGAGGAATAAGGTCTCAGATAATTTATGTCACTTCCTCACCCACAAGGTAAGGAAGCCAGAAGTCTCAAGGACCCTGAGGCTTTCCTAGTGGATCACAATCGATCATTTTGAGATCTCCTCAGTGTCTATCCTTGTTAAATATTAGCCTGCTATAGCTGAATAAACTGTTGAATGACTTACAAGTGTCTGATTTTGTTTTTGTATCAGACATAAAGTGTCAAATAATTGGCTTGAATATGTCACCTCCAGGAGCGATAATGTATCCAAAAATAATTATTTTTAATGATCCCCTGCCCTCAGGACACTTACAGTTTATAGGGAAATATGATACACAAGCCTAGAAAACAAATACACATACACATAGGTGTGTATATTATATATGTGTATGTATGTATATGTGTATATGGATACTCCATATAATGTGTGTGCATAGATGTATACATATGTATAATGAGTGTGTGTGTTCATTGTTTATATGCACGTGTGCATATACATGCTAGATAGATGCTAGATAGGTAGATAGATGCTAGATAAACAGATATGATAGATAGATGGATACAAAGACAGATATATGGATGATGATGATGATGATAGATAGATAGATAGATAGATAGATAGATAGATAGATAGATAGATAGATAGATAGATAGATAGATAGATAGATGATAGTATCGGATGGATAAAATGTGCTGTGGAAGGTACAGTGGTAAGGGTGCAGAGATTAGATAATTATCCACCAGAAGTAGAGGGGCAAATTAAAGTTCTTCCTTATATAAGCCAAAATGACTACATGATGTTTTTCAAAATGCCTGGTGGTGAAAGAGAGGATAAGGATAATCACAGAATCTTGAGATTTGAGAGTTAAGAGCGGAGGTCATCTTAGAAAATGTATACACCATAGGAATCCCTCCTATGACATATCCAGCTAATCATCACTCAGCTTCTGTCTCAAGACTGCTAAAGAGGGGGAACCAACTGCCTGTGTAGGTAACCCATTCCAATTCTTAAACAACTCTATTTTTTCTGTCATTTTTTATAGTAAGTCAAATTGCTTCTATAATTTCCACACATTGTCATTTGTTTTTTCCCACTGCAGACAAAGAGAACCAGTTTGAAAGTAATTTTCATGTTAAGCCTGAATCTTTTTCTCTTCTGTCTAAATATGCGCAGGTTCTTCACTTGATGTTCATAGCCACCTTGTGTGTCCTCATTTAGACACTGTCCAGATTATCAACGTCTTACTTGAATCATAGAGCATGGGAACTGAACACAGTATTACAGATGAGGTCTGATTGGGGTAGAATATAATTAAACTATCTTCCCATTCTGGGAATCTGTGCCCTTAAAAGCAGCCCCAGGTCACATTAGCTTTTTGTGTGGTCACATCACACTTGTTATTATAATTGATCTTTTATTCCACTAAAACCCCCATATTTTTTCTCAAGAGAAACAAAAATCTTATCTAACAACACTTTATGTATAATATACTTTTAAAGTTGTTGGGGGATTTTGTACATAAGTTCATGACTTTATATGTATCTCTATTGAATTCCATCTTATTAGATTCAACACAATGCCCTAATTTATCAAGATTCTTCCATATCTTGATTTCATTATCCAGTGTGTTAGTTATCCCTTGTAGTTTTGTGTTATCCAGAAATTTGACAAGCATAGCATCTATATCTTTATCCTAGTCATTGATTAAAATGTTAAACAACAAAGATCCCTAGGGTATTCCACTGGAGACTTCCTTTCATGTTGATAGGGATCCATTAAGAACTATTTATTCAGTTCAATCATCTCTCCAATTATGAATTCATCTGATTGCATTTCCATCTAATCCATCTTCTACACAATATTACATGATAATTTATCAAAAGTTTTGTTGAAATTTAGGTAAACTATATTTCATCTCTTCAACTTTCAAACATTTTTATTAATGTGTCTATTAATCTGTTATGTAGATTTAAAATGTAGGTGAACCATATATCTGTCTATCTCTGTTTCTCTATCTATCTATCTTTTTTCTCTACAACTTTTCTCTACACATTTTTTATTTGTTTCTTCTATCATCTGGAGAAAAAGAACAAATTTAATTCTTCTTTAATATTTCTGCCTCTATTAATTTAGTAATCCTATTTGAAAAAGAGGGCCAGGGGTAGGGCAGGTCATAAGATAAGTTTGGCACAACCTATCCTTGATAAAGCCATGATGGCTTTGTTCATTCCTACTTCCCTTTCTGGATATTCATCAATCATCTTTTTAACTAACCATTCTAAAGTTTTCCCAAGTATAGAAGTGAAGTTCACTGTTCAATAGCTTATCATATATAGATAGCTTGTGCTGTTATGGGAATGATGGTGTCATTCATGATGTTGATGCTGATAAGGATAAAGATGCAAAATACAGGGCCTTTTGGTCACCAAGTTCTGATTATTCACATTGCTAAATACATTGACTTTGCTGCATATCTCTGGATGCGTTGAAAGGAGTCTAGAAGGGCAGATCCCAGAAATCAGTCAAATTTCATTAAAAAGTTACCATGAAATTAATTTCATGCTAACTTCTCTTCACTGCACAAGTTCAGAACTTCCCCACATCTGTACTAAACATTTGTACCCTGAGATAATAATTTAGGGACATCAGTAATGGAGGTACATTAAGCTTTTCTTCCCTCTCTTTACCCCTCCCCCCAAAATACCTCTAATAAATATCCCAGGTTACCTCCTGGGTGAGGCAGATGCCTCTTGGAGGGAGATCTCTAGCTCAGCACCAGTGACCAATGAGTAAGAGCTCCATTTACCTTCCCATTTTTCATTGTGTGTATTATATAGTGAATTCCACAGAATGAGCATGTATAGCCAATTCACAATATGTGTGTATTATATAGTGAATTCCACAGTATGAGCATGTATAGCTAATTCACAATATGCACCACAGATCTTTTTACATTCTATCTGCCACCAAACACACCTCTTTTATGAACTTTTCTGTTACTGTCCAGGGTACCACCATACTTTCAGTCACCTAGATTTATAACCTTAGAGTTCTCATTCTCTCTCATAGCATTGTCTTTTACTGAACAGAAATGCCATAATCATACATGCACTTTCAAGAGAGGTAATTAGAGTGGTGGCTATGTGAGTGAAAAGGAGGTAAATGTGAGAGATGTTTTATAGGCAGAATTATAAACATTCACAACTGACTGATAGTGAGATGAAAGAGAATGAGCCTATTGACATTAGGATAAAATGTTATTTTATCTTTATCTCTATTTATATTTCTGGTTTTACACATATTGCATAATGTATGTCATTATTTTGGTAGCATATGTATGTAATTTATAACCAAGGAAATAAATATATGTATGGGGGCACATGCTCAAATGTAGAAGCAACAAAACTATCACTACTAAAAAAGAAAGCCTTTGAAAGAACAAGCATGAAATTTATAGTATTTACCCATGATTTAGCCATAACTTATTTTATTCACCTTACTGAATAATTTTTATAATGCGGGTATCTAAAAAAGACAAAAAAAAATACATGAAGTAAATCATCATATAAAGAAATACTGCACAGAAAAGACAGATACTTCTGTACATAGGAACATAGTAGATTATACCTGCAACTTTAAGATTCTGGATAAAAGGAGCAATAAATTCTATTGTGTTTCTATGTAATTAGTGCTAAATACATTTTAATCTCATTTAGTTGCATGGATTTGATCAGTAACCAGTGTCATTCTACTTGAACTGTCTAATTATACACTGGTTCTTCTCAGCAGCACCAAATGTATAATTATGAAGTTCACCACAATATCAGGACAAAACAACTGTGTGGTGCTTGTAGCTTGGAGAATGTACAGAGGAGTTATACTGCCCAAGCTTCCTATCTTATACACTTTAGTACCTACTTAACTTTTTTATATGGTGTGATTATGCACTAGCCTGGGTCACAAGCTAAACCAGGTCTAATACATTAAAAGCTAATTCACATAATGCTGGAGAGCTTTGTGCCAAGTTCATTTAAATAGTCTCCTTCAGACAAATAATATGCCAGCCCATATGGTGTCATGATTATATGTTGGTAACTATTAAAACAGTTTCTAAAAATATGGTGACTCCCCACCCCTAAAATAACATTTGTGGTGATGGTTATGTAAATTTTATGGATCAATGCAATCAAATGTTGCTCTCCAATTTAAGTGGATGTTTGCATAGATTGTCAGCATGAATGCAAGTTAAACAAATGTGACTTTTGTTTGCTTTCTCAACACAAGTGTTCATACATTTGTTTTCCAAAAGAGAGGTAGACCTTATTTTTAAGAAAATTTTCTTGTAAACTGGATTATGGTGTCTGATTATAAATGTAAAGTCTAGCATTAACATTTTAAAAATCAACTTCACCATTAATAGATGGGACAGAATTGGTTTGGCCATGGTTTATAGTTGGCATTTGACTTATCAATAGTCATGGCCCTTGGGGCCACAGAGTAATGGTGTCAGAATCATATACAGTAACAAAGAAAACATTACTGTATACTCAGAATCTCCAGAGCAAAGAAAATTGAAGAGGTTCAGATAAATTCTGGCCATAAAACACGTAATATATGCCTTTTCTTAATTATGTCTTACAGGTTTTTATTCCATGAGTATAGGCTTTTAATTTTTGTACACCTTCTCCATGTTTTACACAATATGTTCATGGTAGTTCATGTTGCCTTTACTATGAGATACATGTGTAGTCATCTGTTATTATCTTTGTTTCAGTCTACTCTTCATCCTCAAGCCATTCAATTAATCTTTTTGTTTCCAGGGTGCTGTTTCCTGGCAATGGAAACCTTTTTCTACCATCCAAAAGTGGAATGGGCTTCCTCAATAGGTCATGGGTCCCCACCCCCAGTCCCTCCTTGGAGTTCTTCAAGTAGAGGTTGGATGACCATTTGTCAGATAAGTTATAGCAGAGATTCCTTTTATATATTATTTGGACAAGACACCCACTGAAATTCTTCCAACTCAGAAATAAGGTAATTTGGTGATGCTTTAAGTAAACCCTCTTCCCTTGGACCTTCAGTGCTGACCTATCCAGTAACTATCTTTCTTTTGCATTCAAGCACTTGTATTAGGGCAAAGCCCCCACCCAACCTACAACTCCCTCAGTAGAGGGGCTTTAGTTTGATCAAGCTCAATATGGACCAACAAGGTGACACAGCAATTAAACAAAAGCAAAGCAAATATAAACAAAAATTATAACCTTACACTCTCTCAGCCTGACGTTCAAAGAACTTCACTCCAAGCTAACCTTGTAGACTTACCACAAACTATTACACTTCATTCTAACCAAACTGACCAAATGTCTGCTCCTCCTTTAATTTTCTACCATTTTCTGTCCCATGGCTTTGAGCTGGATTTAACACAGACCTGAAATTGTCTTCTCTCCCCTTTCATCCTTTTGCCAGTCACTGCTGACAAAGTAAAAATTCATACAACAGGTCACTATCCTGCAAATTAGACTTTGGTGGCTCCCTATCATGGCTCTTTATCATCCAGTAAAAAAATCTTTTGTTTGACATTTAAAGCCCTGGCAACTGGGCACCAAACTATGTTGGCAGTTTTATTATACATTTTTCCAACTTGCATCTTGCCTTCTTTCTTTCCCTCTCTATTTCTTGTCTTTGTGCTTTTGTACTAGTTATTCCCCATAAGTAAAATATGCTCCCTCCTAATATTTTACTTAGAATTCCTTAATTTCCTTGAAATCTCATGTCAAGTTTAACCTTCTACATGAAGCCATTACTGATTCCTCCCACATGCTAGTGCCTTCTACTCCCAAATAACTTTGTATTCATTTTCTATATATTTTGTACAAATACATGTATATATGTTGATAAAATGATTTTGAAATCCTTCCTTTTCATCAAGGCCCTAGCAATGTATCATTTATAATCAGAGAATTTCAGAACTAGAAGAAATATCAAGGGTTATCTATTCAAATTGTCTAAGGAGAAATCTCTACTACAACATTGTGACAAATATCATTCATCAACATGTTGGCATTGTACTTGGTAAGTCATCACAGACAGATGCTCACAAAACTTATTTTTAGAGGTTGGCAAGGCAGGAAAGTCCACAATTTTTTTTCTATAGATCTTCCTTAGAGCAACAGATTCATCACATCATAGAATCTCAGAATTGGAAAGAAATAGAGAGGTCAGTTATTCCCAAATTCTTTCCATTGTAGGCATCCTTTCCATAATATTCTTGATAGATAAGTCTTTGAAACCTCCTTGTGATAAGAGCTCTCTACTTTGTACGCCATCTCATTGCACTTTTGGATATCTCTAATTGCCACTCTTCTCGCTTCACTCTAATGTGGTGCTTGCCTCATTATGATTTCCAAAAATTGCAAATAACTGCCCTCTGAAAAACAAAATGAATCAGTCTCTTTTTATAAAATCTAGAATAATAGGACCAAAAAATAATTAATTTAGAGTCATAAGGGTTCTTAGAAGTCATTGAGTCAATTCCCTTCATTCTACAGATGAAAATTTGTGACCCAGAGTCTTTAAGTGATTTGTTCAAGGTCAAATAAGTGGTCAGTGGAAGAGCTTGGATTTTAATTGATGTCTTCTGATTCCAATTTAACATAGATAATAAGTGGCAGAGTTTGGGTTTAAATTCACATTATCTGATGCCAAATTGAGGCCACTTTCCACTGAACCATGTTGCCTGAAATAATTGAGGATTACTGTCATTCCCCTATTAACTCTGGGATGTATGTTTATTCGGGGGGGGGGGGGGGGAGTGTAGCAGCAACCACACTGGCATACCCAGGATGGTGCTAGCACAGGTTTTTATATCTGCTTTACAAGGAAAGATAGCTGTTCAAGGGGTCAACAATCTTTTTAAATCAAATTAACTAGTTCAGGGGAAAAGGCAGCACCCTGAACTTCAGAGAAAATACAAACAGAGAAAATGCAAGCAGAGAAATAGAGACCAATAGACAGGGCTCTAACTGTCTCAATCAACTGGACACTTTACATACATCTCTAGATCAAGAGAGCCTTTACATCTGACCAGTCAGGGAGCTCTGAAAATAATGGTCATTCAGAATCTCCATCAGGGAATCACAAGATCCTTCTCATAAGCAAGCCCCCAAAGCAAAATACCAAATCAGAGCCAGAAGGCATTACAAGCCTCTTCACTTATTGCCTAATTAGAAATTAGCAAAAGATGTGAAAGCCTTCCTACAAGCAAGCCTCCCCTAAGCAAGTTTCCTTCAATGGGTACCACATGAAGCCTATTAATGGGCAGGGAAAATCTTATATCCCATTAACATTACAGGGGGCAAGTATCTCTAGTATGAGGGCTTGATGAGACCTTTTCAGGGCTTCTCATTCATATTTAGTGTCCACTTGATTCACCTAACTTTTACCTGTGTCTCCAAGGACCTGTAGAATGCACAGAGGCCATACCACATGTTGGTAGATGGGTTAAACCAGGTTAAGGGTAATAGAAAGGCCTCAGACCCATCAGTGAGTTAGGGATGTCTACCCCAAGCATGTGAAGACTCCCCCTGACAGAATGGGTGAATGAGAACAATTTGTTAAAATGGCCATGGAGGCAGCTGAAGCAGTCACTGTGGAGCACTGTGGAGCTTGGTCAGATATAGAAGACGTCAAGGTCATCCACTGCATCCTGGTTAACTGCCATTCATGCCGACTTTTTTCTTGCCGCTGGGCTGCAATGACACAGAATTAAGACAGTGAGGCTGATGACTTTGTACAACTCTGCTTCACTTAAATCTAATTCATCTGCAAGTCAAGACATCACCCCATTATGTCATTGGGTCTGTTTTGAAAACAAAAGACAAACAACAAAAAGAAGACAACTTTTTCCCTAGCTCCCCTCAATCATTCCTTCTATGCTATGGGTGTAGATCATAAAGTCAAAGCAAAAAGGGATCCCAGAGGTCATCTAATCTAAATCCCTCAATTTACAAATCAGAAAAACTATGATCCAATGAGATTAAGTGATGTCCCTGGTCACTCAGATAGTAAATTTCAAAAGGATTTGAACTTGACTCTAGGGCCAGTATTCTTTCCATGTTATCATGCTGCATTACAGGTCTTTTACCACTCTGCCTTCCTCTAAATGAGTTCTAATTTTTCAATGTCTCTCTTTAGTTGTATCATCCTTCAAGATATAGAAGTGCAAATAAGGTGGACTCAAGCCAGAACATTTGTCAGAACATCACCTCCTTTGATCTAGAGATAATACTTTTATTAATGAAACTTTTTATTAATTAACCACTTTAGCTTTATTTTTAGCATCTATATAAATTCCTTCATAAACATTTGAGATTGTTGTCAATTGAAGCCTATAGATCTCACCTTCTTCCAAGTTAAATCTTGCCCATTCTTTACTTATATAATTGATTTTTTAGCCAAAATGGAGAACTTTATATTTATCCTTGCTAAATTTTCTTCTTGTTTTTAGCCTATCATTCCAACTTATCAAAATCTTTTTGTATCCTGATTCTGTCATGCAACATGAATTATCTCTCCCAAATATGTATCACCTGAAAATTACATAAAACCATAATCTAATATATATCCTATTTTCTCCTGTCCTGCTTTCAGTAGAATAGCTGACGATTGCTATTCCAAGAGGCTTTGTCAAATATATTTTAAAGAGAATTCAAGCATCATACAGGGCATTAGAGTAACTGCCTTCTAAGGCCCCTTCCAACTCTGAGATTTAGTTGTTTTATGGTAAAACTCCAAGGCATAACTGTAAAGTTTTGGAGTGCAGAGCAAGAAGCATGAAATGTACTCTCAAATGAATTTTGGAACTTTTTTATGTGGAAAAAACAAGAAGTTTTTAAGACAAATTTCATGGTGGAGGGTGGGTAGATGCAGCATGTTCTATTGGGAATGATTCCTATTCTGCTGAAAGAGTATTATCTGCAGCATTTTTGTGCCCTTTCAACAAAGCAACATTTGTTCCACTCTAGTTATATCTCTGATAATACTCATTCAAAAACTTGTATACTATCTAACCATATTCTTCAAACTTTGTCATCTACAGCATTAATGAACATGACTTTTAATCTATCACCCACATTTGTTTTAACATTGAACTTGGTTTCATAGGGCCCTATTCAGTTTTTAAATATGTTCCTTACTGTCTGCTACCCTCAATTCCTTCTTTGTCATCTCATTATTTTCCTCAGAGAGATATTAACTCCTTTTCTAGTTATTGGGTCATCTGCCCATCTCCTAAAAAATCTCATACATAATCATTCCACACCTTAATTAGATCCTTACAATTCCCAGAACTAGGTTTGATAAATTGAAATATTCACCGTTGTAAAAATAAACTTTGGTTAGCTAGCTTCTTTCCTCGGCTAACTTGACTTCTTACCCTTTCATCATAGAAAAAATCATGGTGATTCACCATAATTGAACTTTTAAAAAATAAAAGAGCACATTTTAAAGATTCCTTTTTATTAATGTGACCTAGATTAGGGTGACCTGTTAGATGTTCTCATGCATGCACATAAGAAAAAATAAACCTGAAAAGGAAACATGTCCCAATTCAAAGAATACTGTTAGTGTTATATATAGTTCTTCCTCTTTCCTAGTATCATATAGATGTCCTATATATAGAAAACACTTTCAGAAAATACTGTACAGTATGCAGAAACTAGAAACCATTAGTGTTACCTTTTTATGTTCTAATAATGATCCCAGTTCTCTGACCTCCTGGCCACATACCAAGTTTTTGTTTTGTTTTGTTTTGTTAACCATTTGAAGAAAAGTCCTCAATGTAGTTATATTTTGCTATGCATAAAGGATAGGAATACTGTCTTTTTTCTATATGTGGTTTTTAAAAATTTGCTTATTACAATTTGCTTTCATGATCCACAAATAACACAATGTTCATAGTCACAAATAGATATATTTCTAAAAATTGAATCCTTTTTTCTTTTCAATTCTACGATTAAAAAGATTTTTTAAAGTTCCAGAGCCAGTAGGCAAGCATTGATCAAACATAGGTC
The DNA here is from genome assembly GCF_028583685.1 of Petaurus breviceps papuanus. NCBI lineage: Eukaryota > Metazoa > Chordata > Mammalia > Diprotodontia > Petauridae > Petaurus > Petaurus breviceps. The sequence goes on along the minus strand of NW_027187419.1, from coordinate 34,214,898 downwards.
AGTATACATTATCATAGGGAGAAGGATACAATACTACAGTCAAACATAAGATAAAATGTAAATCAGGAAAGTATAGGAAATACATGTGTGTGGGGCAGGGCAAGAGTATTGGGGTTGGAAAGTCTCTTTTTGCTGCACATGAAAAGAAGGCTTCAGAATAGACTCTGAGTAAGTAAATTAGCCTCTCTGGGTCTAAATTTCCTCATACATAAAGTGAAGGGCTTCAACTAAATGACCTTAGAAGTTCCTTCTTGATCTACGTCTATGATGCTAAGATATAGCATGTTCATTATTTCTCTCAACTCCCAAGAAAGTACAGAAGAATGAACTGTTGACCAGTATTATCTTTTTATTCCCACTGGGACTACCATGATAGTCTCTTAAATTGTCCCTCTGCTTCTAGACTGAGTCCTTCCAATACATTCTCACTTGACTAAAAGTTTAATCATTCAAGAGCATAGTTCTTATCATATCATTCTAGCCCTGGCTCAAAAATGGTTAAGGCTCTCTTTTACTCATCAAATAAAGGCCAAAGGCTTCCATGACTGGTTCAAAGCTCTCTAGTCAACTTTACATTGTCCATTCCCCTGAATGTACTTAAAACTAACAAAAATGGAATATGGTCTATTTCCTGACCATTCCTTCTACCCCCAATCTCTTGAGATTTTATTCTTTTTTTTCCCTCTACCTGAAATGCCCAAACATTATTTGGCCAAAGCCTACCCACCTTTAAAGGCCCAAGTTGAAAAGTGTTTCTTTGATGAAATTTCCACTGCTCTCCTCAACCAAAAGTGACCGGATCTGATTCTATTATACTGAAATCCTCCAATGAATCAGCAAATTCCTCTGTCTCAGATAAACAGTGTGACCACAAGCAGCACACTTTACCTGTCTGATTTTCAACTTTCTTATTCAAATAACAGTCATAATAGAACTTGCTTTGATTTATCAGTTAAAGGACCCTAGGTTTCAGACTGGACCTACAGTGAATACTCAGAGACAAATCCAACTTTACCTTACTGAATGTATACATACACACACACACACACACACATATATAAAACAAAAACACATAATGCAAAATCAGAACCAGTCAGCAGATAGATACCATATATCTCTCTGTCTCTCTCAGCAAGGTGCCTTCCAAAATCCTATAGTAGCAGTCCAAGATGAACAGTTTGTTGCCTCTGGGACTCTTCATTCTTAACTTTTATAACTAGCATTTATAACAGACTTTAAAGCTTGCAAAACACTTTAAAGTGTTTTCTCATTAGAAACTCACAACAAAACAATGAGGTAACTGCATTATTATCCCCATTTTACATATAAGGAAACTGAGGGTGACAGAGGTTCTGACCTGTCCAGGATCATAGAGCTATGTATTATGTGAGACAGGATTTGAATACAGGTTTTCCTGACTCCAGGTCCAGTACTCAGTCCATTATTATACTTATTTCAGTATTTGAACTTGGGTTGGGGGAAGGGGGTAATAAATTTTTTATTTCAATATAAATTGTTTCCTTTGTATCCCTGGGGGCTGTTTGCTGATTTTTGTTTGTTTTTGTATATCTGCCCTGTTGGGTCAACTAGGTGGAACAGCAGGTGGAATGCCAGTCCTGAAGTCAGAAAAACTCATCTTCCTAAGCTCAAATCTGGCCTCACATACTTACAAGCTGTGTGACACTGGGAAAGTCATTTAACTTTGTTTTCTTCAGTTTCTTAACCTGTAAAGTAAGCTAGAGAAGAAAACGACAAGCCTCTCCAATATTTTTGCCAAGAAAAACCCCAAATGGATTCAAGAAGAATTGGAAATGACTCAACAACAATCTTATGTATTTTATTTTATGAATTTAAAACATTATTTTGAGAATAGATCCATAGGTTTCATATGACTATCAAAGTGTACATAACACAAAAACATTTAAGAACTCCTGTTCTAGATACTAAGCCTTGGTGAATTTAGTTTAAGATTATGCTACTATTTTCCCAGCTATAATTTTCTAAAAGCTTATGTTGGGTTTGTAGTTCATTAAAACTCATATCTTTTTTCATTAAAAAGAAAAAAAAACTTATCTGGGGGGTGGCTAGGTGGCACAGTGAGGACCTGAGCGCAAATCTGGCCTCAGACACTTAACATAAAAACTAGCCATTTGACCTTGGGCAAGTCACTTAACCCCAATTGCCCTCCAAAAAGCAAAAAAAAAAAAAATAATTAATTAATTAATTTTTAAAAATTTAAAAAACTTATCTAGATATGCTTTATCCATCCTTTGTTTTGTATTTGACTTTTAAAAATCAGAAGTCTGGAATTTTACATTTTTCACTATAGAATTTCATGGACATAATTTTGCATTCTGACCAATTGCTTCTTCCAATACATTAACAAATCTTCCAAACTTTATGTCACCTGCAGATTTTGTAAGTATTCTCTCTATGCTTCCTCCATGTCAATGACAAAAATTTTATATATTGTAAGATCACTTGACTAGGAGTTAATTTGTAGTTTTAAAATTATTATTTCTTATACATTAATTATTAAATCAATTTCAGGACTACTTACTTGTATGATCATATAACTTACATCTCTCATTTTTTTACCACAAGAATGGTATGAAATCTTTGTCAAATGCTTTGCTGAAATTCAATTATATTTCTACTGTGATCAAAAAGAAAAATGGACTTAGTCTAGCATAGTAGGCATCTTATGAATGCTTGTTGATTGATTAATTGTCATTCTTCCCTCAAGAAAGCTTTAGTCCTGGATTGAGGATAAAATCACTGAAATCCAGAATCCTATCTAGCACATGAGTCAAGAATCATCACTTTCTTCACATATATAATATTAGAATCAAGCCAAATATATGCTAAATGATGCTTCTCATCATAATTGGACATACTTGAGTTAGGGACACAGAGAAGATACCATCCTGATAGTTAACTCTACAGTGCTGATTATTACAAGATTCATTATGTCACTGATTTGGGTCGTAACTTAGCCTTATCCTTTTAGTAACCCATTTAGAAAATAAATTGAGTTTTTAAAAAATTGCTTCACAAGATTTAAATTTAAAGCATAATTCTTTGGAATCTAGCTCCTCAAACTTAAGATGAGAACAAATCACCTAATGCCTTCTCTCACTAGGCCCATTGCCACTGAATTCCAGCTGGTAATCCTTACCCAGCTGCCAGGTAATGCAGCTCTCTTGTCAACACTTCAGGGAGAAAGTGATATACTCTGAGGAAGAAAGGAAGGGACAAAGGAAAAGAAGAAGGGATGAAGGAAAAGAAAAAGTGAATGGAGAATATACCCTCATCCCACCCCCCAAGAGAGAATGAGAGAAAGCACCTGATTCTTAGAACAGAACTTTGTTATCCAGACAAGGAATGTATTCAAACTCCTGGAATTAGACAGGTTTGCCAAAAATATGCTTATATTCCAACCTGAGTCATCGTAGCCAGGAATATATCACCGAATATTTAAGTAATACCAAATGTATAATTTTCTTATAAGAATCACAGAGAAGGAAAGCAAACCAGATGGTGCCTTTAGGAGAAGAGCTGGACAGGAAGTCAGTGGTCACTGAGTCCAGGCTTCTCATTTTACAGATGAAGAAGCTGGGGCCTAGAGAAGTTCAATGGCTTATTCAAAAACACAAATTCCAGCAGCAAGCTGGAGTTAGAACTTGGGTTTTCTAGCTCCATATACAGTAGTGTGTTTTTGTTTGTTTGTTTATTTTGTCATCATTGCTGTTCTTCTCACTGTTGTTTTGTTGTTGATTTGTAACTACATTTTACTGCATCTAATACATGAGTAAAATGTTTATGCATTTGGAGAATGATAAGAGAAATAAATTAAGTCAAAGGAAGGCAATGTTGTATTTTTTTTCTGGATTCAGAATCAAAAGATCCAGGTTTAATCCTAGAGTTGCCACTTACAATGTGTGTGACCTTAGGCAACTCATTCAACCTCTTTGGACCTCAGTTTACTCAGCTGTACAATATGGAAGATGGTTTAGATAACCTTTAAGATCACTTACAGTTCTATGTGAACCAACTATGATGAATTTTCACTAAGCTTCTCTTCTAATGTAAAGATGAGAATATTTAGTTTAGTAGAATAAAACAAAAGGATTTCCTGGTCGGATTTCATTTCTAGATGTTAAGGGCTTTCTGTAGAATGGCAAGTTACTAGAACACTTGTTAACATTCATATTTATCCAACTTAGCAGTCAATTCATCAAGTTTTAGTAAGTTTATAATGTGTTGTGTGTACAATGCTGCTTCATCTGAAGTGGTAGATCATCTCACCACCTCCACCAAAAAATAAATAAATAAAAGGTTTCCCTGTCTTCATAGGACATGCAATCTAGCAAGAAATTGGCAGGGGAAATCTTTACTAATTTGACATCTGAAATGTAACCTTCAATTTACATTTATATAACCCTTTACTGAACCCAAAGCAATTTATATTCATGTTGACCCATAGCAATTGGCAGGCCAAGTGGTTCAACAGATAGTGTGTGGAATTTGAAATCAGAAAGACCTGAGTTCGAAACCTTAAGTCAGACACTAGATGTGTGATGCTCAACGAGTTATTTCTCACTTGATTCTTCTGTAAAATGGAGATAATAGGAGGGCCAGCCTATCTAGATTGCTTTGAGCACCAAATAAGATATTTATAAAGTGTTTTCATTGAGTGCTAAATAAATGCTAGTTATTATAGCAACTGGAAAAAGATGGTGCTATAAAACGAAGTCTGTTTAGAAATCTACAAAATGGAGATGTAGTAGAAAGCATGATATTTTCAAAGTAAATCTGGGGTAAAATTCAGTTATGATATATTTCATGGGATTTTATACAAGTTTCTCATTTACAAACCTTAAGGCGATTCTTTTTTATTAGCAAAGAAGTTGAAATGAAGTGGATTCCCATCAAGTGGGGCAATGGCTGAACAAATTATAGCATCTGAGTGTGATCAAATAGTATGCCCTGATGGAAACATGGAATATGAAGATCATAGGTAAACACAAGAAGACTTTCATAATTCTTTGGAATCTAGCTCCTCAAACTTAAGATGAGAACAAATCACCTAATGCCTTCTCTCACTAGGCCCATTGCCACTGATTCTATTATACTGAAATCCTCCAATGAATCAGCAATTCAAAATAAATTATACAAACCCAGGAAACTATGAGCATAACTATGAAGATGTTAACTGAAAGAAAAGTAATAATACAAAAATTTTAGTTGGAGGCTATGTCATAATGACCAAGATTGACCTAAAAGAAGAGATAGGAAAATTCATATCCTTGTCTTCTATTTAGAGTGGAATACAGCATGTACTGTAAGACTTGGTTGAGGGGTTGGTTAATTTTGCTAATTTCTTTCACTTTTTTTATTTTTTTTTACAAGAGCTTAGTGTTAGTGGGTGATAGAGAATGTGGAAGGGAGTAGAAGCCTACAAAGATAAAAACAGGCTAGGTTATGAAGGGTTTTCAAAACCAACCTAGGGTTTATATTTTATCTTAATCATAAAAGAAGGCCAGTGGAGTTGACATAGTCTGTCCTATGCTTACAGAAGATCACTTTGACAGCTGAGTGGAGGGACCTAAGGTAGAGAGACCAACCTAAAAGCCAGAGTAATAGTCCAGGTATGATGTGAGTTTGGTTTCAGTTTCAGGGGAGAAAATGTAGTATTTATGAGAGACTTTATGAAGGCAGAAGCAGAAAGACTTGGGAAGTCATTGGATTTGGGGGTGATAATGAAGAGTTGAGGTTGAGGTTAGGAAGCTTGGTGACTAAAAAGATGGTGGCACACTCAATGGTAATAGGGAAGATAGGATATATATATATATATATATCATTAGAGATATCCAAAAAGGATTTAGAGATATAGGACTGGAAATCTAGAGAGAGGTAAAGACTGGACAGATAAAATTGGAAACAGCAACAATATAATTTGCATAACACTTTAAAGTTTGCAAAATGCTTTACATATTATCTTATTTGATCCTTGCAACACTGTGAAGTTGATGACGCAATTATCCCCATTTTGTATATGAGGAAACTGAGGCTGGGAGGTTGTTACTTACTGAAGGTCACATGGCTACGAAATATCTCAGGCATAATTTGCAGTCATATCTTTCTAACTCCATATCTAGTACTCTATCCACTGAGTAACCTAGAGATCTCAATCATACACAGAGATGATAACTGAATCCATAAGAACATATATGATCACCAAACAAAATTGTAGAGTTTTTGAACAAAACCTATGCAACTAAAATGAGAAAAGAAACAATTAAATGAATAGAAAAATATTTGTCATTAATTTGTTGATAAGAATTGTTTGCCCAAGATATATAAGAAATTAATTCAAATTTATAATCATAAAATCCATTTCTTTTTAATTGAGAAATGGTCAAAAGATATGAACATGCAACATTCAAAGAAGAAATACAAGCTTTCAGTAACCATATAAAAGTGCATCAAATCACTTACTAATTAAAAAGAAGCAAATTAAAACAATTCTGAAGTTTCACCTCACATCTATCATATTGACAAATTTAGGGAAAAAAGGAAAATGACAAAATGTTCAAGGCAGAGTAAAGCCATCTTGATGAAGTTATGCATTGTTCCATCCATTTCTGAAAAGCAATGTTTAACTATGTCCCCAAATTTACTAAATTGTGCATTCCCATTTACCCACTGACACCATTTCTCAGGCTCTATGCCAAAGATTTAAAAAAAAAAAACAGGAGAATAAGACCTGAATGTACAGATACTTTTTGATCACTAATTTTTGGTCATGCCTGACCCCCATCTGAATTTTTCTTGGCAAAGATACTGGAATGGTTTGCCATTTCTTTCTTTGCTCATTTTACATGAGGAAACTGAGGCAAACAGAGCTAGTAAGTGTCTGAGGACCAAATTTTAACTCAAGAAGAGCACTCTTCCTAATCCCAAGCCTGGTACTCTACCCATTGTGCCACCTAACTGCCCCAGAATTAATCATAGGAACTGTTTTTGACAATGCCATTCCACTATTTCTGTGACCTTGGAAAGTCACTTACATTCTCTAGACCTCAGTTTCCTTGTCTATAAACCAAAGGGTTGGATGAGATGATCCCTAAGCTCCCTTCTAGTTCTATCATCTTATGTACTTGTGGAGATAGGAGAATCACTCCTGACTTCTCAAATGATACATGAGGTGATGAATGAGATCATTCCCAAGGTCCATTCCATATCTATGTTCTATATACCTATTATACTTTCTCTACCCATACAGCAGAACCATTGTGGGGAATGTGCTTTATAAATGGCCATTTGAATGTCTGAGTTATTGTTATTGTCATCTCTGTTTTACAGACAAAGAAATTTTTTTTTTGTTTCTGACAGTCATTAACTAGTAAAGCTCCAAGTTGAATCAAACTCATCTCACTCTAGACCCACTGCTACTTATGTTATGCTATTAATTTTCTTGAATTTCCATCTTATTCTCCATCTTCCTGGGGCATGTGCTTCCAACTTGACATCTTGCAGTCCTTCCTCATCTGCAGTTATCCTTTACCTTTCCACAAGGCCGCTTCCTTTCAAGCATTTCTCTTCAAATTCTAATACTTTAGCTGATGTTAATAAAAACTGTAAGTTTTCTGAATTCCCCATAAAATCTGTTGCAGTACTCTGCACAACTTTCCTAATCAATCTGGGTCTACCCAGTGAAACAGAATTTTCCCTAAGAAATCAGTAGCTAAATGAATTACTGGGAACTTTAAGCCTCTATCTAAGGTATCACTCTATGAGAAACCTAAGAGATAGATTTGAAACTTAAGACATTTTCATAAGATGAAAAGTCAGTTTATGAAGATGTATAAAACGTTGAGACTTTTTTCCACTAAGTCATACTTAATTCAATAAATAATAAATGATGAACATGAAGAATTCGAAAGAACATGTGTTGGTCGGTTGTCCTTCCTTCTTTAAGAGGACAAAAATATTTTCAAAGACACTTAGGGAAAAAGGAAAGGAACTTATCTGTTCCAAAATGTTTATGGCATTTAGAAGTCCTGTAACCCTGAAGCATCACAGGTTTGGTACTCCTCACATCAGCTTCGTTTGCATATATTCCCTACAGGCAGGCTATTCTACTGGTTAACTCTATGGCCAGTCTTCCCTGGATTCTACATGTATTTGTGGAAAATAAAGCCTTAGGATTATGGGAGAGAGATCCAGGGTTACTACTGTTCTTATTGTTTCAGTGAATGGCTTTCCTTTTAAATAATTGTGTCAACTAAATGACTATTGAAAGTAATTGCATTATAGGATATTCATGTGTGCTCTCATTTTAGGAGTACCTTGAAACTTGTATGGTCTTCCCCTTTCCAACTCCCCTTCAATTCATCCTTCAAGTGCAAATATAGGTGAAGGGGAATATTTGTACAATAAATCATGTATAAAACATGTTGAAATTTATAGTGTTTTCCTCAGAGTCAAAGAAAATTTAAAAACTAAAGATTAGTTAATTAATTTAAAAATGTTTATATCAGCTATCTTTATGGTGGCAAAGAACTAGACATTTCACAGATGTCCATCTATTAGGGAATGGTTATACAAGTTGTGATATGTGATCACAGTGGAACACTACTGTGCTATAAGAAATGATGTGTTCAATGATCTTAGAAAAAAACATGGGATAAAGGTTAATAGGAAAGGAATATCATAAGGTACTTAAAAAGGTTAAACTGTTTACATTCCTACATGGGAAGATGAAACTTGTAATGGATAAACACTTTCTCATTATCAGGGCAGTTGGAAGGAGTACATAGAAAAAGCAAACATAGGTATGAGTTGAATATGAAAGGATGATATCTAAAAATATAAATTAAAGGGTGAGATAGGTATGCATTGGGAGAAAGAGAAAGGAAAACATAGAATGGGACAAATAACCTCACATAAAAGAGAAAAGAAAAAGCCTTTACAGTGGAGGAAAAGATAGGGAAGGTGAGAGGTAATGAGTAAATCTTAATCTTATCAGAATAGACTCAAAGAGGTAATAACATATGCACTCAATTCAGTAGAGAAATATATCTTACCCCATCATTAATATACCAAGATAACTTGTCCCTCTCTGAGCTATTTAGAGAGAATAGCTGAAAAAGTCCAAGGTCTCCCACTGCATTTAGGCACATCTCTAGTCCTCCTAATCTCTATCTTATCATGGTACACAGATGACCTAGGGGAGAGAAAGGCTGGTGACTTTGCACAGTCCTTCCTCACTGAAATCCAATTCATTTGTAAGTCATTACATGACCTTCTTGATGTCATGGTCCTCTCTAAAAATGAAGGATAAACAACAGAAACTCTACAGTTGGAGAGAAGGTGATAAGAGAAGGCAGGGGTGATAGAAGGAAGAAGAGATTGGGGGAGGTAGTAGTCAGAAGCAAAATGCTTTATAGGAAGGAAAAGGTGAAAGGAGAGAGCAAGAATAGAATAAACAGTGGGAAAAAGGAGGAAAAGAAATAAATACAGTTACCGACTATAATTATGAAAAAAATTTGGAAGCAAGTTTCTCTTATAAAGGCCTCATTTCTCAAACATATAGAGAACTGAGTCAAGTTTATAAAAATAAGAACCATTTCCAAATTGATAGATTGTCAAAAGATATGAGCAGTTTTCAGATGAAGTAATCAAAGCTATCTAGCCATATTAAAAAATGCTCTAAACCACTATTTATTGGAAAAATGCAAATTAAACAATTCTGAGGTACTACTGCATAACTATTAGGACAGAAATGGGAAATGATAAATGATGGAGGGGATGTGGGGAAAATGAGTCATTAATGTACTGTTGGTGGAGCTATGAAACATTCTGGAGAACAATTTGGAACTATGTCTAAGGGCTATAAAACCATGCATACATTTTGAACTAGCAATACCACAACTAGGTCTGTATCCCAAAAGAGGTAGAAAACAAAAAGGAAAAAGACCTATATGTACAAAAATATTTATAGCAGCTATTTCCTGATGATAAAAATTTGAAACTGAGATGATGTCCATCAATTGGGAGTGACTGAACAAATTGTTAAATGTTATTGTGGTAAAATATTATTGTTTATAAGAAATGATGAGAAGAATGCTATCAGAAAAAAAAAAACCTCCGGAGGGGGAGGAACCAAGATGGCAGAGTAGAAGCAAGAAATTCCATGAGCTCCCACCATGACCATCTCCAATACTTGCAAAATATGACTCTAAACAAATCTTAGAGCTACAGACCCCACAAAGTGATAGAGAGAAAGAAATCTCCCGCTGAAGGCAGCCTGCCAGGCTGACAGGTAGGGTCTATCACAGTGCACTGGGAGCCAAGCCCAGTCCCATGTAAGCCACATGGTTCTGGTCCCAGGGAAGTCCTGGCCAGCAGACCAGGGTGGGAAGACTTCAGGAGAGTGAATCACCAGCAACTGTGGAGGTTTCCAGACTTCTCAACCCATAAACAACAAAGAGAAATTAAAAGGTCAGTGAGAAACTCTGTTGGAACTGGGTGATTGAAAAGCATGGTCCAGCCCTTGTTCCAAGGGCTAGAAGTGGCAGAGGTGTGGTGGCTGCAGCTGCTGCTATGTGGATGACTCTGGAGCTCCAGGACTGCAGATAGTAGGGGGACCAAGCAACCATTCAAAGGGTAATCACTCTCACTTTAACCTGCTTGAATCTGTGTTGCTGTCTTGGGCAGTGGTTCTAGGGTGAGAAACGCCAATGTGCCAGTGTGGTGGCTGTAGAGAAAGTGGCCTCCTCACACCTCTGACAACATTTGTGAAAACCCTAGTGATTTGGGATGAAGCTCTCCACTCTGGAAGCAGAGTTCTACCATGGCAAAGAGCTCAGAAGTCAGTTAATTGGCTGGCAAGATGAGCAAGCAGAGGAAGTGCTATAAGCCCACAGAATCCTTTCTTTGGGATAAAAAGGATCAAAGCATAGAATGGGATGAAGACAACAAAGTCAGAACTCCTGCATCAAAAGCTTCCAAGAAAAATATGAATTGCTTACAGGCCATGAAGGAGCTCAAGAAGGATTTTGAAAATCAAGTAAGAGAAGTGGAGGAACAATTGGGAAGAGAAATGAGAATGAGGCAAAAAATCATAAAAAGTGAGTCAACAGCCTGCTAAAGGAGACTCCCAAAATACTGAAGTAAATAACAACTTTAAAAATAGACTAACTCAAATGTCAAAAGAGGCCCTAAAAGCCAATGAGGAGAAGAATGCCTTAAAACTTGAATTGCCCAGGTGGAAAAGGAATTTCAAAAACTCACTGAAGAGAATAATTCCTTCAAAATTAGATTGTAGCAAATGGAAGCTAGTGTCTTATGAGAAATCAAGATACTATAAAACATATCCAAACAAATGAAAAAATGAAGGCAATGTGAAATATCTCATTGTAAAAACCACTGACCTGGAAAAGAGATCCAGGAGAGATAATTTAAAAATTATGCCTGAAAGCCATGATAAAAAAAGAACCTAGAAATTATCCTTCAAAAAATTCTCAAGGAAAATTACTCTGATATTCTAGAACCAGAGAGGAAAACAGAAATAGAAAGAATTCACCAATCCTAGAAATATTACACTCAAATTCCAGAGTTTCCAGGTCAAGGAAGAAATATTACAAGCAGCCAGGAAGAAACAATTTGAGTATTGTGCAAAACAATCAGGATAACACAAGATCTAGTAGCTTCAACATTAAGGGATCAGAGGGCTTGGAATATGATATTCTGAAGGTCAAAGGAGCTAGGATTAAAACCAAGAATCATGTACCCTGCAAAACTAAATATCATGTTTCAGGGGAAAATATACTCATTCAATGAAATAGAGGACTTTCAAGAATTCTTGATGAAAAAACCAGAGCTTAACAGAAAATTTGACTTTCAAATACAAGAAGTAAGAGAAGCATGAAGAAGCAAACAGGAAAAAGTAATCATGAGGAATCTATTAAATTTGAACTATTTACATTCCTACATGGAAAGATTATATTTATAAATCATGAGACTTTTCTCGGTATGAGGAGAGTTGAAGGAAATATATATATATATATATATATATATATATATATATATACATATATATATATACGTGTGTGTATACATATACACACATATATGTTTATATAGGAGGAGGCATATGTGTATAAACACATATGTGTATATATGTGTGTACATGTATACATAGAGGGCACAGGATCAGTAGAATAGTTGGGGATGATATCTAAAAAAAATTAAGAGGTGAGAGAGGAATATAATGAGAGAAGATAGGGAGGGATAGAATAGGGTAAATTATCTCATATAAAAGAGGCCAGAGAAAACTGTTACAATGGAGGGGAAGAACAAGAAGGCAAAAGGGAATGGATCAACCTTACTGTCACTGAATTTGGCTTAAGAATGAAATAACATGCACACTCAATTGGGTATCTGATGCTACAGGAAAGTAAGGGAAGAGGGGATAAGAGGGAGGATGACAGAAGAGAGGGCAGATTGGGGGGAGGGGAGTTAGAAGCACACATTTTGAAAAGGTACAGGCTCAAAGTAGGAAACAGAGTAAGTGTGGGGGAAGATAGGATGGAGGGAAATATAGCTACTCTTTCACCTTATATCTACTATGAAAAAGTTTTGTGTAACTATACATGTACAATCTATATTGAATCACTTATCTTCTCAGTAGGGATGAATTACAAAGGTAAGAAGGGAAAGAATCTGTAAATCAAAGTTTTAGAAACAAATAAAATTGTTTTTACATGAAACTGAGAAATAAGATATATAGACACCAGGGTATAGAAATTCATTTGGGGGCAAAGTCAAGATGGCAGAGTAGAAGCATGCCTGGCTTCCACCTTCCCCAATCAATGTAAAAAGGGGACTCTGAACAAACTTTGGAGCTGCAGAATCCTCAAAATGAAACAGAGAAACTAACCTCCCGCTGAGGACAGCCTGGCAGGAATCAGCCAGCATAGCGCTCTTAGCCGAGCCTAGGCCCTGTGAGTGGAGATTTTAGCCCCAGGGTGGAGGTACTCGAGATCTGCAGCAGCTGTGGCCATTCCAGAATTATCAACACATAGATGCGAAGGACAAAGTGAGAGGTCAGTGCAGTCTGGACTTTGGAACCCAGTAAGTGGAAGTGTGTGGCTTTTGCCCCGGGGCAAGAAGCCGCTGAGATGCCTGCAAAGCCAGCCAGTGCCACATGGCAGTTTCAGCTCCTGGCCTGCAGTGTAGGGGAACCAAGCACCAGTCAGAGGGGTAATCACTCTTGCTTTAACCTGCTTGGATCTGGATTGCAGTCTAGGGTGGAGGTCCTGGGGTGTGTGTCCAGCTTGCCAGAGCATGTGGAGACCTCAGAGAGGGCACCCATCTAATACCTCCAGCAACTGAGAAAATCCCAGCATTTGGGATAAAAGCTCCCCTGTCTGGCGGCACAGTCCTACTGTGGCAAAAAGCCCAGGGGTCAAGTGACTGAGGGGCGACATGACCAGGCAAAGGAAACAAAGCAGACAGAAGGCTCCAACATTAATTACATTCCTATTTTGGGGTGAAAAAGGAGCAAAGCATGGAACAGGAGGAACACAGTGAAGTCAGAACTCCTGTACCAAAAGCTTCAAAGGAAAATCTGAGCTTGTTATATATAGGCCATAGAGGACCTTAAGAAGCAGATAAGAGAAGTGGAGGAAAAATTGGGAAGAGAAATGAGAACAATGCAAGAAAATTACAAAATGAGAGTCAACAGCCTGACTGAGGAAATTACACCTTAAAAAATAGACTAACTCAATTGGCAAAAGAGTCTCAAAAGAGCAATGAGGAGAACATTGCCTTAAAAAGCAGAATTGGGTTCTCTCTCCTTTCCTTTTCCACGCTGCTGCTGCAGCCATGAGTATGCTCAGGCTTCAGAAGAGGCTTGCCTCTAGTGTCCTTCGATGTGGAAAGAAGAAGGTATGGCTTGACCCCAATGAGACCAATGAAATTGCCAATGCCAATTCTCGCCAGCAGATCCGGAAGCTGATTAAAGATGGGCTTATCATCCGGAAGCCCGTTACTGTGCACTCTTGGGCCAGATGCCGAAAAAATACTCTGGCTCGAAGGAAGGGCAGGCACATGGGTATTGGTAAGAGAAAGGGTACTGCCAATGCTCGTATGCCTGAGAAGGTGACCTGGATTAGGCGAATGAGGATTCTTCCCCGTCTGCTTCGAAGATATCGTGAATCCAAAAAGATTGACCGCCACATGTACCACAGCCTGTACTTGAAGGTGAAGTGAAATGTGTTCAAAAACAAATGAATCCTGATGGAGCACATTCATAAACTAAAGGCAGACAAGGCCCGGAAGAAGCTCTTGGCTGACCAGGCTGAAGCTCGAAGGTCTAAGACTAAAGAAGCACAAAAGCGTCGGGAAGAGCGTCAGCAGGCTAAGAAAGAGGAGATCATCAAGACTTTGTCCAAAGAGGAGGAGACTAAAAAATGATCCTCCCCTATCTCCTCTGTACATAGTACCCTTCTATTTGGCATGGACAACTGTCAAAAAAAAAAAAAAGCAAAATTGGCCAGATGGAAAAAGAATCTCAAAAGCTCACTAAGGACAATCATTGCTTCAGAATTAGATTGGAGCAAATGGAAGCTACTGACTTTATGAGAAATCAAGATGCTGTTAAACAGATTCAAACAAATGAAAGAAGGCAATATGAAATATCTCATGGGAACAACCACTGACCTGGAAAATAGATCCAGGAGAGGGAATTTTAAAATTATTGGACTACCTGAAAGCTATCATCAAAGAAAGAACCTAGAAATCATCCTCCAGGAAGTTATCAAAATAAACCGCCCTGATATTTTAGAACCAGAGGGCAAAATAGAGGTTGAAAGAATCCACCGATCACCTCCTGAAAAAAGATCCCAAAAAGAAAACTCCTAGCAATATTATAGCCAGGTTCCAGAATTCCCAGATTAAGGAGAGAATATTACAAGCAGCCATGAAGAAACAATTTGAATATTGTGGAAACACAATCGGGATAACCCAGGATTTGGCAGCTTCTACACTGAGGGATCAAAGGACTTGGAATATGATATTTTAGAGGTCAAAGGAGCTGGAATTAAAACCAAGAATCACCTACCCAGCAAAACTGAGTATCATGTTTCAGGGGAAAATATGGTCATTCAGTGCAATAGAGGACTTCAAAGCATTCTTGATGAAAAAGCCAGACTTGAATAGAAAATTTGGCATTCAGATACAAGAAGTAAGAGAAGTATGAGAAGGTAAACAGGGAAAAGAATAATAAGGAACATATCAAAGTTAAACTATTAACATTTGTATATGGAAAAACAATAATTGTAACTGATGAAACTTTTGTCAGTATGAAAACCCTTGAAAGGAATAGAAATACATACATACATACATATATACATATATACATACATATGTGAGGGTATAGGGGCATATGAATACATATGTGAGTGTGTGTGTATATGTTTACTGGTATACATAGACAGAGGGCACAGAACCAATTTACCAGGAAGGGATGATACTTAAAAGGTGAAATTAAGAGGTGAGAGAGGAATATAATGAGAGGAGATGGAGAGAGAAAGAATGGGGTAAACTATCTCATATAGAAGAGGCAAGGGAAAATGGTTACAATGCAGGGAAAGAATAGGAAGGCAAAAGGGAATGGGTCGACCTTATTTTCATTGAATTTGGCTTGGGGCGGGAATGAAATACACACTAAATAGGGTATCTCACCCTACGGGAAAGTAGGGGGGAAGGGGACAAGAGGGGGGGATGATGGAAGGGAGGGCAGGCTGGGGGGAGGGAAATTGGAAGCACCCACTTTTGAAAAAGGATAGGATCAAAATAGAGAATATAACAAGTGGGAGGTGGGATAGGAGGGAGAGAAATATAGGCAGTCTTTTACAATATATCTACGATGTTATTGTTTTGCATTAGCTACACATGTACAATCTATACTGAATTGCATATCTTCCCAGTAAGGGTGGGTGACAAGGGAAGAACTGAATGAATCTTTAATTCAAAGTTTTAAAATCAAATGTTCAATTATATATATATATATATACTATTATTAATATTATTTTACATGTAATTGGGAAATAAGATATACAGGCATGGGGGCATAGAGATCCACCATGCCTCACTGGAAAAGTCAAAATGGGTATGGGAGAAAATATGGGAGAGAGCAGATTGGAGGAGGGGATATCCTGTAGGAATGCTACTCAAAATCTGGCAGAAATGAATGATGTAAATCAGAAGTTAATAAAACTTTAGAAAAATGAAAAATAAATTAAAACAAAAAAAGAAATCCATCTTGACCTACTAGAAAGTTAGAAGGGAAATGGGGGAGGATATAAGTGAGAGCACTTAGGGGAAACAGGTATTCAGTAGGATCACTATTTTGGGATGGGAGGTAGAGGAAATATGGGGAGAAAATTTGCAACTCAAAATCTTGTGGAAATGAAGGTTGATAACTAAAAATAAACAAATTAAAATTTAAAAGAGGAAATAAAAAACCTGGAAAGACTTACAAGACTGAAAAGAAGCTGATGAAAAGTGACACGTACTGTGTAAAATATTGTAAGATGATTAGTTGTAAATGACTTAGCTCTTCCCAGAAATATAATGATCCAAGTCAATTCTGAAGCACTTGCTATGAAAAATGCTCTCCATCACCAGAGAAAGAACTGATGATGCCTAAATGTGGATTGAAGCATACTTTTTTCTTTACTTTTTTTTATTTTTCTTGATTTTTTTCCTATGATTTTTTTTTACAATATGACTAATGTGGAAATATATTTTATAAGACTCCACATATATAACCTTTCTATAAGAATGTAAATTTTTAAGATCTTCCTTTCCCCTAGGTCAATTGCACCTGGAGCCTGTGGTGGAAGGCTTGTTTTTCAGGAATGCCCACACTTGGTGCTTTGTGATTGGGCAGTGGGTCAAGAGGGTTGTTACATTCTCTGACCCAGGAGAAGGCCATAAAAGCCCTGATGTGAGACTTTGTTTTGGGCTGACTTTGAGAAGTGTTGTGTGATCTGACCAGATGAGACTCTGGGCAGCAATTGAGAGCCCCCCGGCTTTGAAAAGCCCAGATGTTGATGCTTCCCTCTCTGGTAACTGTGATTTGGTATGGATGCAATGGTTGGACAGTTGGAGGCCTATCTGCTTGAAATGTTTCTGTCTGTATACTCTGAACTTCAGGGTACTGACCTTTTTCCCCTGAACTAGGTAAATTATATGTTTGATTGATTAAAGCAAGATTGTTAACCCGTTTTGAGTTGCTTTCCTTTAGAAAAGCAGATCTAAGAACCTATGTTGGCAGCCATCTTGGGGACACTGGGGTGCTTGCTGCTATAAACACATATTGAATTGCTTGCCTTCTCAGTGAGAGGTGTGGGGAAGGAGAAAGGGAGAAAATTTGGACCTCAAAGTTTTAAAAATGAATGTTAAACATTGGTTTTACATGTAATTGTGGAAAAATAAAATAATAAACTAAGTAAAAAAAGAAAGAAAAACATGGAAAGACTTGCATGAAATAATGGAGAAATGAGCAGAGCTGAAAGGACATTGTATACAGTAACAGCAATACTGTTTTAAGAATGACTTTGAACAATGAAGTCATTTTAATTATAAATACCTAAATTACCTTTAAAAGGCATGTGAAGAAAGAGGTTATCTGCATCCAGAGAAAGAACTGATGAATAGATGTATAGAATAATTTTACATATACATTTATATATTTTTGTTTAATGATAGCCGTCTCTAATGTGGAAGGGGAAAGAAGGATAATGGGAAGAAAAATTAAAAAAGAAATTTACATGATAACTTCATTGTGTACTTAAAAGGAATAGAAAGCTATACATAATAGATTTGTAGTTTCATGTGCAATCATCTTTTTATTATACTATGTTATGGAAATGCTTGTTTTATTTCATAAAGTAACAAATAATTTTTTTAATATATTTTTTCTTTAAAAGAAGAGGACTGAAATAACATCACTGTGCTGGGGTCAAGGTATATAGTATGTTTAACTATGGCTAATCAGACAAATATAATCTTGGAACTCTCTACCACAAGTTGGGCACAAATAGTTGTTATGAACACTTGGAGGGGATGTGTCTCTAAATTTGCACATTGCACAAAAATGTCTGCACATTTTTTCATATTTTGACTGCCGGGTAGGATACACACCTGTCAAAGCAAGCAGGTTCGGGTTAGGCAATGTAGATTATTTTAAGGCACCTTTTCTATTCCCTTACTCATGCCAGAAAGTGAGCATTGTGGTCCTTTAAAAAGGGCTGCTCAGACACCCAAGGGGCTCCTGAATCCCAGTGCTACATCAGTCCAATAAGAAAACAACTTTATGCCAGTGCGCAGGCTTGTAACTACAATTCCCTGCTGTTTTGTCATCTAACTATTGCCACAAGACTTTGAGGTAAGTAAGCATGAGAAAATGGTATGAATGATGGTAGGAATTGACTTGTACATAAATTAGGTCTAAGTGAGGCAGGTGCACAAAATCATCAGTCTCTCTTTCTTCTAGTAATGGGAGTCCAGGTTTTTGAATGGGAAAATGTGATCTGGAAAACCATCCTTGAATTGTCTTTCCTCATTTATTACTAAGATCATTTGTGGAAAATTTGTGTTTGGACTTTTTTTATTTTCTTGTCACTATACAAAATTGAAATCATGCTCTGAATCTCTGCAGTTTTAGAACTATTAGTTGAAAGAGTAAAATTTTTTTTTAAAGTAGGTACACCAAAAATAAATAAATAAATAAAAATAAAATCTAAATTTGTTTAATTTGAATATGTTAAAAACAAATTCAGGTAAATTAATTCCTGTACAGAGATTCAAAAAATATTATTTTTTTCAAATAGAGTATTTTATTTTAACTAAATTTTGTCCCTATCCAGTCAAAAAATTTTGTTTTTTTTAAATATCCAGAAAAACTAAACAAGCTGAATCTGATGATATATGTAATCTCCCATGTTATAGTTCCCCACTCCTGAAATTATGGGAGGCAGGAGAAATTTATTATTTTATCTTTAGAGGTAAGATTAGTTATTATAATAACTGATACTTTAGTTTCACTTTTTATTGATCTTTCAATTTGTTTTTATATTTTGAATATGCTTTTTTTTTCTGATTCTGCTTATTTCACTTTGTATCAGTTCTCTACCCAGATCTCTACCCAAAACCAAATAATGGATGACAGAGTTACCAGATGGCCCTAATTCCTACTCCCAGTGCTAGTTTATCTTCCCATGGGATTTCTTTCTATACTTTTGTTTACTGCCCTGGTACTCTATCTGGATTCCCTTTCTTTCCCAAGCTGCTGGAATATTACCATTCCCCAGTAGTACTACTTCTGTCCATTCCTCACTTCAGTGTTCCAAGACCTTGCTCTATACTTTCCTAAGCTGCCCTGGTCTGTAAAAATAACTTGCTGTGACTGTTTCTTGGTTTTCTTCATCAGAATTCAAACTGGCACATTTTTTAGGTTATTATAGACTAGGTGCATTGGGAGACCTATGTGAAAATATTTGCTCTCATTCAATTATTTTGAATCTATCACCTACGTTCTTTCTAGTTCTTTGCTACCAATAAAACCTCTTCTATAGATATTTTGTAGATTATATGTTATTGTTGTTTTAATATTCTTGGAGTGCATATTTAGTAGTAGGCTCTCTGGAACAAAAGGGGAGAACATTTTAGTTGCAAACCAGAATGTTGTGTTCCAGAATGGTTGGACAAATTTAAAAGTTTGCTAATAATCTGTTGTTGTTGTTATTATTATTATTGTTGTTGTTTTCCTAATTAACTGTTTAAATTTTTTGTCCTGTTGATCATTTTCCAGCTGTAAAACTTCAATAATAAATGGATAAATTCTCTGTAGTACCAACAAAAGATAAAAATAAAAACTATATACATATCCTGGTAGGCAAAGTATCAACATGGAATAGGTTAGACCTCGAATCAGGAAAACCTTTGAATCCAATGGCTAAGTCTTCCTAATTGTGTAACCATGAGCAAATGACTTACACTCTCTGAATCTATCTTCTGTTGTATAAAATGGCTGTAATAATACCTGTATTATCTAAATTTCACTGATGCTATTTGGGTGAAGGGAGACAGTATATGTAAAATACTTTATAGATCTCAATATTCAATCATCATCATCTACATTTCTTTTCACTTAGACCATAACTAATCCCCCCTACACTATTAAGATAATTGTTATTCTAATAGGAAATCAGACTGAATTCAAAAGTATCTATATGCTCATTTTTATGAATATTTCTTTTTAAAATGCTTAATGCAACTTATCCATGCTCACTGATCCGGTGCAACTCTTATCCATGTCCTTGCATAACATAAGCAAACCCTCTACAAAAAATCCACCCAATGTACTAACATCATAAAAATACCAGTGTAGAAGGCTTCATCATATCTAATGCCCCTCCTTTGACCTTTCATTTTCTTTTTTTTTCTCATATGTTTCTTTGAGGACATCCTTTACTCACATTTTCCCTCAAAATTCCTTTTTTATATTATCAGTCAGTTATTTAATAAACACTAAGTTCCTACTACATGCCAGACACTATTCTTAAAAAAAAAGAAGTAAAAGGAGTTGAAAGAAAGTCCCTGCCCTCAAATAGGTCACAATCTCATGGGAGGAGACAAGAAAAACATATGCAGAAATAAGTTA
This sequence comes from Petaurus breviceps papuanus, assembly GCF_028583685.1. Lineage (NCBI taxonomy): Eukaryota > Metazoa > Chordata > Mammalia > Diprotodontia > Petauridae > Petaurus > Petaurus breviceps. The sequence goes on along the minus strand of NW_027187419.1, from coordinate 34,194,155 downwards.
TATACAGGATTGTAATGGCAAGCAAAGAAATACTTAGTGCCTTGTTTCAAATATTTAATTATTTAGAACTTTGTTTCACTTCAAGTTTCTTTTAAACCTTGCTCATAATTATATCATCTTTTTTAAGAAACAGAACTTGTGAATCACACAGCTTTTGAACTCCACAATTTGTGAACCCTTGTTGCTGATACAACAGGAAGGTGTGGAACAGGGAGGAGCTAATGACCATATGTAGGGAGAAGCCTAAGCTGGGAAAGGGCAGAACTGAGAAGAGAGCACTTGTGGTGACAGACTTGAGAGAAGGGGAACTTTGTGGTGGCCAGGAACTCTGTCTGTCTATGTTGATTTGTGTTTATAATACTTTGTACAGAAGTCCTGGGAAGGGGATTGCCCTGGAAGCCCTGAAAGAGGATTTTCTGGTTGTCTGTTTACAGAAGTCCTGGAGGAGGACTGAAAATTTCTTTTGAGTGCTCAGATTGTTTGTGTGTCTGTGTTGATTTCACAGTCAGATAGTGAATTGTTGGTGGTTCTAGCAATGTACATGAATGCTGTTTTGGCTCTTTTAAGCTTTGTCTTCCCAGAAATAGAAACTTTGAAGGACTTGAGGTGGACTGGACACTGTGAACTTCAATATGGAACTGGATAAGGAATTGGATGAGGAGATGGACAAGGAGCTGGGATCTGCCTACCTTTGAATGCAAGTGACAGTTGGGTAGATTCAGGATGGAGCTGGGACCATGGAAGAGGATCCATGGAATCTGGGAGACAGCCTCAAGTCAAGATGAAAAGACCTCTTCTTGGGTACTTAATGCTGACAGAGAAGATCATGATTTACTGGGACCTAGGGGTGGAGAATGCTGACCTTTGTACCTTGTGTCTCTTAAAGAGCCTTGCTCCTTAAGGATAATTGAGTTAAAGACTTACTGAATGATATCTTTTGTTTAAAACTATGTGGCCACTTTAGTGATAACTTGTTATGTTATAACATCGTGAATGCTGTACTTTGGTTTCTGTGAATATTTTGCTTTAATTTACTGCTGAATAAACGGAGAGTTCACTATACAATGTAATCAGAACCTTAAAGCTGCTCACAGCAGCAGTCCTCTGGAAAACTGTGTGTATTTGGCTTTACAAGGATAAATAAGAAATAATTAAGAGAAGAGAGTCACTAGAATTAAGAGGGATTTAGAAAGCCTTCCTTTAGGAGATTGGATTTTATTTAGTATTTAAAAGAATTCAGAGAGAAGCCAGTAGGAAGAGATTAAGAGTGAAAGCTTTCCAGGAATGAGGTGCAGCCAGATAAAAAGCTCAGAGGCAAGAGTTGGAGTGACTTGTTCAGGAAATAGCAAGACCTATGTCATTGGATCAAAAGAAGGGAAGTAAGGCATAAGAAGAATGGAAGGGTTGGGGAGATGTTATAAAGGATGTTGAATATAAATTAGAAGATTTTTTATTTCTATTTGTGGAGGCAATAAGTAGTCATTGGAATTTATTGTGTAGGAGGGTAATATGGTTAGACCTGGGCTTTAGGAAAATCACTTTACTGCCTGATTGGAGAGTTAGAGTGGGAAAAGACTTAAATAAGGCAGATCCACCAATAGACTATTGCAATAGTACAGGTAGGAAGTAATAAGGGCTGCACTAGAGTGGTTTTAGTGTCTAAGAAGGGGGCATATTTGAAAGCTTTGCAAAGGTAAAATTAACAGCCTTTGTCAATGTAGTAAATGAGCAGGTGAAAGACAGTAAGGACTAGAGGATTACACCTAGGTTGCAACTCTAAGGAACTAGGAGGATGGTCTTTTCACCTATAGTAATATGGAAGGTAGGAGGTAAGAAGCATTTAGGTAGAAAGATATTAGTTCAATTTTGGACATGTAGACTTTAAGATATGTACAAAACATCTAGTTTGAGATGTCTAAAAGGCATTTGGAAATGAAATACTGGAAGTCAATAGATAGGTTAGGGCAGAGAGGTAGATTTGAGAATCATCAGCATAGAGAGGATAATTATATGGATCTGATGAGATATAATTATAGGGATCTGATGAGATCATCAATTAAAGTAGTATGGAAGGAGAAGAAAAGAAGACCCAGTAAAGAATCCTCTGGTACACCTGTGGTTAAAGTGTGTAATCTGAATGAGGATACAGAGGAAGAGACTGACGAGTGGTTGCATAACTGGGAGGAGAAGCAAGAGATAGTAGTGTCCCCAAAACTTAGAGTCTAAGGAGTACCAAGAAGGAGAGAGTGATCAATATTCTAAAGGTTGCAGAGATATTAAGAATAAGGATTGAAAGGGGCAGCTAGATGGTGCAGTGAATAGAATATAGGCCCTGGAGTCAGGAGGACCTGAGTTCAAATCCGACCTCAGACACTTAACACTTACTAGCTGTATGACCTTGGTCAAATCACCTAACCCCAATTGCCCTACCTCCCTCCCTCAAAAAAAAAAAGAATTGAGAAATGTCATTGGATCTAGCAATTAAGAGACCATTAGTAATACTGGAGAGAACAGTTTTGGTGCCATGAAGAGGCTGGAAGCTAGATTTTAAGGGGCAAAGCAGAAAAAAGAAAGGGATGGGTGCCTACCATGAATTTCCTGTTCAAGGAGTTTTGCCTCAAAGGATAACAGAGATGTGACATAATAGTTAGTGGAATTGAAGCATCAAGGAGGGTTTTTTTCAGAATGCGAGTGACATGAGCTTGTTTGTAGGCAGTAGGGAATGATCTATCTAGGAGACAGGGAGAAATTGGAAATCAGGGATAGAGTAGAGATGACAGAGTATAACAGCAAGGACTATAGCTACTCAGGATGGCTGCTAGCATAGGTTCTTTGATGTGCTTTTATAAAGGAAAGCAACTCAAGAGGGGTTAAAATATTACTTAAATCAAACATACATATTATTCACTCAGTTTGGGGGGAAGGTCAGCACCCCAAACTTCAGAAAATACAAACAGAAATTACAAGCGGACAACAATACAAACAGAAAAAATAATTCAATAGACCAACAGATAGGGTTCTAGCTGTCTGACCATTACATACATACATAGTTAGTTTAGTTGCCAGAGAGAGAAGCATCAGGATCTGTGTTTTCAAAGCCAGGAGCTCAAAGTCTACCCAGACTTACATATACCCTTCTTCATGGTCAGAGAACATCACAACCTTCATGACCTATTGTCTAATTACAAAGTAACAAAAGGTGTGTGCCTTCCTGAAAAACAAGCTTCTCTTGTTGGGCTCCAAGTGAGGCCCATTAAGGGCAGGGAAGATCTTCAAATTCCCTAGGCTTATTAAGGGTCAGGGAAGATCTTCAAATTTCCTTACCATTACACAGAGGGAGCAATATTTTGAAAAAAGTTGGAATTAAATAGGATCTTTGAGTAGGTATAAGGGTTAGCCTTAATAAGGAGTAAATCCAACTCATATGAGATCAGACTGAAGGAGAAAATAGTGGTAAGAAGGCATATCGGTGATATTAGGAGAAAAAAGAGCCCAGGGTGATAAACCTCTTCTTTTTTTCCTTTTCCCTATAAAATGAGGCAGCATTCTCAGTTAAGAGAACGGGGAAAGCTTACAGACTATTAATATCTACCACAAACTGCTACATTGCCCTCTGATTGGTAAACATTTTAAATGATTTGAAGATTGTAGAGCTCTATGGCTCAAAGTCATATGCCATTACCAATAGGGGAAGTCAGGGCTAGATTTCCAGAAGGAAAGCTACTAGGTTAAAACCTGAATAGCATATCAACAACCAAGATATAGATAGTAAAGATTCCCTTTAGCATTTCCACATTTAGCATTTCTACATTCAGCTAGGAGGCTTTTTCGAGGTCAGTTAGAACCTTCTAATCCAGAATTATTGAACATGGGAACAAGAGTGCCTTTCATATGAGAGCTGTCTCTATTGACTTTTATCATGTTCTCTAAATAAGACAGAGATACATGTGTTGACCATTTTCCTTCAAATATTTTATTTTTCTTTTGTTCCAAGAAGCTATCGTATATAGCTTCCAAATGCAGACAAGCCTTCAAGGGCTGCCTAAGGTGTTAAACACTTCATTTCACAAGGTAGGGGGAAAGGTAAATGGCATCCAAAATGAACCAATGAAAAGATCTAATGAGACAATGACATTTAAAGGGAAAAATTTGTTTCTCAGGTCCAAGATGCTTGTCCTATAGATGCTGCACAGAAAGAGAAACACAGCCAAGGAAAATGCAAGGGATGGCATGTCCTTTCTATCACTGAATCAGCAGGACAGAAAGGATCGCTGGCCAGTTAAAAATCTGCACACTTCAGCACATTTTCAGTACCATTTGCAAAATATATTATTCCCTGGTTGTCCTCTGAATATTCGAGTCACGTTCATCTCTAATTCACAGGTCATCTGAAATGAAGAGAGTGCCTGCTGTTGATTGCAGTAGCAGTTTACCCTGCAGTGGCAGATACAGGGCATTAGGGGAGGTATTATTTCAGATAATTCTTTCACCCTCCTCATTTTACATTTTTGTTGTGACTTCAGTTTCACCTTCTTTCCTAATGGCTGTGGTTTTAATTGAACTTTAAACCTGGGCATATAGCATACATCTGTTTTTTGACGTTCCCTAGGGGTTCCACAATTTGCACATCCTAAATATTCCTGGAAATGATTGTCCTTTTGAAATCTGAGCATTTTGAGGATTCATTTTTCCATCAAATGTAATTTATCAGTATTTTATGCTGCTATTATATACCCAGGTAAAATTTTCCCCAGTCAGATTCTAGAAAAGCTAAGTGAGACTTCGACTCCACAGTCAAAACTTGTGAAAGTCTGAGACATTCAGCTTCCCATCTCATATGAAGATTTTTCTGGGCACAGTGTCCTAAGCCAGAGTGCTTAGGGCTGGGATGCCACAAGGGTAGAAAACAAAACAGAACAAAACAAAAATATATCAGAGATCTGGGGATGCACATACTACTCCAACACTGAAAATGCAAGGTATTTGGATGATTGCCCACCCCAATCCACTGCAAAATTAAAACTTCTGAATCTATTTTTTTCTAAGGGGATTAGAGCAGTCACAGAGCACATGGCACCCATTTCTGGCTGGTATGCTAAAGCAGACAAGAATCAAATTTCAAGCTTTCTTCTGGGCTGTACTATTGTTTTTTTTTAATTAATTTGTTCATTTACTTCTAGTTTACAATATTAAGTTCCACAGTCCCTTGAATTTCAAATTTTCTCCCCCTCCATTTCCTCTCCTCCTCCACTATCATGGTGTCATGGACTCAAATATAGGATCTACAAATATCTTCACATTAATCATTAGTCAGGTTGTAAAGAAGGATTATAACTGATGGAATGATCAGTGGGAAAGAGGAAACAAAACAAAACAAGAAAAAGAAACAGAGCAAGTGGTTTACTTCAATCTGCATTCAGACTCTGAACTCTTTCTCTGGATGTGGATATCTCCTTCTATCATTAGTCTTTTGCAGTTGTTTTATAACCTTGCTTTGCTGAAAGGAACCCAGTCAATTGGAGTTAGTTATCATACATACATTGTGTCTGTGATTATGTACAGATTTCTCCTGGTTCTGCTCTTCTCACTCAGCTTCAGTTTATATAATCTCTCCAGGTTATTATGAAGTCCATCTGCTCCTCATTTCTTATAGCATAGTAGTATTCCATTACATTCGCATACCACAACTTGTTCAGCCATTTCCCAATTGGTGAGTATTCCCTTGATTTCCAATACCACCACAAAAAGAGCTGCTATAAATATTTTTTTAAGGGGCAGCTAGGTGGATCAGCAAGTAAGAGCACCAACTCCAGTGTCAGGATGACCTGGGGATCAAATCTGGGCTCAGATACTTAGCACCACACCCAGAAATAACTGGCCATGTAACCTTGAGCAAGTTACTTAACCCCAATTGCTATATATATATATATATATATATATATTACATATGGGTCCTCCTAACACTTCTCTAATATAATTATATTTAGCCCTTTAGGCATAGTTCCATATTGCTTTCCAGGATGGTTGGATCAGTTCATAACTCCATCAAGAGTGTATTAGTGTTCTAATTTTTCCACATCCTCTCCAGCATTTGTCATTTTCCTGCTTTGTCATCTTAGCCAATCTGACTGGTGAGATGTGGTACCTCAGAGTTGTTTTGATTTGCATTTCTTTAATCAGTAGTGATTTAGAGCATTATTCCATATACTTATAGATATCTTTAATTTCTTCTTCTGAAAACTGACTGTTCATATGCTTTGACCATTTATCAATTGGGGAATGACTTGTATTCTTATAGATTTGACTCAATTCTCTGTATATTTTAAGATGAGGCTTTTATCAGAGACATTCTTCTCATTTAATATTTCTCAAAAACTAAATATAGTATTTAGTATATAGTATAGTAATTTCTGAGAAGTTGCATTGGGTAGTATATTGGCATTCCTCGATCCCATGATTAAGCCAAAAGATAATGGGGAAAAGATAGCACTGGTCAAATATTATTTTGTTTCTATTTTGTATTCCAAATATCATAATCTTTGGCTTATGATAGAACAAAAATGACTAATGGACAGTTGTCAACCAAAATGATTAGAGATAAAGTGTATTTCTGCTTTCCATGAATTCAGGCCCAGAAAATTATATCCTAGGGTAATAAAGGATGCTTGACAGATACAATTTCTAAGCAATTCCCAGAGATATTTGGACTTTTATTTAGAAAATCATAGAGAATAAGAAAGTTATAGCAGGACTGGAGAAGGGTAAAAGATATGTTGATGATCTTCTAAAGAGAGAGGACTCAGAATGCTAAGGTCAATAAGCGTAATTTCACTTCAGTATCAAAGTTTTTCATTTCAAAGTTGGTTAACTGGATAGACCCTAATGACATTTTCACTATGTTCTTTAGCATTTATATAAATGAGTTGTATCAATGCATAGATATGTTTACCAAATTTACAGGTGGTAAAGACTGGGTGATGAGTGGCAATGCTGACTTTTATACAGGATAATAGAGTTATGATGCAAAAATATTTAAACATGCTCTCTGTCTCTGCCTTTTTCTGACCCTCTCTATGTGTCTCTATGTCTCTTTGTCTCTTTTTCTGTCTTTGACTTCTCCAAGACTCATAGGGATAGTGGAGGGTGCAGATTTGAACCTCTGTGGACAGAATTGCTATTGTGACCTTCTCAATGCCAACATGAGAAGCATAGACAACAGTATGTAGCATGAGGTTGGAGACTGGAGATTTTATACCTAGAAAAACTGATAAGATACTAGTGTACCATTAAGTAATCTTCAAGAGTCACTGGTCTAGAATTTTTTGTACAATATAGTAAGATGAAATTTAACAATGATAACCTCATCCAAAATCTAACTTCACAAACACATGATGGAGAAAGGTAAAAGTTGATTTTAGTTAATCTACAAAAGAGGTCATTTGGGGAAATATAAAGGATGTGATTCAACTGTATGTAACAGATAAAAATGTTAATATAATCTTAGTTTTCTTTTTTGGAGCGCAATTGGGGTTAAGTGACTTGCCCAAGGTCACATGGCTAGTTTTTTTGTTAAGTGTCTGAGGATGGATTTGAACTCAGGTTCTCCTGACTCCAGGGCTGGTGCTCTATTCACTGCTCCACCTAGCCACCCCCTATAATCTTAGTTTTCATTAAAAGACATCTAGTGTCTAAGACCATAGAGATATTTTCTCGATTCACAGGTCCTTGTTCAGAACAAATCTACAGTCCTACATTCAGTGCAGTGCTCCACATATTAGGAAACAGAATCCTGAATTTCTGATTCAATTCTGTTCAGATAATATCATAAAGACCTACTATATACCATGCACTATGCTGGGGCTAGAGACACAAACACAAAACACTCCCTGTCCTGAAAGAGCTAATAATTAAATCTGTCCAAAAAAAAATGGTCTGCCTTAAGAGTTAATGTATTCGGTCTCACTGATGTGATGACTGAAGTCTGAATAACCACTTGTTTATGTTGTACTAAGGCTTCTTGTACAGGCATTGATTGCACTAGATGACTTTTCAGGTCCCTTTCAATTCTGAAATTCCGTGATCCTGAATTTCTTCTCCAAATCAGTAAAGAAAAAAAAAGTGTAGGTAGGAACAGTCATTCAATAGATAGATAGATGATAGATAGATTAGATAGATAGATAGATAGATAGATAGATAGATAGATAGATAGATACATAGATACATAGATAGATACATAGATAGATGCATAGATAGATGCATAGATAGATACATAGCTACATAGATAGATACATAGATAGATAGATACATAGATAGATAGATAGATAGATAGATAGATAGATAGATAGATAGATAGATAGATACATAGATACATAGATAGATACATAGATAGATGCATAGATAGATGCATAGATAGATACATAGCTACATAGATAGATACATAGATAGATAGATACATAGATAGATAGATAGATAGATAGATAGATAGATAGATAGATAGATAGATAGACAGACAAATAGATGTACATAGAAATCTATCTATCCACATATAGCTCTCTCTCTCTATATATATGTATATATGCATATGCTTTCTCTCTATATATGATATAACTCTCTATATCATTATAGATATGTCTATCAACACCTTAAATTTTTCAAGACAACTTATGTACATTATCTTATATGATCTTCACAAAAATACTATCAGAAATACATAGCATGCCTTTAGTCATAAATTAATGTCAGAACCAGCTCAGTTTGTGCCATACTAATGTATCATGGAGCATCCTTAAAGAATCCATCAGTCAACAAGGATTTATTAAACTCTTACTATGTGCCAAACATTATATTGGGGCTTTTTGGATACATAGAAAGGCAAAATAAAATTTTCAAAAACAAAGACAGAACAGTCCTTGCTCTCAGAGTTCACAGTCTGGCTTAGAAGATTTGGCCAACAGTAGTAAAGGACTATAGTAATCTACTGTTTGATAAACCCAAAAGCTCCAGCTTCTGGGATAAGAACTCAATATTTGACAAAAATAACTTCCAGAAAAACTATAAAATAACATGGCAGAAACTAGGCATAGACCAACGTCTTCAGGTCTAAATAGATGCATGATTTAATCATAAAGAATGATACCATAAGCAAATTAGGAGAGCAAGAAAGAGTTTACCTGTCAGATCTATGGAAAAGGGAAGAATTTATGACCAAACAAGAGATAGAGAACATTACGAAATGTAAAATAGATCATTTTGATTACATTAAATTGAAAAGTTGTTGCACAAAAAAAAAACAATGCAGCTAAGATTAGAAGGAAAGCAGAAAGCTGGGAAATAATTTTTACAGACAGTGTTTCTGATAATGACCTCACTTCTCAAATATAAAGATAACTGAGTCAAATTCATAAGAATACAAGTCACTCTCCAATTGATAAATGGTCAAAAGATATCAAGAGGCAGTTTTCACAGGAAGAAATTAAAGCTATCTATAGTCATAAGAATAAATGTTCAAAATCACTATTAATTAGAGAAATGAAAATTAAAACAAATATGAGGTACCATATCACATCAATCAGATTGGCTAAAATGAAATAAAAGGAAAATACTAAGTATTGAAGAAGATGTTGGAAAATTGGAACACTAATGCATTATTGGTGGAGTTGTGAGTTGATCCAATCATTCTAGAGAGCAATTTAGAACTATGCCCAAATGGGCTATAAAATTTTGCATACCCTTTGATTCAGCAATAGCACTCCCATGTCTGTATTCCTAAGAGATCATAAAAAGGGAAATGGCCCCACATGTTAAAAAAAAAAAACAACATGTATAGCAGCTCTTTTTGTGGTGGCAAATAATTGGAAATTGAGGAGATGTTGTCAATTAGTGAACGGCTGAACAAATTGTGCTATATGAATGTAATGGAACATTATTATGCCATAAAAGACGATGAGCAGGCATATTTCAGGAAAACCTGGAAAAATTTACATGAATTGATGCTGAGAGAAGTGAGTAGAGCCAGAAAAACATTGTACATAGTAACCGCAACATTGTGCAATGATCATGATAGACTTAGCTCTCCTCAGCAATAAAATTGTCCAAGACAATTCCAAGTGACCGATAATGGAAAATGCCATCCACATCCAGAGAAAGAACTAAGGAGTCTGAATGCAGATTAAAGTATAAAGTTTTAATTTTTTTTTCTTTCACATTGTTTTTCTTTTGTTCTGATTCTTCTTTCACAAGATAACTAATGTGGAAATATGCTTGATCTGATTGCACATGTATAACCTATATGAGATTGCTTGCTGTCTTGGGGAGGGAGAAGGGAAAAAAGGAGAAAAAATTTGGAATTTGAAATATTACAAAAACGAATGTTTAAAACTATCTTTATGTGTAATTAGAAAAAAATAAAATGCTATCCTGTGCAAAAATAACAACATTTTTTAAAGTAGGTTGTGTTAAATAAAATAAGATTACATTTATCAATGTCTCCTGCCTTCAAATATTATACTTTTTTTTTCAGTATCCTCCTGCCTTTCAGCAAGCAGAACTGCTCCTCTGAACTTAATTTCAGTCAATGAGGAATATCTGCTTGGTGACATCCATGATAGCAACTTTGAAAGAAGAGTTTATTGTAACCAAGAAAGGTATTATATTATATTAGAATTAATTATTGTAAAGGAAAAGAACAATGGCAGAGTCAGGAATATATCCTAGGACTTAGTAAAGAGATTTTTAAAAGTTCAAAGAATTGAAAGGTATGTTCCAATTTCCTTAAATATACAAAGCAAAGATAAAGATTCTCAAAAACAAAATCTAACAATATTGTCAAAGATCATCCCAAGAAGAAAAGAAGGTATCCAAAGAGTCAAATATGGATGCAAATGGTGTCATCCAATGAGATTATATTTTGAAAGGACATATACAACAGATGTGATTTTGTGGCATTTCACTAATGATAAATACAAAAAAAAAATCCAAGCCTATAAGAAAGTTAGCAGGACTGCAAACCACCAGAATGAGCTAAGACTTAGGACAAATAAGAACAAAGAAAGAGGAAGCATTTTGTTAAGGGATGTTTGATACCAAGCGAGAAACAAATTAAAAACAGCCCCCCACTCCAGCTCCACCCCTGCGTGGTGTCAAGTACTACTTGTGTAATATTTATGTAGCAGTATATAGCATAATAGGAAAGCTAGGTGGCATAGAGGATTCAGCACTGAGTCTGAAGTCAGGAATACCTGAATTCAAATTCTGCCTCAAACACTGCTGTGTGATCTTACACAAGTAACTAAACCCTGTTTACCTCAGTTCTTCATCTGAGAAATTAAATGAAAAAGGAAATGACAAACCATTCCACTAACTTTGCCAAGAAGACCCCAAAGGGAGTCACGAAGAGTTGAACATGAGTGAAACAAAAGAACATGTCGGGTGATACTAAAAGATCTCAAGATCAAGAATGACTCAAAACCTATTTTATTTCTGCGTTCTATATTGAAAAGCATGGAGCACTGTTGACTGTATGGTAGTGAAGTAAAATGAGCCCAAAATTGGATGAACAACCATTTTTTTGTTGTTCAGTTGTGACCAATTCTTTGGGACCTCATGGACTACAGCATGCCAGTGCTGTTCATGGGGTTTTCTCAGTAAAGATAATGGAGTGGTTTGTCATTTCCTTCTCCAGTGGATTAAGGGGGAACAAAAAAGGTTAAGTGACTTGCACAGGATCATACAGCTGCTAAGTTATCTGGTCATTCGGTTCATAATGACTCCAGGCCCAGTGTTCTATTCACTGAACCACCTGGCATGCCTAGTGTATAATTAACAGGCCAATGTCAACCTGAAGGGAAGCCATAAATTACTTACCACAATAGCCTTTTTCCTTGGTGTGTTAAGCATGTTTATCAATGATTTGAATAAATACATAAGTATCATAGTTATCAAATATCTAAATGGTTATCAATTAACCAATCATTCAACAATCTTTTAAGTGTTTTCTATGTCTTAGGCAATAGTATAGAAATACAAAAACAAAACTGTCCCTACCCTAAAGTAGATTACATTCTATCAAGGGAAAGAAAATACAGATAAACTAATCAACATAAAGTAAGTATAATATAAATAAAATGTAATGTGAGTTGGATGAAACACCAACAGCTAAGATATAGGAAAGTACACATGTAGGATGCATGCGTAGTGAAAAAGGTGAATTTGAGGTGAATTTTGAAGAATAAAGAAAAAGAAAAGTGGAAATACCAAGAGTCAGAGGTAATGAGGGAGTGCATTCCAGACATGGAAGAGGGCCTATGACAAAATTCAGAGAAGACAGATGTATAGGAAAAACAGCAAGAAAGTCAGTCAGTATGGCTGGACCTGAGAGTATGTATAGGAAAAGTATAATAAGAATAGAAAGAGAAGTTAGTGTTCAGTTGTTAAGGGTTGTAGCGGCAAGCACACTGTTATACCCAGGACGGCTTCTAGCACAGACTCTTAGAGCTGCCTTACTAGGAACGATAGCTGTTTAAGGGATCAACAATCCTTACATTTACTCGTTCAGGGGAAAAGTCAGCACCCTGAACTTCAGAGAAAACACAAGCAGAGAAATAAAGACCAGGTGACAGGCCTCTGACTGTCTAAATAAATTACATACTTTATATACATCCCTGGATCGAGAGATTTCTTTAACATCTGAGCAGTCAGGGAGCTCTGAACATACAGCCGTTCAGAATCTTGACCAGAGAATCACATGATCCTTCTCATAAGTGAATGGAATAAAAGTGAAAACTTCTCGGGCAACATTCCAGAAATCTGAACAGAATTGTAATAAAGTACCAGAGATTTAGTAACCTGGGCTGGGACCCTTGCCTTACTTCCCTGGTCATAAGTTGAAGTTTTTGCTTAGACCCTGCCAATTTAACCACAGGCCCAAATGTTCCAGACTTGTTTCCACTGGCCACCATCTGACCTGTATAAATATAAAATTGGAACTCCTGTTGTGGAACTCCAGGCATGTCACAATGTTCTAAAATCTCCATGATTCATAAAATATTGTCTACTTTCATATCTATAATGATATTGTTAGAAAAATTTATCTTCTGCTTTCATATCTAAGTTGATACTGATGACATATTTTGTCTGTTTCCATTTCCACTAGACACGTACCTTCGGCTTTTTGATATTACTGACATTTCATCTACAAATGTCAGCAGATTTTTGCAGTTAAGATTGTGCACCTCAGTTCCTAATTAATGGAAACAGGAAAGAACAAGGGGGGAAGGGGTGGTCTTTTGGGTGTATAACCAAGTTTTGTATTTTGCTTCTCCTACTAGACTGCCTCTAGTAGCAATACCACCCTTCTTGCAAGAAGACATAATTAAATAAATCCTTCCTGTCTCTACTTGGAGATTTGTTTGCTTATTCTATTTTGGACAAGGATTGTTCTTGTCCCCACATAAGCAAGCCCCCAAAGCAAAATACCAACTCAGAACATATACATTTCTCAGAGACAGAAGACATCACAACCCTTGTGACTCAGTGCCTAATTAGAAATTAGCAAAAGGTGTGGAAGTCTTCCTACAAGTAAGCCTCCCCTAAGTAAGTTTTTTAATGGGCTCTGAGTGAGGCCTATTAATGGGCGGGGAAGATCTTAAATCCCATTAACATTGTAAGGTTTCAAAAACCAAACAGAGGAATAGGGGATTATTAGGTTTTATTGAACAACGTGAACTTTCCTAGTGCTGCCCTTTAGGAATAAATTCTTTGTTTTATTTTAGAAAATGGACTAGAGATAGGAGAGGCCTGACAATCAGAGATAATTTGGGTATATTGCTCTTGTCAAAATAAGAAGTGATGAGAGTATATATTAGGCTGGTGGTGCTATCAGTGGAGAGAAAGGGATGGATATGAGAAATGGTGTGGAATTAGAATTGACAAGATGTAATAACTGATTGGATCTGTGCAGCAATCAAGAGGGAAAAAAATCAGGTTGGTATCCAGAAGCATAACTGATTGACTTAAAAAATGGTAGTTTCCTAAATAGGTTAAGAGAAGGTAGAAGGTAGGGAGAGGGATGAGTTTTGTGGGAAAGAAAATGAGTTTGTTTGTTTGTTTCCATTTGTTCAGTTTAAGTTGACTACAGGATATCTGGTTCAAAATGTCTAATATGTGATTGGTGAAGCAGGATTAGAGTTGAGGAGAGAAACTAAATGTTTGATTTATATGTTGATTAGTCATCTGAGAAGGAAAGATAATCAAATACATAGCAATTGATAAGGTTACCACATGAAAGAAAGTTTAGAGAGAAGAGGGCCCAAGGTATAGGTTGTGAGTGATGATTCATACAATGGAGGTGATGGAGAAGAAATAGTCAAGTAGAATGAAAAGTAAGAGAGAGTAGGGAAAGGCGTAGTTAGGTGGTTCAGAGAATAGAGCACCAGCTCAGGAGTCAGGAGGACTGGAGTTCAAATATGGCCTCAGACACTTGATACTTAATTAGCTGTGTGACCTTGGGCAAGTCACTTAACCCTTATTGGTGGATCTGAGTTGATTTCACAGGCAGATAGTGAATTGATAATGGTGCCGGCAATGTATATGAAAATTATTGTGGTTCTGTTAAGTTTTGTCCTCCCAGAAACAGGAACTATGAAGGACTTCAGGTGGACTGGACACTGTGAGCTTCAATATGGAATGGGAGCTGGACAAGGGACTGGACGAAGAACTGGACAAGGAGCTGGACAAGGAACTGGGAGCTGCCTGTCACCCAGGTGACAGTTGTATAGATTCAGGTAGGATCTGGGACCATGAAAGCAGAACCATGGAAATTGAGAGCCAACCTTGGGTCAAGATTAAAAGATTTCTTCTTAGGTACCTGATGCTGACTGAGAAGATTATGATTTGCTATGATCTTAGGGTGGAGAACTTTCACCTTTGTACTGTGTGTCCATTAAAGAGACAAGCCTCCTTAAGGATGACTGAATTAAGGACTTACTGAATGATTGAGTTACTAAGTGATTGTACTTTGTTTAAAACTATGTGGCCACTTTGGTGAAAACTATGTGGCTACTTTAGTAATAAGTTGTTAAGTTATAATATTTTGAATGCTGTACTTTGATTTCTGTCAATGTTTTGCTTTAATTTACTGCTAAATAAATAGAGAGTTGACTATACTATGTAATCAGAATCTTGAAGCTGCTCACAGTAGCAGTCCTCTGGAAAGCTCCTCGTGCTTCACTTTACAGGGGGATAAAAAAGAAAAAAAAACAGAGAGAAGATCATATTCAGGAAAAGAAGATGGTCAATTAAATACAACAGATAGTTCAAAAAAGAGGAGGACTGAGAAAAGACAATTAGTTTTGCTACTTATGATATCATTAAATTATATTGGAGAGAGGAGTGTTAGTTATAAAGTTGACAGTCATATTTCAAGGGACAGAGAAGTTAATGAGAAGAGAGTAACTGCAAGCAGAGAGTAGAAAACTTTTTCTCAGACTTGGGCTAGAAAGAGAGGGAGATTTATTAGATGAGTGCTTGAGGGAAGAGTAGGATCAAATGAGGGTTTTATTTTTATTTTGTTTTTAAAAAATAAGAGAGGTCTGTTGGCATTTACATGAAGTACAGAAAGAACCAGATGGAAAAAAAATGATTAAAGATTCAAGGAGTGATGGTTATGAAAAGAAATCAGATGGATGAAGCAGAAGCAGAATGAGATCAAAACTTATATGTAAAGAAATTGACCCTGGTAAAAAAGAAGGGTTGCTCCTCTGTCAGAGATTGGATAAGAGAAAGATTGATGATATCAATGGGAATTAAAATTCAGAAAAGGGAAGAAAAAAGAGCTCTATTTTTGAAACTGAGCCATCTGTTGAGATATGGCATATGAAGAATTGGTAAGGGAAGATTGAGGGGAGGAGAGAAGGTTCAAAATAAACAGAGAAGGGAGAAGGATGGAAAATCAATTAGAGACAAGTGAAAATATTGCCTTTCTGCAGTGAGAGCCCAATCAAGATCCAATAACAAATTTGTAGTGGCAATGAAAAAGAAAATAAAACTAAGTAAGCATTCCCAAAAAAGGGAAAAATATTTTAAAATACTGATATGATGAACCAAACATAACAGCATGAAATTAATGAGAATGTAGTTTATGTTGTACATTTTGAAGAATTAAATTTTAAAGGCCTACATGTAGAGTCATGAAACCAACAGCACCAATTGAGGAAAAGGAAGGTGTATATGGGTTTCAATGTAAATGTTAGGTGTACATTATCATTAGTAAAGAAGGACTGGGGCTTAAACAGATACCCTGACACCAAATTCAGGTTTTTTTTTTTTCCATTGTACCATGCTACCTCCCACATTCATCAAATACTGTATGCTACAAAGGTCTTTAAGTGTAAATTGCCCTTTTGTCTAATAATGGTATCTACCTCTTGACTAAAATCTTATTTCACATTATTTAGTCTTTTTTTTAAGCAATCAGGGTTAAGTAACTTGCTCAAGGTTACACTTCCAGTTATTTCTGGGAGTGGTGCTGAGTATCTGAGCCCAGATTTGATCCCCAGGTTATCCCGACACTGGAGCCGGTGCTCTTACTCCTTGAGCCACCTGGCTGCCCCTAAGCAATTGGGGTTAAATAAATTGCTCAAGGTTATACGGCCAGGTGTTTCTGGGTGGGTGCTAAGTGTCTGAGCCCGGGATTCGATCTCCAGGTCATCCTGACACTGGAGCTGGTGCTCTTACTCGCTGTGCTACCTGGCCGCCCCAACATTATTTAGTCTTAACTAGATGCTGAGAACAACTTTTTAGCTGCTTCATGTAGAAGTCTTCAATATAAAGATTTTAGTTAAAGCAATCGTATCTCTTTATACAAATCAGACCTACTTTCTTCCATCTCTATTCCTTCACACAAAGTGTCTTCTATGTCAGGAATGTACTTCCCCCTCACTTTTGACTCTTAAAATTGCTCTTTTATCGAAACTCAGTTTAGATGCTACATTTTAAATGAGATCTATTTAGATCTTTCAGCTACTAGTGTTTTACCCTGCCCAAATTAACTTGTATTTACTATAAGTATATTTTGTATATACTTTTTTGTATTAAGGTTGACTCTATAAAATATAAGCTCTTTGGGAGCTGGAACCATATTTTCTTTGTCTTTAAATCTCTAACACCTAGCACATCTGGCATATAGCAGGTGCTTAATGAATACTTGTTGACTTTGATTGATCTAATACCTACTATGTGGACAGCACTACAGCTGTGTAATGGACTTAAAAGGGGAAATAAGAAACTTCAAGAGGCAGAAGCTCACGTTAAAAGAAATTGAGATTATTAGTTGATTAGTGATATGACATTAGTGGTCACAATTATTTCTACTTTTGGTTATATTAATAAACATTCCAACTATAATTACTTTGTTAGCTTCATTGTTGATACTACATTTTGAAAACTGTATGACCAGGACAAAGGTGAACAGTATGCTAAGGGGAAAAATATACTCTTAAAGGATGATTTAAAGAAACCAGAGTTGTTTTGCCCCAAGAAGAGAAAGACATGAAATTATATCATACCTTGTCTCCAAGTACAGACCAGTGAGTTAGAAAAGCTCTTATGTATAAGAGTGTTATGATTAAATTTATTCTGTCTTAGTCCAGGAAATGGAATTAGAACTAGTGTGGGGGAGTTTCAGGGAGCTATATCTTAGCTCAATATAAGGATGAAAATAGAATAAGGTGTACTATCAGGTAGTGAAGTCCCCATCATTTTAAGGATCTAAAAAGAAGATAGATCACTATTGGTTTCCAATGCTTTTCAGACAGTACTCTGGACTTTCTTTAGAATGTCCCAGAAATATTTTCACCTTTGAAGCTCACTCACACATTGGAAGTAACTTTCACCCACACTGCTTATCCCTTTGAATAAATATCCCCTCTCAGAACTTTCATTTGAGAAGGGCACCCAACCCAGCCATGTTTCATTCCTCTGTGGGATATACTGTAAGGGTTATGGGATTTAAAGATCTTCCATGCCCTGTTGGAATTGCTAATGTAGCAGGAAGGGGTGGGGCAAGAGGAAGTGGAAGCCAACCTAGAGTTCCTGCAGTGACTGGTGGTGGTGGCAGCAGTAGCGGTAGTGGCCAAGGTGGAGGCAGAAAGGAGAACTCTTTTTTTGAGCCAGTCAGAATTTCTACTAAGGACTCCTGCTGAGGACTGCCAGGGATGGAAACTGTGGGGGGCCAGAGCTGCTGGGAGCACGCTTCCTGAATGCTGAGCAGTTGCCATGAGTGGGAAGAGGAGGACCTTTGCCTGAGGTAGCCTGTTATGTTTTGAAGGCTTGAGAATGTGTGTGTTTACTATATTAACTACATGTACCAACTTTATATCTACTGTGATGGATTTGATTTTCTGGTTTGGGGACTTAGTTTTCTGGTATTTCAATAAATGTTCTAGCATTATACCCCATGTAAAGAGCCTGGTACATTTTGTGATTAATAACCATATCAGCATATTTATAGTTACCGTAGGCATTGTGAATACTGCATTGTTGATACAACTCTCAAATTTTACATTTGCTCCTTCCCATTTCTGCCCCCTTTCACCTTCTTTTTATGCATTGTCTTCTCCGTTAGAATGGAAACTCCTTGAGGGTGGGAATTGTCCTTATTTGTTTGTATTTGTAGCACTCAGCATGTTACCTAGTATATAATAAGCATTTAATAAATGTTACTTGACTAAATGATTACTTTTTGGAGGATATTATAGAGATTGTGCATAAGTAATATATAACTTTCCAATAGAAGGTATGTAACATATGTATTTCTGTAGTACTTTGTACTTTTCAACATGCTTTCATACCCATTATCTCACATGATCATCCTATGAGCTATGTTAAGGAAAGTAGATACTATCTATGCCTATTTGACTAATGAGAAAACTGAGGGTTAAAGACTTTAAATGATTTGCTGAAGATAGCCTACCTTCAATGGCAGAGGAAAAATAATGTCCCTGAAAAACATCCCATTAGTTTTAAAGAAGTACACTTCTAAAACTTTATCAACTAAATGAGACTACAGGTATCAAGAGGTATTTTTTAGACATTAGTGAGGAATAAGTAATAATAGCTAGCAATTATACATCTGAGAGTTGGCAGATTACTTTATATTCAAGTTTATATATGTATAGTTATTTATATATATGTATACATATGTATGTATACACAATACTCATAACAAACCATTTTGGTAGGTACCACGTGATATTTTTGTTGTTGTTATTGTGTCTCTTTGTTACATCATTTGGGGTTTCTTGGCAAAGTTACTGGAGTGGTTTGCCACTTCCTTCTCCAGTTTGTTTTGCAGATGAGGAAACTGAGGCATAGTTAAGTGTCTTGTTCAAAGTCACACAGTTTGTAAGTATCTGGGGTAAGATTTGAATTCAGGAAGCTGAGTCTTCCTGATTCTAAGCCTAGTGCTCTAAACACTGTGCTACCTAGCTGCCCCTACCATGTACAGTATTATCCCCATTTTTATAGAAGATGAAACAGGCTCAGATAAATAAAGCTTTTTCAAAGTCATGCAAGTCAGATTTTGAATCTAGGTCTCTCCTGATTCAGATTCAGCATACATTCTGTAACAGGAACATTCTGTACCACAGGATAACAACAGAAACAATCTGGCCATATCTCATCACTCTAGCTTGCTATATGGTTACTTTATGAACATCATTGTTGGCCTTGCCATATGACAAAGAGAATAAATATGTTATTACGGCAGTGCTAATTTCTTAGAAAGTATGCCACATCATTTTTATGTTAGAGAGAGGCAGCGCATTACTGGGATGGGCACCTTTCTTCAGGGGTAGGTAGATGGAATTGATTAGATCTAATGGTTTGCCAAAGTTCTCTGTCATTCTTTCTTTGTCAGCAAATTTCATCTAGTAACCTCCAAGTGGCTGCATGCATTATGTTGCTTATTTTGTCTACCCCAAAGCAGTGAGAATGAGTCCCTGCTAGAGGACAATTAAATGGACAATTAATGGGATTTCATGTGCCAGCTTCTGTGTAGTTTTGCCGAAAGGCTAAAATAACACAGACTAAACATTGAGTTAAAATGCAACCAAACCCATTTCTTATTTAGTGAAGAAGTAACTTTTCCTTAATATCCTTGTGTTTGAATAATATAAACAGCTGGCACCAGGAGTGTCCTTCTAAAGAACCCAAGGTCTTTGATCTCCAAAGAACACAAATAGAGAATAAGTCATTGAGTTTGAAACAGTCTGTGCATCAGACCAGTGATTTCTTCAGATGTTTAGTGCACCTGTTTTCCCAGACATGGCGGCAGGGGGAGGAGAGGTGCTTTTATATAATGCAGCAATGTGAAGAAACATATTTGCTTCAATAAAACTGCTAGATTTCTTAGGGAATATATACAGATATATAGATAGACAGACAGACAGACATTGTTGTTTAGTTGTTCCAGTTATGTCTGACTCTTTGTGACCCCATTTGGGGTGTTCTTGGCAAAGATACCAGAGTGGTTTGCCATTTTCTTCTCCAGCTCATTTTACAGTTGAGGAAAATGAAGCAAACTGGTTTTGTCACCCATGATCACACAGCAAGTGTCTGAGTCTGGATTCGTCCTCGGTGTTCTATCCATTATACCACCTACCTGCGCATAGATAGATATAGACAAAATCAAATCAAGAGAGATCTATTGAGAACTTACTATGTGAAAGACACTAAGAAGAGATAGAGCAAAGACTTTAAAAGGATGGATTTTAAATAAAAGCAAATTAATTCCAAAGAAATCCAAGTTTTCTTTGAATATATATATCAAAGAAAGATGTTGATTAACTGAATCTCTGAATCTAAGTTTCCCCACCTATAAAACTAAGTTGTTGGGCTGGATGACCACTAAGTTGCTTTTCTCTCCTACATCTCTGATCCTAAGTATACGAAGGATTAGAAGTTACAAATTGTATTCTTGGTCTCAAAGGCATAAGTAACAAGGGGTATTGTATTTAAGTTATAAAGAGATAGATTTAATAAAAGCTTGCTAATAATTAGAAATGGCCAAAGGGGAAATGTTTTTGAGAGGCAGTTTGTCCCTTTATATTGAGAGTCTTCATGCAGAAACTGAATAATAATTTGTTGTTTGATATGTAGAAGGGATTTTCTTTTACAAGTATGGGATTATTGAGGTGATTCTATAGGTCCCTTCGAATTTTGATATTCTGTGAATCTGATGATTCTTCAAGTCATTCTGAAATTTAAAATACATACATACATACATACACACATACATATATATGTATGTGTATCTATACATATATATATATTTTTATAGTCCTGAATCACCAGTCTAATCTCATTTGAAAATTCTGACCAAGTTCTCTTAGAAAGGCTAAAGAATCTGTATCTTTTTGAAACCTACACATTTGGGATAATGAGAAAGAAGAGCAAAAAAGGCAAACAGGGACGCAAGGGGAGGGTAGAGGAAAAAGAAATATTACAAGGAAATATGGGCATCAAAAAGAGGAACAAAGGTAATTAGATTTAGCAAGCATAGCAAGTAGAGCAGAATAATCTAGGGTTTGCTACCAGGGTATTTCTTCTGCTTGTTTAATTTAGTGTTAGGTTAGTTTTACATTATTCAAGCACCGTTTACAGGAAATAAGCCAGCTTGTTCTAATTAAAAGGAAAGAATATATGATTTGAAGCAGTGAAAAGGGAATTGCAGGGACTAAGAATCTCTTGATTTCACTATTTAATATAGCCAACCCTCTGTGACTAACCACTGAGTAAGGCCATTAAGACCCAGAAAAGAGAATTCTCTGGTTAGTAGTCCTGATTTTTATTATGAAATCCAGAATCTGTAGCACAAAAACAACAGAGACAAACTTTCAGATGATATGGTATTGTTCTCTTTTAGGATAAAGTTGACAGATATATAGGGGGAAAAACTCTTTGGATAGTCAACCTTACTTGGCCTAAAAGCTTTGCTGTTTGAACCAAATTTCTAAGAATCCAGGAAGAGCAGATTTGGAAGAGGTTATAGATACAGTTGCTGATAGTCAAGGAGAATGCATTAAGCATTTTTCATGTGCCAGGCACTATGTTAAGGTATAGGAATATAAAGAAAGGCAAATAGTAACCTCTGCCTTCAAGGTACATACATGCTAAGGGAGTAGATCAAATGTAAATTAACTGGCTAAATATAAGATATCTACATTAGCAGACTGGTTTGCTTGAGAAAGTCCTCTTACTGCAAGTAGCATTTGAGTTACCCTTTGAAGGAAGCCAGGAAAACAGGGCAAGTTATTCAACCCCCTGGGTTTTAGTTTCCTCCTCTAAAACAGAGAAGCTAATATTTACTCAAGGTATTTTCTAACACCAATGGTATTTCAAATAAATTTCATTTCAGAAGCACACTGTCCTCCTAATCTAACCCTGGTATTGAACAACACATCAGAATAAATAGCAATTAATTTTCAATTATTTAGGGAGCTAATTAAATATGATGTGAATTATCTGAATTAGGAACACTGAACAGGACACAGAGAATTTCCCAAAGGATAGCAGAGAATGCAGAAGATTGAATGACTGTAAAGTTATGTTAATAATATAATTTGTAAAGAGCCAGTAAGAATGAACTCGAGATGGAGTATTTGTGAAGCAACAGGTGCAGTGGTGGTGGTGGTGGTGATAGTAGTTGTTATAGCTACAGCTGTAGCAGTGGTAACCATAAGTCATGATAGAAAGACAAGGGGGACAAGAATGCTAAAAGGAAGTTTCACATTGCAGAAAAACACAGAATGGGGGGGGGGGTAGAAGACCTGTCTCTAATTTTAGATCTCCCATTCAGTCCCTCCATGATCTTCCTTGCCCTCAGAGTAATCAGTACCATGAAGAGTCTGAACTGAATGATATCTGGTTATCCTTATATACAGGATTCTGTTTGATTCAGCTCTAAATGGTTCTCAAGACATGATTGTTTCATTTCCCCAGGTGAAAATTTTCACTTTGGAATTGACCACTGCTATAGTCAAGGTGGATTTTATTGTTTTATTGGTTGTCTGGGAAATAAGTATCCAACACTTTTCAGGGGAACTCCCCAGTGTGCATAAATCAGATTAAAATATAATTGTGAAATATTTAACTAAATAACATACATAATATTAATCCATGGTTTTTTCAATTCAACATGCTGCCTGCAATGATCCATAAGTACAGTTGAGTGGCCCTCATTTCTATTTAAATTTGACCCCAGTGGTCTATACATAAGAAAATGATAGGGAAAAAAATGCTTATTATACAGATTAAAATTAAAAGTGTTTTGCCCATGCATTCTATTCCAGAAAGTCAGTTGTTAAACATTTGCCAAAAAAAAACCCCTGCTTACACCTTAAAAAATTACATTTCTAAGAAAATGTCAGTCAAGGATGTGTAACAGACACCAAACTGGATGTCAGATCAGGGAGAAAGTCTTCTCATATCAAAGAACTCCTAGATTCACTTCCTTGACAGAGTTTGTCATTTAATGTCCTCTACAACATAACTTTGATCCACCTTTCCCATCTTATTTCTCATTACTCTTCAAATTTACATACTCTTCATTCTCCTCAAATTGAACTACCATCTGTTCTCTATACACAATATTTTTTAATTAGCTTTCATGCCTTTAAACAGAGTATCATCTACTATGGAAGGGATGAATTCCTTCTTCACTGCTTCCTCTACAAGTTTAGTCTTTTTATACTGTTGTGTTAAATAAATATGCTTACCCCTTCTCAAGCTATTCAGCCTTGAATAATGTGCATATGTACACACAAACACATATGTTGTATATATGTGCTTATATGTTGGGTGCATGTGTGTATGTGTATTTGCATGTATATACATATATGTATTGTGAATGTATGCATCCACCTTGTGCCAGGAATTATGCTAAGTTCTGAAGATATAAAGAAAGGAGGGGGAAAGAGTCCTTGTTCTCAAGGACCTCATAGTTTAATGAGGGAGACAATATGCAAACAATGATGCACAAACCATAGACAGGATACATTGGAATTAATCAACAGAGGAAAGGCATTAAGATTAAGGAGGACTGGGGAAGGCTTCTTAAAGAAGGTAAAGCTTTAGTTGGGACTTAAAAGAAGCCAAGAAGCAAGTTGGGGATGCAGAGGAAGAACAGTCCAAATATGGTGGATAGCCAGCAAAAATCCTCAGTTGGGAGATGGAGTGTGCCTTGTTGTATGGAAGAACAAGGTCAGTGTCACTGAGTTATAGACTACAAGTAGGGGAATAAGGAGGAAGAAGACTGGAAAGGTAGCAGAAGAGGCAGGTTATGAAGGGCTTTAAAAGTCAAATAAATATTTCATATTTGATTCTAAGGGCAATAAGGAGTCACTAGAGTTTATTATTAATTGTTATGGTCAAAATTGTATTATAGGAATATCAATTTAACAGCTTAGAAGAGGATGGACCAAAGTAAGACTTAAGACAATGAGACCAAGCAGAAAGCTATTGCAATATTTTGGGAGATGGGAGATGATGCTTGTGGGCCTGTACCAGAGTGATGTCAGGGTCAGAGAAGAGAAGGGGGTATAGATGTAAATGACTGGATGGGGCAGCTGTGAGATGGGAGTAAGGCGTTGATGATGACATCTAGGTTGTAAGCCTCAATGACTGGAAAGCTAGTGCTGACCTCACTAGATGTTACCAATGTCAGACTAACAAGACTAGACAACTCATCGCCAAAGGGGATGGGAAAAAGAGTATGTCCATATAAGGGAAAACAAACAGACCAAAAAACCCACATACATGTTCCTTCAGAGCATAGCTCAAGTTTCATGTTGTCCTGATATAAGCCTTTCCTCATCTCCTCCGTGTTTAAAATTCCTTCTTTCTTCAATCACTGTGTACAACTTTCTAACATTTTATACTTACTTACCTGTGGGCTTGTTGTGTCCCCCAGGAACATGTAAGTTCCTTGAGGGCAGTAACTATTTCATTTTTGTTTCTGCATCTCTAGTGTCTAATTAGTGTCTTACCTATAGAAAATGCATAATAAGCATCTATTAAATAGACTTGTCCACCAGAGGCACTTTAGAAATGGTTTGACATTAATTCAGTTATTCATCCATTCAACAAATATTTATTGAGCACCCATACTGCACAAGCCTCATTAAACATGCATTGAAATTAATCACTTGAAAAAGAAAAGCAAACATAAAATGACTAATGGCCAAATGAAAGATAGCGCAAGAGACATTTTTCACTAGTTAGTCGTCTCTCACATAGTCTAGGATACAGCATCGGGTAGAAGAATGAGCACTCAACTTGAAGCCAGAATACTCAGATGTGAATCATGGTTCAGTCACTTATTAGCCATGCAACACTGACCATATCACTCAACCACCCTGGGCCTCAGTTTCCTCACCCATATGATATTACTTGTTCTGTATGACTCACAAATATGTGGGGAGAAAGGGACTTTGAAAACTCTGAAGCATTATATGAATGTGGACTTTCAGAGTCATTCCAACAGATCTATTTAAGAAATATCTCTTTCCTTCTGCATATTACTCAAATAATGAATTTGGCTTTATCCATAGGCATTAATTTGTTTATAATGTGGCGGTCAGTCCCTTGAACATTTCTAGCCTCCATGGAGATTTGTAGAATTGTTTAGGGTTTCTTTGTTCTTAGTACTTGTTTACATCATCTCCCAAATTAGTATCATGTGTGATTTTAATGCCCCATTCCCTTGCTTTTCTGTCTACAAAAAAAATACTAAATATAGAATTGCCTCCATGCTTTTGCTGAGACTTTCATCCAACTGCCTATAATCATCCTGTTTCTCACTTTTGCCTTTTAGAACCCCATTTCTTTACACTGCTGGAGGATAGAAGCCTTAGGGCTGAGGCTTTTAACCTAAGGTGCACATACTGCTTCAAAAACATTTTGATAACTGCATCTCTGTATAGTCAGTTTCCTTTGCAATCCCATGCATTTTATTTATGCATTTGAAAACATTATTCTGGGGGTGGCTAGGTGGCACAGTGAATAAATCACTGGCCCTGGAGTCTGGAAGACCTGAGTTCAAATCCGGCTTCAGACACTTAACACACACACAAAAAAAAACTATCCGTGTGAGCCTGGGCAAGTCACTTAACCCCAATTGCCCTCCAAAAAAAAAAAGGAAAGAAAATATTATTCTGCTAAGGAATCCATTGGTTTTATCAGGCTGCCAAAGGGGTCCATCACACACACACACACACACACACACACATGCATGCACAGATACAAATACAAACACACATGTTAAGAACCTCTGACTTAGAGAAATGTGATACATGTCTCCAAATAAATCTGAAGGATTGTCATGTGAAAGTAGGATTCTTCTTGTGGTGTGTGCCCCCAGAAGGTATAACAAAAAGAAGGGTGTGGGAATTAGTCAGAGACAGATTTGTGTTATATGTTAAGAAGAAAAAGAACAATTCCTAAGTGAAATGGTCAGTCACAGAGTGAGCTCCCCTTCATCTTCTGTCATCAGACTGAGGCTAGATATCTACTTGTTGATTATATTGTATACAAAATTATCTTTCAGGTATTAGTTAAATTAGTTAAAATCTGAGGTCCCTACCAACTGAGATTCTATGATTCTGACTCTGAATGTTGTTTAACACAGACATGAATTTCTAAGGGCAGAGGTAGAATTCTTTAGATCAGTGAAAAAAGAAAAAGCATCAAACACAAATGATTTCAACATGTCCTTTTAGGAGGTAGGCAATCCACAGATTTCTTTCGGTCATTCTTCTCCTAGGAACATAAAATAATCACAGGGGTCTTGGTGGAAAGAGGCCAACACCTATTTCACTCACTCCCCATTTCACAGTTGATAAAACAAGAAAAAAGGAAAGTGAATAGTACAAGGTCATTTGTGGAGTTAGTGTCAAAATAGAGAGGAGAAGCTTCTTTTTGGGACTCCTATTCAGGTCTCTATACATCAATGTTATGTTCAACATTTTACTGATATTAGAAGGGGAAAAAACAGTCTAAGTATTTCTTTTTCTCATATGTGAGGCACATTTTTAAAAGTTCATCAAATATTCCCTCATTTCTTTATGGTTTCTGTTAAATAATTCATCACTTCAAATAATTATTTAAATTATTGTGATTATTTAAATAGTTATAGTCATTCAAAATAATTTAAAATTAAAATGTCATTTATGACAGAATTACCTCATATTTATATGGTACTTTGCAATTTACAAAGTGTTTTTCTTCACAACAACTCAGCAGAAAATGAAGTAGAACCATAATTATCCTGATTTTACAGGTAAGGAAACTGATGAGTTGGGACTTGGATTCAAGACATTTGAAACTAAGCATTTTTTTTATTTTTTCCCATTATGCTACACTGCATGCCAATCAAGTGGTGACCTTATTTTCCATGATTTGGGGGACCTAATTGTCAACCAGATAATTATTAGTTTCAGATCATGCTATGTTTTATATGCCCTAAAATATTTTCTATGGCCACTAATGCACATTCAGAACCTTGCATCTTCTCATACCCATCATATCTCTCAAATGTCTACCATTTTACATAATATAAGATTCTATCAAATACTCTCCTGCCCATGTTGTGTGGGAACTATTGGGAATGTTTTTTGAATGGAGGTAAAACACAAGAATGAATACTATCAAGTTTGATTCAAATCAATTTTTCTCTCCCCACTACACCCACACTAAATGTTTCAATGTCCATTTCTACTTACATACCCATATTATAGAGACAAAAATCAATGTGACAAGAAGTAGGTATGAGAAAAGAAAGGTCTATTAAGAATGGGGGTGGCCAGGTAGCACAGCGAGTAAGAGCACCAGCCCCAGTGTCCGGATGACCTGGGGATCAAATCCGGGCTCAGACAATTAGCACCCATCCAGAAACACCTGGCTGTGTAACCTTGAGCAAGTTACTTAACCCCAATTGCTTAAAAAAAAAAGAATGAAGAAGTGTAGTCAATGATAACAGAAATTTGCAAATGACTGTTTTGGATTCAAACATCAAATAAAATATTCATCTAAAACACATGAAATTTAATTAAAACACCATGCAAGGAAAGCAAAGAGATTTATTTAGATAACAAGTAAGCTCAGCATATCCCTCCCATGCCTCCATATGAGAACGGGAAACATATCCCTATTTATTTACCAGCATCTTAGTGTCATAGGAAAAATACCTGACTAGACCAAATCCATTAAAATTTATTTATTTTTTTATTTTTTGTTGTTTTTTGCTTTTTGGAGGGCAATTGGGGTTAAGTAACTTGCCAAGGTTACATGGCTAGTTTTTTTTTTTCTTTTGTGTGTGTGTGGGGGGGGAGGTGGGGGGTGTTAAGTATCTGAGGCCAGAACCAAACTCAGGTCCTTTTGACTCCGGCACTGGCACTTTACTCACTGCGCCACCTAGCCGCCCCACCATTACAATTTATTAGAGAGTATCATGTGTAGGCATTCTCTGCTATACCATTCTCTTTTCCATCTTGGTTTCACAACTGGTGAATATTTTCCTTCTTGAGAATTGGAGCTTCAGAATATCAACCTGTAGTTCTCTCTCCATACCCCTGTCACTTCTGTGTCTTTCATGCTAGTTTAGGTCTGAATCTATGCTCTCAACATTGCCTCTAGACATTGCTCCCAGTTCTTTTGAATTTCCTCCTTTATATATTGCTTGTGCTGAAAGACCACTTATCTGATCACAGTCTCTCTGAGACTATATACCAAAACTTACTCACAGCTTTCTTGGAGTGTCAGTCACAGGAAAGAGGTTCTCCTTCCTTTGACTACTAAGCATTGTAGAAACATGGAAATCCTCCAAAGAGGTCCTTTATATAGCCTATAAGACCAGCTTTCAATGTTATCACTTTGATAGATACTTCCTTGATCTGCCATCCCACAAACCCAGCAATAAATGTTATCTCCTACTTCCAAATTCTCATAGCATTTTGTACATAATTTTGACATTATCACTTATATTAAAGTTGTTTTGGGACATATCTTGCCTGTTGTTCAGTTATCTTCACTTGTTTCTAATTCTTCATGACCACATTTGGGGTTTTCATGGCAAAGATGCTGAAGTGGTTTGCCATTTCCTTCTTCAAGTCATTTTACAGATGTGGAAACTGAGGCAAATTGGGCTAAGTGACTTGCCCAGGGTCCCACAGCTATTAAGTGTCTGAGGTCAGATTTGAACTCAGGAATATGATTGTTCTTGACTCCAGGCCAAACACCACTGTACCACACAGGTGCTCTCTTATCTTGTCTCCTCAATTTTAAACACAAAAAGAAGAGGTATATTGGTTTCTTCATCTTGGTTTGGCCTACAGTGTTCAGTGTAGTAGAAGACACTAAATATTTGGCTGAATTCTCTAGAATTAATGAAAATCAATCAATCAATAAACAGGCTTTTATTAAATGCTAGTCAGTGTCAGATAAGGTGATAGGTACTGGGAATGTTGCCACTCTTTTTGAACAGTCATCAGGAGATATTCAGGTTCTTTAATAGGAGATAATAAATATATTATGAGTTATTACCAGAAATAAAAAGGGAACAGTCCATGAAGTATCTAGAGGAGCCATATGGACCTCTTATGATAGAAAAAAGAAACATTCAGTTCAGGAGACTATACTCAAGCACTAAAGCTAAAAGTTTGATTTTCTGATTTGAAGGTGACTATCTACTACAATAATTAGCCAAATTAAAAATCTGCTACATTAAAAAAATAAATCAAATGCTGAAATGAAATAAGGTTCAGGATTCTTTTTCCTGTCAATAACCTTTTCAAAAAGGGAGGATTCCTCTCATTATTTGTGGCTTGCTGGTTTACAATTATCTCTTAATTGACTTTTGATATCCAACTTGAATATTTAATATTGCACTATCATTAGGACGTTTATTATTCATCTAAATCATACAATTGCAGCAATTAAATTGACTGACTTTTAGACATTTGGTTCATTGATCTTTAATTATGCTTCTGAGAATGGTATTGAATGCCAAAGATGCTAGGTAGCACAACAGGGACTTGCCACAAAATGGGGGGCACTTCCTCATTATTAGTGAGACTATCAAAATATTCTCAGTACTATGATTAAATTGGGAGTTCCCAAACCAAATCTTGCAAGGGGCAGCTACTTGGTGCAGTGAATAGAGTGCCGGGCTTGGAATCAGGAAGATCTGAGTCTTAATCTGACCTCAGACACTTAGCTACGTGACCTCGAGCCTCAATTTTGCCTCAATTTGCCTCAATTTCTTCAACTATAAAATACGGGTAGGTAATAAGCACTACATGTAATCCAATCCAATAGACATTCATTAAGTGGTTAATATGTGCCAGGCACTGTGCTAAGTGCAGAGGGTGCAATTAGCAAAAAGAAAGGCAGTCTCTGTCCTCAGGTAGTTTACAATCTAATGGGGCAGAAAAAGCACACAAGAGGAGGCAGGAAAGAGAAGAGGAGACCAGAGTGTAACCAATGTGGGAAAGTTTTGTTTAGTGGCATTGAAACCAAGCAGAATAGCAAATGCAGAATGGAGTAACATGTCTCAAATAAGGCAATATGTGTAAAAAGCTTAGCACAGTTCCAGGCATGTAGTAGGTATTTAATAACTGCTTCCTCTCCTGCCCCTCCCCAACACCCACACATATACACACAAACTCCTTTGCAAAGCTCTCTATTTTTTTCTCACCAGATCAACATCAACCATAAAATCTGCCAGGCAGATTGAATTTATTTAGAGGCAGTGTAATGTGGCAGAGAGAGTACAGGGTCTGAAGTCAGATAATCTAGAATCAATGCTATCCACTTGTCTGTGTGACTTTAAGTTAGTCACTTATACCTGTTGACCTTAACTTTCTCAGGTGTAAAATGAGAGACTTTTTGCTTTATTTTTGGAAGGGGGAGGCAGGGCAATTGGGGTTAAGTGACTTGCCCAAGGTCACACAGCTAGTAGGCATTAAGTGTCTGAGATCGGATTTGAACTCAGATCCTCCTGACTCCAGGGCCAGCGCTCTATTCACTGTGCCACCTAGCCACCTCAAATGAGAGATTTTGCTGTACAATCTCCAAAAGTCTCAGATTTCATCACACAAAAATGACTTCACCTCTGTAAGCCTCAACTTCCTCCTCTATTAAATAGGGATTGTATTTAGGATATTTGAGACCACTTTCATTTCTAACATTTTGTGGCTTTAAATACAAACACAGGGCATCCCAAAAATCTTATCGTTGTTTTAAACTTAAAACTTCCCTAAGACTTTTAGACACCTAGTATATTCAAGCCATTGAATTTTTTTTTCCATTGAAAATGCCCTTTTCACTTATATGCACATATGTATTTCCACATAAACTTATATATCACATATGTATGCACATCTATGCATACATACACAATTACTTATGTGTGCATGTCATACACACACAACAAATTAAAAAATAAACCACTAAACATTCTAGATCACTGAGAAATAAGTCATTCTGGTTAAGAATATGTTCTAGATAATTCAGAGTTTATGCCCATGGGTACAAAGCAGTTTTTAAACTGTGGTTATTTTTGTTTTTCTTCTGGTGCTTTAAATTTTCTATAATAAACTACGACTTTATCATAGTGGATAGAATGCTATGTCTAAAGCCAGCAACACATGTTCAAATTGCCCTGCTGCCCCTAATTAGCAACATGATCATGGGCAAATCATTTAACATATTTGAACCTGTTTTCTCACCTTTGTATTAGAGGGATCATAGTAATTGTAATAACTCTCTCACAGTGTTTTCATGAGGCTCAAAACAGAAAATATATGTATAAATACATTTCATATTTCAAGGTACTATATAAATTCAGTTTTAATTATAATTATTATCATTAATATTAATAGTAAAATACTTTCAGTGATTCTACAGAGGAGCCTGCATCCAACATTTGCATTCAATTATGAAAGCATTACCTCTCAACCTTCACAATATTCTGTTGAACATTAAACAAAGAAAAATAATGGTTGAATAGCAGCAACTAGTCCCGGGCCTCTTTCTATCTCAATTCCATCAAACATACATAAGAAAAAATGAGAATTATCTAATTATCAGGACATACTGAATATAGTACATCCTTTTCTTGATTCAGTCATAATTATGACCATTAATCAGTTTATTATGTGTTAATACAAATATTCCTTTTGAGCTACTGAGATTTATAGCACTATTTGTTTTTTCTTTCTTCTTAAAAAAGTTTTATTTATTTTTAATTTGTATAATAAAAATCATTTTCATAACATAGTAAAATAAAAATAAAGATGATTGCACATGAAAATGCAAATCTGCTATGTACAATTTTCTATTCCCTTTTAAATATGTAAAAAGTTATAATGTAACTTTTTTTCCTGTTTTTTTTTCTTCTCCCTACCCCACTATACAGATGGCTACCATTAAACACAACTATACACACACACACACATATGTATACACACACACACACATACACATATATATATATAATGTAAAACCAGTCTATACATACTTCTATTTATCAGTTCTTTATCTGGATGCAGATAGCATCTTCCTTCAAATGTCCTTTATAGTCAATTTGGTTATTTATAATAATCAAAATGGCATATTCACTCAAAGTTGTTCTTAAACCAATATTGCTGTTAAAGTATTCAAAGTTCTCTTGGTTTTGTTCATTTCTTTGGATAATAAACTTCTTAGAAAGTATATGACTCCAGACTTTGTTTGGTTTTGGAGTTTTTTCGAGAATTTTTTTTACCCACAGTATTTGGATATGAGTTGGCATATAATCTACTCTTATTGTCTATTTTCTAGCATCACTCATGCTTTTAATTTTGTTTCTTCTAATGCACTATGTGTGAAAAATATTCTACAAATAGTAGAACCAATTTTGCTAGAATTGTGTCTAAAGTAAAAGTAAATAGTGATGGAATGAGGGGAATACCCCTAGAAGTGGTGTTTGAAATATGAAGTCTATGTTTCCTGAATTAAGGCTTTGTTTTTTTTTTTCCTCCCTGACTTCTATGCTGTTCAGCCCATCTTGGTTAATGCTGCAGTAACACAGTTTACTTTGTCAGGGAAGAATTTTCTATATAAAGTGCGATATTATTGTGATATGATTCATCATAAAACTCCTTCCTATGTATTATGATTTATGAGCATATCTGTGTTTCAGAGTTAACACATTAGTTTAAAAGTAAGAAAAAGTAAGGCATTGTTTTCATCATGCTGAGACTATAGTACAGTATATTCCCCATATCTTGTTGTTGCTTGTCCTTTGTTCTAAAAGAGAACCAAAGACATCACAAGGGTGATTAGTTATAAACTCTATGTCAATCAAGATGATCTCACAACCTTCCTGGTGGTATACAGAGGTCAGTCTTTCAAAAGTCTTGAAGTCAATCTTTCATCAGTCTTGAATGACATGGTTCTTATAAGAAATAAGCAGTAAATAGTTGTCAGGTTTGGTGATATCAAAGTATTATTGTTTGGATAGAGAATAATAATCCCAAATGGTCCTTGGGCAGCATATAGCTCTTTTAATTATACTATTAGAACTTAAAGGCTAAATTATTTACATCAAAGGTTAAGTCTTTCACATAAGAATGAATAAAACCTTTGTTTCAATTGCTCTATACTTTTATCATTCTGCTTATGCCCTTCAGCATGTTGATGCATTTGTAATTTTAATGGTGAAGATGTGACTATTTCCTTCATGAGGACAGATCATGACCTAACCACACCCTCACACCTTGTGTAACTCTTATTCAGAGTCTTTCCCTAAACTCTCTACAGGTGATCCACCCAACTTACTGGAGATCTTTCTCTATGTGGATATTAACAAAGTCTGTGGGCTATTATATTTATATTTATTCCTCTTTTATTACTCATTTTATATTAATAATCAGAGGATCAATGAACTACATTATATGCTTCCATAATTTCCAGTGAGTTTTCTATGGTGCTAATGTGTACATGGAAGATTCCTCACTGGAGGAAGTCTTTAAGGTGGTGTTTTGCTTTACTAAATGAAAAAGATTTTTACAGTCAAAAATAATAAATACAGTAGGATCTGGAAATCTTTGTATATTCTAGTCAAATGCAAGATTGGTAGGATCTTGTCTACTATAGAGTTAATATTTTAAAAAATTTCTGTTAACTTCTCATGATTTTATCAAAGATGACATCAAGGTGTTTGAAAATTGTTCTAGTAAAGATTTTATAGAGATGAGAAAGGAAACATACGGTTCGATGATGATTAATATTTTCTCATTTGGCTTTTGTCAGTAGTAATAATACCAGTATTTTTTCCCAAAGTTTTGGTATTCTACCCTCTTTTAGATATGTTGAGATTTGATCACTCAATACCTTCACAATTGAATATATATGTAGTATATAGCATTATGGAAATTATAGTCCCACTGAACTCTTCACTGAGTCAGACTACATTAGTAGTTTTGAGATCAGGCTACATATTAGAAAGACAATGGAAAAAATGGAGTTTATCAGATTATTGCAACCAGTATAGTTGAAGTTCTCAAGCTCTTTGCATTTGAGGATCAATTGAAAAGCTAAGTCAATAGTAAAGATTTAGTGAGGATACATTCTCTACTCCCTCTGTGTAAATGTATCCAGGACCCTCTTCTTTCCCATTGTCTTCCCCTTCCTTTTTTTGCTCTTCCCTTCTCTTCTCTTCCTTATCTATTGACTCTAGGATAAAATGTAAAGTTCACATTGGAGCATTTAAAACTCCTTACATTTTGGGGGCAGCTAGGTGGCACAGTGAATAGAGCACCAGCCGTGGAGTCAGGAGGACCTGAGTTCAAATCCAGCCTCAGACACTTAACACTTAACTAGCCATGTGACCTTGGGCAAGTCACTTAACCCCAATTGCCCTCCAAAAAAAACAAAAAGAAAACACAAAAAAACAAAACTCCTTACATTTCTTCTATTTATGTGTGCTACATTCTAGCCAAATTGGCCTACTATGAATAATATCTATGTCCAGAATGTTTTCCCTTCTTTCCTCTTTTCCTAGAATCCCTAGCTTCCTTCAAGGTAATTCTAAAATTAAATAATGGAATTTTACACTGAAATTCTCAGACATATTAGAGGGGGATTTTTTGTTATACATACATATATCTATATACACACAAGGATTTATCTGAAAATGCATGCTTCATTCTGCACCTATAGACCTACAGTCTACCACTATTTCACTATTAGCTCTCTGAGGTCATAATTCATCAGAGTTTCTCTTTATCAGAGTTCTTCAAATATTTCAGCACTATTTTTTCTTGACATTTTCTGCGGTCACTGGCTAATATGGTCTCCTGTTCCTATTTAATTCTTTCTACATCAATTCGTGCAAGTATTTTCAAGGTTCTCAAAATTATTGATGTTTTATAATGGCTTGTAATATAATTAATATTCAATTAAAATTTTATACTTTAATTTGTTCATTCATTCCCTAATAAATGGAAATTTAGCTTTGTTCTAGTACTTTGTCATTACAAAAAGTGTTGCTATAAATATTTTTCTTTCTATATATATAAGCACTTTTTCTTTGTCTTTGATCTCTGTGGTTTCTGTCAATAAGTGGTATTGCTGGACCAAATGGTGTATATAGTTTAGTGAACTTTTAAAAATAATTTCCAAGTATTTTTCAGAATAGTTTGACCAATTCTCAGTTTAACTAACAGTGAATTCACCTTCATTTTCTGAAAATTAAAAGTTTCTCATATTAAGGAAAGTGAGACATAGATAGGCAAAGTGACATGCTTAATATTAAATAGCTATTTAAGAGTACTTCCCAGACTAGACCCCACTTATTGGCTCCTCAATCAATGGTCTTTATCCTTTACTACATAGTTTCCTTTTAAATTCACATACTTTTAAAAAGAAAAAACTTTCTGTAACTAACTTGTTCATAAACTCTTACCATTAAAATCCTGACTTAAGGTTATATATATATATATATATATATATATATATATATATATATATATACATATGTGTGTGTGTGTGTCTTCTTGTTTTCTTCACCTGGATTGTTCTGACATTCTAATTTGTTTATGGTCCAGGACACAATCTTTTATCAACCTACACAGAATATTATCATTACTGCTTTTATTATTTACATGTATTGTTATTATGAATTGTGTAAGTTATATAGCTGTATAATGTATATGTTTGTATAATACATATTGTATATAATGGATAGATTACATGCATAATAGATATTATGATGGATGGATAGATGGATGGATGGATGGATGGATGGATGGATGGATGGATGGATGAATGAATAGATGATCGACAGATTGCTAGATAGATATTTGTTTTTTCCAAATTCTCCAAGTTACCTGAGAGTCAAGCAGAAGTTATAAATGTAATATTTGATCACTGGGGCTATTTTACAAGGACATTTTTCAATATATGGTCTGCTAAAATCAATACACAAATTCCATATTTTTCATTATCTCTAGTTACAAGGTACATTGCCACTTGCATTTTAAAAGCTTACATAAGAGATTGATGCCACCACCAGAAGCTTGACTACAAAAACCTTACTTGGGTTTCCCTCTTGGCCACAATTTAGTTGTTAAAGTTGTGTATGACTATACCTGTATTCACAAGAAGGATTGACTTATGTCTTCTGTGATTTATCATGAACATTTTGGATAAAATATAAACCATACTCATATTTGGTCACTTTGTCTTTAAAAACCAGCTGGGGACATGTCAGACCATAGGAAAAGTGGCAATCAGTAAATGCACCATTTTGCCTGTTTGTGAACCTCACTCACCCATGATCTAGCTTACTTTCTTATAAACCTTACTTACTTATTAACCCCACCTCTCTTTACTGGCTCATCTGGTCTTTTATCTTTAGCTCATTTATTCTCAAACCATGCTTCCCAGATTGCTGCTCTGAAAATCTAATGCATGGTCTTCACCTTTCTGAATATGACCCTGTAATGGTAATGTAGTTTGACCCTTTGGAGTAAGCAGGGACTTAGCACTTAGTAATTGATCAGGCCTCTGTGAAAGAAACAGAAGGTATGAACCCCTGTTCCTGAAGTAACAGGAAGGCGTTGGCTGAAACAGGAAACAGCTAATACAATGTGTATATGCATATATATGTGTGTGTGTATATATGTATGTGTGTATATGCATAGGTATAAGTACATATGTATGTACGTATACATATGTAATACGCATGTGTAACTACCAAGCTTTATCCATGAATTAAAGACCAAATTTGCTCACAAAAGAACATTTATGTAATACTTTAAAGTTTATGAAGTACTTTAAATTACCTCATTTAATCCTAACAGAAAGCCTATGAGATAGCCACCAGCTTTCATTATATGAGACTGAGATCCTAAGAGGGTGAACAAATTGTCAAAAAGTTATAGAACAAATAAAATTAAGAGAAGAAATTTGAACCCAGGATTTTTTTTGACTCAAGATCCAGTTTCCATTCTATTATGCCATATTCTTTAGGCATTACTGCAAATGTAAAAGGGACAACAAAGTTAACAACATTAAAAAAACATCTTTATTCATATTCAGCAACTGAAATGCGGCAGGCTACAGTCATAATAAATTTTTAACACAATTAATTTTATGAAATGTTTGAGTAGAAGAAACAAAATACAGAGATGGGGGATTGATATGTCTTAGAGAGACAGAGATACTATCCTTGTCAACATAGCTGCCTGAAAACATTTTGAGGATAAAGAATCTTTGGTCTACTCCTGGTTCATCTAGTCTTCTTTCAACTATACACATCATACTGTGCCATTTATTGGTCAAGCATGATAAATATGCAATTTAAGTTCTGAATGAAATATTCATTATGTTCCAGGAATTGCACTAAGTACTAGGGATACAAAAAGAGGCATAAGAGTCCCTATCCTCCTCAAAAATCTTTTAATCTCTGTAATATGTAGTTTTAGCCTTTTTGCTAATATTTTTTTTCTATAGTTTTATTTTACAATATTGATTCTTTTGGCTTTATGTATCAATATCATTTATTTCTGTGTCATAGAAGGAATTTGGGGGAATCACTTCTTTTGCTAGTTTTGTAAACAATTTATGTAGTATGGGAATTAAGTGTTCTTTGAAAGTTTGATAGAATTCACTTGTGAATCTTCTAGTCCTGAACTTTATTCCTTTTAAAATGAACTTACAGTTTATTCAATTTCTTCCTCTAAAATTGGTTTGTTTAAATTCTCTATTCCTCATTCTGTCAATTTGGTTATTTGATATTCTTGTAAATATTCATTTAAATTATTGGTTTTGCTGGCATACAGTCAAGCAAAATAGTTTCTAATAATATCCTTCATCATTTGTTGTTGTCTCATTTTTCATTTTTGATACTACAAAATCAAATCCTGATTCCAATGATTCTTCTCTGTATGTCCTTGGGAAATACAATTAACTTCCATAAGCCTTGAGGTCCTCATCTATAAAATGGAGCTACTCTGACCAATTCAAAGGGTTGTTGTAATAATCTATTAAAATGAGATATATGAAAGTGCTTTGTAAACTGTTAAGTACTAAACAGATTTGACATGAATTCAAATTCTGCTACATATCCTTACTATCCAACTCTGAATTAATAACTTAACCTCTCCCCACTTTAGCTTTCACATCTGTAAAATGAAGATAATGATACCACCTGCATCTCAGGCATGTGTGAGGATCAGAGTTAATATAAGTAAAGACTTTGAAAACCTTAAAGTAATGTACAAATAAATATCAGTTATTATCCCAAGCTTTTCAGGAAAAAAAAATTGTTACTGCATGTGGTAGATGGATGCTAAAAACTGTGGGGTCCTATTTCACTTTATTATTATTATTATTTTCTGTATAGGGGAAGGCAGGGCACTTGGGGTTAAGTGACTTGCCCAAGTTCACATGGCTAGTAAGTGTTAAGTGTGAGAGGCTGGATTTGAACTCAGGTCCTTCTGTCTCCAGGGCCAGTACTCTATTCACTGTACCACCTAGCTACCTGCCATTTCACTTTTCAATCATAATTGGCATATTTGTGGACAGTTGGTAAAACCTATACTTTTATATATCTCTATCAGTCTCTGGTTTGGTTTCACAGCATCATTGACTCATAAGATTTATTTTAAAATCTAAACAAATAATCAAAAGTGGAAAAAAGAGATCTAGGGCTAGTGGCTAAATCATGTATCACACATTCAGAATTAGAAGGGAATTAGATGTGTAATCTAATCCCCTATTAAAAAAAGAGGAAAGTGAGCCAGGGAGGAGAAATGGCTATCCTTTCACAACACAGATTACAGGTGGCAGAACTTTTCTTCCAACTTTAAGCAGAATTCATTCCCATTGCTCCACACTACGTAATACTAATGGAATCTCTATTTCTTCTGTATTTCACTTTTGAAAATATCTGAAGATTTTCTTGTTTTTTATGGATAGATGGACAAAGAGGAGGGTTTAGCAATATTTTTATTCTCTTCTCTTTCTCATCATTTAGTCAGGATTCAGCAGTGCTATAGGAAGCAAAGAGAGGACAGGTAAGTGGCAGTGTACCACCTCTTCAACCAGGTCCCTCAATTTTATATCCCTGAGTTACTGGAAATTTGTCTAATAATTCTTTCTAAAATGAAAAAATGGACCATGTAAATCATGCTCCACAATTTGGTTGCTAAGGATATTATGAATCATTTTACCATTCCTTAGAGATGAGAAAAACATTTAAAAATCAGTTTTTCAAAATTTGCAATGAAAGAAATAATTCTATGGCACAGAAACTATATGATCTTTTGAGGTCATTTTTTTTAAATTAGATGTTCTTTGTCTTTGGTTTATAATAGAGAAAGAGCAGATTTATTATTTGTATTTGAAAGAGCTCACTGACAAATATAGTATATACAAATAAAGGGATGGAGTTGTTTTGTTTTTTTGTTTTTGTCTAACCTTTCAATTGAATAGGACTTCCTTCAGTGGAAAGGATCATTGATGACAATGGACAGATTAAATACAGAAACCTGATGACACTGTTATTAAAAATCTCAATAAATCCATCCCATTCCTCATTTTCATAAAGCAGCAGAATAACAGAAATAAAATAAACAGGATAAGATAATAATCACTCATCAATGAGATCAAATATCAGTTTGAATGTTTGAATATCAACCCCATTTAACCTGAAATTTAACAATTAAAGAACTCATTTAACTAACAAGCAACTATTCCTGAGAAGACTTTATCCTTTATCAGTCATTCAAACCTTTTAATCATTCACTGAGGGAAGAGTAGGTATGGCAAAAGACATCTTTGGAAGAGAAGATATTACTGTAAGGGGAATGGGAATATGAAGATCTTCCCTGTCTCTTAATAGGCCTAGGGGGAATTTGAAGACCTTCCCTACTTTGAAGATATACCCTGAATGGCATCACATGGAGCCTGTGGTGGGAGGAGTTTGCTAAAGGGTGTAGCAGAGCCACAGGAAGCCGGGAGCCAGAGCTACCAAGGTGGTGGGAGAGAGAGGAGCTCAGGCAAGGAGAAAGATTTATGAGTAAATATTGATCTTGCATTGCTTTGTGGAAAGGCAGAAAAATGGTATGAATCTGTGTCGTTATGGCTTTTTAATTTCTTTACTGTTATGATGGAATCAGCTTACTGGTTTGGGGACTTGGTTTCCTGGTGTCTAAGTAAATATTGCACTGGAACGACAATTGCCTGGGACACACTAGTCTGGGCAGGTTACTGCAGTAGGGTCCATCTATTCCAAGAATTGTATAGGAGGCAGTGAGTAATTCAGAGGTATAAAGTGGGGCTCATAAAGAAAAGTGGGAGGACATTGAGGGAAAATTTCATTCATGTCACAGTCATGTCTACTAGCCTTATGAGGGAAAGTGGACCCACAGAAGTCCATAAATATACATATCTCCACCCCTAGGTTAGCCTACAACAACCCAAAGTCAATTGAGAAAACTTGGACCCTGACATGTAATGTGACTAGCCCAAAGCTACACAGTGAGTTCATGACAGATACGAGACAAAAATCTAGGTCTTTTGTGGATAAATGAACTAATAAGTAAATGAATAAAAAGATACATTTTTAAAAGCTGTATAATTGATTTTCTTTATAGTTAAATAAGGTCATCTTAAAATAGTTGAGCATGGAAGAGTGGGAAGGAGGCACATTAGAAAAGACTAAAAATTTCCCTAATGCAGTTTTAATGACAGTGTTTACAACCATATTTCACCAAGCAGTGTCTAATAGTAAATGCATATGTAATTAATTTCATGAAAAGCATGTTTATTTTTAATTGGAATAATTTGTACTCCCTGTAATTTTGCCAAGGAACTCAACATGCATCTACTTAGACATGTCAGAGGCAAATAGCTGCACATTATATATTCATAAGTATAGCATTCCAATGCTGACATGCCTCATGTTGTATACAACACACTGTGCAGACAGACAGCAAAGATGTTCATAGTGTTCTTAAAACTTAATGACTTCCCTAGCACATTTTAAATAAATTAATTTAACAACCTGGTATGGGAGGGGGACAGGGAGATATCCACAAATACTATTATAGAAGCTGTCATAACTCACAGGGATACTTGCTTTTTCTTCCATCACTATTAGAAACCAAAGGGCTTAAGTTATTTGCATTGGACAGAGAGTTCTTCCATTTTTGAATGAGGCTACAAGGTTTCAAATGGCATATGCTGAGGGATGGAATTGAGGTTGATTGGTCTTTCCTTCTACCCATTTCCACTTTCTATGGAAGGGGTCTGATGGCTCTCCTCCTCAGGCTGACTCAGGATCCGCTAACTTGGCAGGGGACTTAAGTAATTGAAAGCTTTGCAGGTCATGTTTAACCTCCTGATCTATTAATTTATAGCCACAGTGAGCATCTGCTCAAGATTCTCCATAGCCAGACACCTATATGGCCTACATTTCATTGCTGTATCATATTGACCTGGAGAGCTCTATTCAAAGTTACATTAGAATGAATGTTTGAAAATTCACACCCTGTGAGTGCTCTGATTCCTGCTTATACCTGCCACACAATCAACTTGCATTTGCCTTTAGCTGATTAAATTTTTCCAACAGTGACAAATGGCAAAGTGACCATTCCAGGGATACTATATGACTTCAATGGTAAGACATTGCTAAAGTCTCAGGAGATCATCAAAGCCCAGGACCACTGAAAGGGTAGACTTCAGTCCAGATGTGTAGCAAGTAGAATCTCTGAGATTCATCTAACCAAAAAAATCGTC
This sequence comes from Petaurus breviceps papuanus, assembly GCF_028583685.1. NCBI lineage: Eukaryota > Metazoa > Chordata > Mammalia > Diprotodontia > Petauridae > Petaurus > Petaurus breviceps. The sequence continues at coordinate 34,151,816 of NW_027187419.1, read as the reverse complement.
AGACTATAACTATAGAAAACAGGGGAAAAATAGATTTTAGTAAAAACTCCATTTATTTTCTACTCTCTCCATTTCCTTATTTCTCTCTTTCATCTGGTGATAGAAAAGTGAAATCCATACAATTGTTATCCTCCATTCAAGGTTAGTTAGTAAAGAAACCATCCCACACTCTGGAAATCATAATCATCATTCCCTATCCTTGCATTCCCAAGTTCTTCATTTGCTCAAACATTCTATTTCAGTTGTGCTAGATAAATGTGCTCATGGGATAGTTTCTGCTTTAGTTCACATGGGAAAGAATTATCAAAAGGTTCATCCCAGAATGAAACAAAATTTTTTGACAACAATCAAACACAATAGGTTCACCATTTACTCAAAGATTCTGATGATCCAGAGTGGAATCCTTGATTTGTTACAGAGAATTTGTTTTTCCTATTCTTATTTCTACCTATGCCGAGATTTATTTGTTGTTGTTTCTTGTTGTTGTTGTTGTTTGAGAAGCAATTTGATTTTTCTTTCCCATCTACATAATATCTTCTCCATGTGAAACAAAGTTTTTCTTTCATCAGACAGTTCTCAGGCTTGAAATAGGCAGGTCTATTGTAACTTCACCCTCAAGATACAGTTCTTTTCACATCATACGCATAAAAGGATTTTACCCCCACTTCCCTCCTTCAAAAGATAATTAAATTAAAAGCAAAGCTGGGAGGGGGGGGAAGCTTTGAACTGATCTGGTGAGAAAGGTCAGTCACTGTTCAAGTGATCTGTTAATACAGCTGTGTCTAGGAAGAAGAGAAACTTTCTAGACAGGACCTCCACAAGTGGGCTCTTCATCTCAAGCAAGAAGACAGTAGGTTTTGATTCTCTGAAACAATTTTGTTAGTGACACTCAGGAAAACGCAAGCACACAGCCCCATGGAAGAGCTGTACTGAGCCTTAGCTAAAGCCCTAAATTAAGTTGTCAAGAAACCCACAGGAAGGGGAAAACACCATCAAACCCGCCATCAGGAAAAAATCGTGGTCAGGTGGCTGATTTATGTCTTCTCAATTATGGCTATCATGTGTCACTTCCTTCATTCCTATGCTTTCTTTTCTCTACTCTAAGTGAGAAAGTTTCATGTAGCCAGTATTTTGATTAAGTGTAATTCCTACAAGCTGTAAAGTCAATTTGTGTGTGTGTATTTTTTTTACATTCAGTCAACTGATGAATTCCCATGCTGAACATACATCTCTGTGACAATTGCTAAATGTATTTAATATCACACTTGAATAAAGGAAACTGCCTGATCATTTGAGATCAGAAACATGTAACATTCTAAACAAGGCTTACAGGACAAGATGGCAATGAGTGGTACGTAACAATCTAGCTACTACTCAACTATCACCCAAACCAAACTGCTTAAACCAACTTCTGAGGCCAGAGGTAAATGGATAAGTGGAAAGATTTGCAAAATACTTCTGGGAGAATCAGAATTTTGACACTTATCTAAGCAATGAGGAGATTCTCACATACCTACTTCCATTGAATACCCAAAAAGATGGGTTTGGGAGTGGGGAGAGAAGGCTAGATTGACTTGAATTACAACAAAGTTTGTAAGAAAGGTTAGAATTTGTTTAAACTTATTATTTCATCTTGATAGGAAACTGTAGGTGTCATAATTCCCATTTTCCAGTGGAAACTTGGGCATCATAGTGCATGAATTTGGCATGAGATGGTGTATCAGCAATGCCATATTCACAATGCCTATAGAGATTACAAATATGCTGATATAATTATCCATTAGAAAATACGTCATGTTTGCCATATGAGGAAATAAACTAGAAAATTTATTAAGATACCAAAAGACTGAGTCCCAAAACCAGAAAGTGAAAGCCATCAGAGTAGTTATGACATTGGCACAGGTAGATAAAGTAGAAAGCACCCACATTTTCAAGCCTTTAAAACAGAACAGGCTACCTCA
>NW_027187419.1:34134816-34149845 GCF_028583685.1 Petaurus breviceps papuanus | reverse complement strand
CAAGTCCAACGGGGCATGGAAGATCTTTAAATCCCATAACCCTTACAGATGGCCTAGATTTAAATCTTGCCTTTTCCTTTGCCACTTACTACATGTGTCAAATTGAGTCAGATACTTTATCTGCCTATACCTTCGTTTCCACATCTATAAAATAAGAGGTTTGAACTAGGTCAGAGATTCTTAATTTATGTGTCTCTGGGTGTTCTTTGGCAGTCTGGTGAAGCCTATAGACCCCTTCTCAAAATGATGTTTTTAAATGCATAAAATATAATTCATAGGATTACAAAGAAAACTACTTTTACTGAAATAAAATTACTAATATTTTTAATAGACCCCAGATGAATCTGTGGACTAGAAATATCTCTAAGATGCCTTCTAACCATATATCAAAGATACTATGACACTTTACCAATGCAGAATATCAAGCTTATGGTCTGTGATTTTAAGTTTGATGAGTCCACCCATAGTTCCATGTTTAGAATGTGTCAGGGTTAGAATTTGAATCTGAGGTTTCCTGATTTCAAGGACAGATCTCTATTTGCTGTTCAATACTTCCTCTGAGTTTTGAGAAATTTATAAAAATTAGTTTGTCTTGTTGACATTGCCTCTTCATCCTAAAGGCTAAATGACTGTCTCTCCTCAACTTCCTCCTTGTCACAATTTTTTTCTTTTAACAATTAGGTGATGAAATGGCTAGAGTTTTGAACTTAGATTCAGGAAGATCTGAGGTCAAATTCAATCTCAGGCATATATTAACTATGTTTCCCTGGACAAGTTACTTAACCTCTGTCTGCCTCAGTTTTTTCAATTATAAAATGGAGATAATAATATCATCTATGTTCAGGGTTATTGTGAGGATCAAATGAGATATTTGTAAAGTGCTTAGCATAGGGCCTGGAATGTAGTAGGCTTGTTGCTTCCCCTCTCCCTTCCTTTTCCCCCTTTTTTTAATTTTGTGAATTGATGGAATGATAATTGTGAAGAATTACCATATAGAAGTTTTTCTGACTGACACTGTTGTCTGTAAGAGGCTTTTATACTTCAGACTCAAGAACTGATAAATGTAAAAGTAGGATCTTTCTATTTAAATTGTTCATCATGTTTTATTGTGGTCCAAATAAATCAGCCCCTAATAGAAAAGAATATGGTGGTGAGACTCTTTGTCTTTAAATGGGACTGGTCCCATTAAGACTTTATTAAGCAATATTGTTCTAACCAGACTGGGTGTGCCAACACACCGAAGACAACAGACATGTATCCTATTATCAGATCCATAATGTGGAATAGAGGAAAGACTACTAGATGTGTGATCAAAATCTGAGGTTTTCTCCAAATTTTTGTCACTGGACATTTGAACTTGAGCGAATCCCTTAACATCTCTGAGGTTTATTTTTCTTCTACAACTGTAGCTAATGATAGTCTACTTACATCCTTGGGATGTTGTGAGAATATTATGAGATAATATATGCAAAGTATTTTCTAAGCATTAAAGTACAATATAAATGCAATCTTTGGCTACTATAAGCATTTCCCACTTGATAGAAGCTGTGAGAACACAGCCTTCAAGAACCCAGGGTCATACCCATGCCAGGAAGAGGCAGTAGAGAAAGACCTTTAGTGCAGCAGGCTTTTAGTGGAGTTTTGCCAAATCTCTGCTAATAATTTCACCTTGTTTGTATGCCATCCTTAGAAAGATCCCCATTCATATATTCCCTGGCCTTTCTGTTTCTAGAAAATATGTCCATTGAGATTTGTGGTTAGTATTTTATTAAGTACACACAAAGATGGGCATTGGTAATTGTCATCTTCTGGAAAAAAGTAAATAAATTGTCCTCAAGTTTACGATTCCTATCATTGAGTAGCATAATCCCTGGAATATATAAATTTTTCTCTACTCTGAGGAATCTCTGGATTTCTACTATATTTCTTGACTTTTGAATTGGCATAGAGGTCCAACATGCAGATTAAAGTGACTTATACATATATTGTATTTTTTTAAAAACCCATATTTATTTGCCATAGAGGCAAATAATTACATGTCACTCTATAGTTTCAAGTCACTCTCATGGACCTCACATTCCATTTTCTGGCAATATTACAAGAATATTATTTATTTATTTGCTTATTTGGATAAGACCCATGATTTTATTAGTTAAAGGAATTGCCAATGAGGAAAAAGTCACCCTAACATTACAGATTCACATGTACTCTGCAGCTTTTAAACTTAAAGAGTTTCTTGTTCTTCAGTCATTTCAGCAATATCTGACTCTACATGACCACATCCGGAGATTTCTTGGCAAAGACACCAGAGCAGTTTATTATTTCCTTCTCCAGCTCATTTTACAGATGAGGAAACCAAGGCAAACAAGGATAAGTGACTTTCCCAGAGTCACCTACCTAGTAAATGCCTGAGTCTGTATTTGAACTCAGGAGAAGCAGTCTTCCTGGCACCACCTAGCTTCCCCATTAAAGAGTTTCCTAGGTTACTAAAAAGTTATTTGACTTCCCTAGGGTCTTTTAATAGCCATCATGCAGTATTTGAACTGAAGTCTTCATGACTCAAAGGATGGCTATCTACTATGTCTTGCTGCTTCTTTTCAAGTATAGGTGTGTGCTTGGGTATATATATGTATGCATTACAAAGAGAATAGACAGGGGAGGGAGGGAGTGAAGAAAACCTATTTTGATCCTTCTAAATGACTAATGATAGGATTCAGTTTTCAAAAAAAAAAGAAAGAAAAGTTGACTATTGATTAGAGCATTCTGTGAGATGCAAGTATTTATTGAAAGCAAGTACCTGTTTGTTGCAAATTGGGTTACAAAGGAAAAAGTTTGAAATGTCCTTAGAATGTATTTTTCATCTTTCTAAAAAAAAATATCTTGGCTTCACTCTCAAAGCACAATGGAAAATCATTTCCATTACAATATATTTCCATTTAAATGAAAACTTATAGTTTTTAATTAAAGAGCTTATTAAAAAAATACTTTAGTTTCACTCAGAGGTAATAACAGAGATCTCAGAGAGAGCAAACTGATGAAATTAAAGAAATAAAAACAGAAACAATAGATCAAGATTATTGTTGTTTAAACTGCTGGAATCTGGACCAGAGTTATAAGAAAAAAAACTTTTATTCTACTAATTTTAAGGGTGTGACTGTTGACAAGAACATATTTGGATCAGTTCAAAACCTTTTTGCGATTTTTTTCAATGTTCTTGGCACAAAGGTGATTCAGAAGAAACAGAAGTTACCTACTGGTATGGCAGCCGTTATCTATTATCCATGAAAGGAATTGTCAGATGCCCCAAAGGCTTTCCAGAGAAGCAAAAACATATGTTCACCACTGTGGAGGTGACTGGAGCAAGCCATAGCCCTTGAGCTGTACTGATGATATTCGTTAGATAAAATGATGGTACCAGCAGGTCTTTCTTTGTGAATTTTAATAAGTTAAATATTCAGAAACATAAGGTTACTTACCCCCTAAGTATCTGGCTGCACTAAATCTATTTCTGTTTCCCAGCATAGTTGGGGGAGGCTGTCAGATGGTGGTGGACTCACATCTTTAAGACTGAGATAACAGATGATTTTCATGATCTTTACCCTGACATTTATTTCCTGGTAATAAGGCATCGTTCAGGCTAGATGCTGCTCCAGTCTTTCGGCAGATGGTAGAAATTTGCAGAAAGATTTTAATTTTTTTTAAGGACTTATTGATTCTATTGCTGATTTTCAGAAGCAAGTTTGTTCCTAAATAGGGCAGGCAGTTAGGTTTCTGATTCTGTCTGGTTGGCATACCCAGTCTGGTTACAACAATACTGCTATGAATCCCCTTGAATCAGTGGCAACTTTGAAGTTGTGAAAACTGACTTTTGGTTAAAGCTAAAAGTAAAGCAGTTGAAGATTTTAATTCTAAGCACTAAGGATACATTACCCATGCAAATTCATAAAGACAGAATTCCTTTTAAAACTTCCCAACAAGTTGTTACTATTCTTGAAGACTTACATTGAGGAGAAACTCAATAACTCTTCAACTTGGACCATTTCAGTAGGGACAATTTAAATTTTTAGAATGATATTTCTTACATTGAGCCTAACCTGCTTCTCAACAACAAGCCTACTCTTTATATATGGCTATCCTTCAAATAGAGACAGATATTACATCCTTTTTTCACATTAAACATTTTAAATTGTGTTAACTTATCTTCCTGTGGAATGGTATTGAGACCCTTCACTATCCTTGTTGGCTTTCTCTTGTCTTTCTCCTACTGGTCAAGCTAGGCTTGAAGTGTAATACCCAGAAGACTTTGTTTCTCTAGCCTTACAATCTTCAATCACTATGGTCCCTTCTCCCACATTCACCATCCCACAACAAAATTAAAACTATGTCCTAGCTGTAGATTCACCTAAACAACTCGACCCATTCCTAGAGATACACTAGGTTATTACAATAAAATTAAAAATAAAAATCACTACCATTGGACACTCAGTGAACCTACTCCCTTTTATGTCCAATCTGCATAAGACCTATATATACAGAACTTACCAAGGACACTCTTTTCCTTTCCCCTATTAAAAAAAAAAGCATACACTACAAATAAGAAAGATTGAAGCTCAAGTAGTTTTGATCTCTTGACTAGATGATGAAGACCTGTTCATCATCTTTCTTGATAAATATCTTGAAAGATCTTGGCAAAATGAAACAGTATTCTATGCTAAGTGGATACAGATCCTGAAAGAGCACTACTCATAAATTGCTTTGTCCATATGTTTCTGGCAAATGTGCCATCTGGGATTAGAGTGTTCATATTTTATGGAACAGGAAAGTAAAAATATGTTTGCAACTTAACTGTCCCAATTTACAAAGAAGGTAGATCTGAACTCACAATAAACTCATCAACACTATCATTTATTTAATACTTGTTGAAAAAAATGTGCAATTTTTATGTACTATATGAAGACACTGTGGGGAGTTAAAAAGGTGAATGTGGGTAGAACTTGGCCCTTTCCCTTGAGGAACTTGGAACCTAAAAGGAAGAAGGATAAACATAAATAAAATATAAATGAGCAATGCTTAGAATAATATAGCTGATGAGTGACATTGGAAAAATTAAGAGAAACTGAATTTTGTAGTTAGAATGTTAAGAATCAGATGAGGTTAGTCTAGGCCTGTTGCCTGAATGGGATGTCTTGAGAATTGGTTCAAAGAAGGGAAGGAATGTGGGTTGGAAGGAGAAAAAAAATAATTGGTCATGTACTTCAGTGACATTAATAGCATTCATAATAACGTCTGAAAAGGATAAAATAGTTATGAGAATGGTCAAAAAAGAGTAGCTCTTTAAGAGAGTCCAATAATGGACAGTTATAAGACATTTTATTGTTATTTGTTGTTGTTCAGATGTTTCAATCATGTCCAACTCTTCACGATCCCATTTAAGGTTCTCTTGGCAAAGATACTAGAGTGTTTTGCCAGTTCCTTCTCTAGCTCATTTTACAGATAGGGAAACTGAGACAAGCAAGGCTTATGTGACTTGTGCAGAGTTACACAGCTAGTAAGTGTCTAAGGCTAACCAGCACTCTATTCACTATGCCACTTAGCTGCCCCCAAACACTTTATTGGGAGTTTTAATTTCTTTTGAGAGGCAACTGAGAACAGTGTTAGGCTTGTGAGAATAATTGTGTGATGATCCAAACCAGATACCTGCTAGCTAGTTGGTAATACTCCCTTTCTTGACCTCTATTTTTTTGATAGCCCTTTGTACCTTTGTTCAGAAGAAGAGAGAATCATAATTACCATACTGGGCCTTCAGTCAGGTAGAAGTTATAAGCCTGCCTCACACTAGTTCAGTTTAGTCACTAGTTTAGTGACTTTAGGCAAGTTGCCCAAATTCTCTAAACCTCAGTCTTGTCATCTGTAAAATGGTAATAATAATAACATCTACTTCATAGAATCATTATGAAGATCAAATGAGATGATACATGCATGTTACTTGGTAAACCTTGAAGCACTATATGAATTTCAATCCAATAATCCAATCCAATTAACATTTATTAAGCACATGGGCACCAAGAATGCAATAAATAAGAAGAAAGCTAGTCCCTGTGCTCAGTAGACTTACAGTCTTAAAGGGGGAGACAATACTCACACACAAAGGCAGGAAAGCAAGAGGGAAATGGGGAGGAGAGAGAAATGAGATATCGAGGGGTGTTGTGCTGTGGAGCTGAAACCAGGATGCAAAGTGGAGAATTCTTATTGTATAAACTAGTTCTTATTGTTCTAAAGATATAATCAAGGGAGCCAGGCTTTGGGAAGAAAAACAAAGATCAAGAGAATAGGAAGTAGGACAGTAGAAAGGGCACTTGGTCTAGAATCAGAAGTCCTAGGTTAAAATTCCACCTCTGATACTCCCTGGGAGGGTGACCTTGGACAAGGTACTTAACCTCCCGGATATTCAGGTTTCTCGTTATAAAATAAGATTTTTGGATTAACTCTGATCACTAGGGTAACTTTCAGTTCCAAATCTATGATTTTGTTGCTACAAAGAGATGAATGTCATGAATTTTAAAATCAAAGTGCCTACTGATTTTTAGATCACTGGACTAAATAATGCCTGAATTAAAAGATACTCAACAAGTGTCAAGAAAATGGTTTGGAAGGTAGAGTACTTGAGGATACAGCAACAATGTTTGCTATGATAATAAAAATCACATTTGTTTTCCAAGAAGGGCAGCTTCAGGCCTCTTCTAAAACTGCTTTGGGTAAACAAAAGGAGATGATAGACTAGGTTTCAGATATATCATAGAAGAAAAATTAGCAGGAGTTGGTGACAGAATGTAAAAGTGTTAGCACATTTGGGTATCACAATGATGGGGTACCTGGGGTCTAGGTCAAACCAACTTGTAAAACCAGTCTGTGAAGTTGTAACTGAAATTTGTCCTTTCCCATCCTTGAGTTCTGCCCCTTCTCCCTATCCCACACTCCACCTAGGCAACACCCTGTGATCCCTTTGTTCTTACTTAATCTCTTCATTTCTTCTCTTGCCTGGCCCACACCCTCCTTTGTCCTGGCCCAAATCTTATCTAAACTATCTATTCACATGCTCCTCTTGGTCAGCTCTGAACTTTGTCTATGCACTGAGGCCCCTCCTGTCCAGTCAGACCTGACAATGGCAACCCTACCCTTTAGAGGTAAAAGCATGTACCCCTCTCACTTGCAGGTCCCCTAAAGGACTCTTGCCCACTGTAATGGCATAATAATAAACTTTCTCAACTCTAACTCCAATCAAGGCTGAGCTGAATTTTTTCCAGATGCCCTTGCAGGTTTCCTGGTCTTGGATGAGATCAGGGTTCCTGCTGAACCTATTGGGATCCAGGTAGCACAGCTTCAGCTCCTGGCTGTAGACTATAGGGGACCAAGCAACCAGTCTGAGAGGGAATCCCTCTTGCTTTGACCTGCTTGGATCTGGATTGCAGTCTATGGTAGAGGTCCTTGGGTGGGCAACCAGCTTGCCAGAGCATGTGGAGGCTTCAGAGAGGGGACTCAACTAATACATTCAGCAGCTGAGAAAACCCCAGCATTTGGGACAAAGCTCCCCTGTCTTGTAGCAGAGTCCTACTGTGGCAAAAAGACCAAAAGTCAAGGGATTGAGTGGTAACATGAGCAAACAAGGGAAGCAAAGCAAGCAGAGCAACCCTAATTTACACTCCTATTTTGGGGACAAAAAGGATCAAAGCATGGAACAGGAGGAAGACAGTGAAGTCAGAACTCCTGCACCAAAAAGCTTCCAAGACCTTAAGAAGGATTTTAAAAACAAAATAAGAGAAGTGGAGAAAAAATTGGGAAGAGAAATGAGAACGATGCAATAAAATTATGAAATGAGAGTCAACAACCTGACTGAAGAAAATAACACCTTAAAAAATGTACTAACTCAAATGGCAAAAGAGGCTTAAAAAAGTAATGAGGAGAAGAATGCCTTAACAAGCTGAATTTCCCAGATTGAAAAAGAATCTCAAAAGCTCACTGAAGAGAATCATTCCTTCAGAATTAGATTGGAGCAAATGGAAGCTAGTGACTTTATTAGAAATGAAGATACTATTAAACAGATCCAAACAAATAAAAAATAGAAGGCAATGCGAAATATCTCACTGGGAAAAACAATGACCTGGAAAACAGATCCAGGAGAGAGAACTTAAAAATGATTGGACTACCTGAAAAACATGATAAAAAAAAACAACCTAGAAATCATCCTTCAAGAAATTCTCAAGGAAAATTACCCTGATGTTTTAGATCAAGAGGGCAAATAGAGGTTGAAAGAATCCACTTATCACCTCCTGAAAAAGATCCTAAAAAGAGAACTCCTAGGAATATTATAGGTAGGTTCCAGAATTCCCAGATGAAGGAGAAAATATTACAAGCAGCCAGGAAGAAACAATTTGAATATTGTGGACACACAATCAGGATAGCACAGGATCTGGCAGCTTCTACACTGAGAGATCAAAGAGCTTGGATTATGATATTCTGGAGGTCAAAGGAGCTGGGATTAAAACCAAGAATCACCTACCCAGCAAAACTGAGTATCATGTTTCAAGGTAAAATATGGTCATTCAGTGAAATAAAGGACTTTCAAGCATTCTTGCTGAAATAACCAGAGTTGAATAGAAAATTTGACATTCAGATACAAGAATCAAGAGGAACATGAGAAGGTAAACAGGGAAAAGAATTCATAAGGAAATTATCAAAGTAGAACTATTTATATACCTACATGGAAAAATTATAATTGTAACTTATGAAAATTTTTTTCAGTATAATAATAGTTGAAGGCAATAGAAATGTGTATATATATGAGGGTATAGGGGCATATGAATACTTATGTGAGTGTGTGTATATATGAATACAGGTATACATAGATAGAGGGCACAGGACCAATTGAATAGGAAGGGATGATACTTAAAAGGTGAAATTAAGAGGTGAGAGAAGAATATAATGAGAGGAGATGGGGAGAGACAGAATGGAGTAAACTATCTCACATAGAAGAAGCAAGGGGAAATGGTTACAATGGAGGGGAAGAATAGGAAGGCAAAAGGGAATGGGTCAACCTTATTATCATTGAATTTGGTCTAGGGAGGGAATGACATACACACTGAATAGGGTATTTCACCCTATAGGTTAGTAGGGGGAAGGGGTTCAGAGGGTAGATGATGGAAGGGAGGGCAGGCTGGGGGGCAGGGAAGCTGGAAGCACCCACTTTTTAAAAGGGACAAGATCAAAGTAGAGAATAGAACAAGTTGGAGGTGGGATAGGAGGGAGGGAAATATAGTCAGTCTTTTAAAATATATCCACTATGGAAATGTTATGCATAGCTACACATATGTAACCTATACTGAATTGCTTATCTTCCCAGTAAGGGTGGGTGACAAGGGAGGAAGGGAATGAATCTGGAATTCAAAGTTTTAAAATCAAATGTTTATGTATGTATATAATATATGTATATATTAGCATATATATGCATATGCTGTTATTAATATTATTTTACATGTAACTGTTCAATAATATATACAGGCACTAGGGCATAGAGATCCACCGTGCCCTACTGCAAAGTCAGAGGGGGTATGGGAGAACATATGGGAGAGAGCAGATTGGAGGAGTGGATATCCAGTCAGATTGCTATTTTGGGGTGGTGGGTAGGGGAAAAATGGGGAGAAAATTTGTAACTCAAAATCTTGCAGAAATGAATGATGTAAACTAGAAGTTAATAAAGCATTTGATAACAAATAATCAAAACATAAGCAAAATAAATGTTTCTTGTAGGCAGCATATTGTAGGATTGTGGTTTTTAATCCATTCTACTGTCCACCTCCATTTTATGGGAGAGTTTATCCCATTCACATTCACAGTTATGATTACTCTCTGTGTCTTTCCCTCCATCCTATTCCCTCCTCTGTTTATGCTTTAATTTCTCCTTTCTCTCTTCCTCTCCTTCAGATTTTCCCTTCTGACCACTGCCTCCCTCAGTATATGCTCCCTATGTACCCCCTTCCCTTTATCTACCCTTCCCCCTTAATACTTCTTTCTACTCTTCTAACCCTCCTCTTTTTCCCCCTTTCCCCTCCTACTCTCTGTAGGTCACAATATATTTTTATACTTAACAAAGTATGTTATTCCCTTCTTGAACCCAAGCTGATGAGAGTAAATTTCATTCAGTGCTCCTCTTCCTCACTCCTTTCCCTCTACTATAATGAGTTTTTGTTTATTTTCATGTTAGAAATCTAAACTTAACTGATTATGTTAATCTCTCTTCTTTTTATAATTGAATAAGAGAGTATTGGGAAATGTATTTCCTGGGGACTCACTGAAAGCATCCTTTGTATAGCTCCGGGAGTAAGTAAGATGGCAGTAATGATGTGAACCTTATCTTATTCCCATGGAGTTTTACTTTCTTTTACTAGGTCTCTATATTTTGAGAGTTTTTCCTTACTTGTAGTTTAGACATTATTAATATTCAATATAGTAACATATAATAAAAAATGTTGTTTTGAATTTTGTGAAACAATGCTATATACAGGCAGTAGTTCTGCTGTTAAGGATGTTCTAGTTCCTATACTATCCATTTTTTGTCAAGGATATTTTGAAGTTCATATTTGTAGTATAGGGATTTGTTGTATGTTAATGAAAGATAGCAGGATTTTTGCTATGCGGTTTTAGCCATCTGATCATGTCTTTCTAGGAATCTGATAAATAATAAATTTGTGAAGCCTATATTAATATGTTGAACAGTTTCTACAATTTTAATACATAATCTGCTTCAATTAATGTCTGGGCACACTAAGGAAAACCTTGTTGTAATTTCTAGGAACAAAAATGTGATCATAATCCCCCAAAAGGTTCTCCATTCAATAAACAAATCTTCATGACTCATCTATTTTTATAAGGTATTTCTCAACATATTGACTTTATGTTTGTGTTGCTACTGAAACTACATGGATCTTATCTATAATATATGCTCCATCAGTAGGTAAAACATTTGCCATCACATTTGAAAAGCCCAGGGGAATAGACCTGTTTTTAGTTTTTCCTATTACTTTGTGAAGTTAAATCATGGGTTCCAAATTTTTTTCCTACATATTTTTTACTTTAACTTTTATCTGGGTGGCAAAGAGGATAAAGTACTTGACTTGGAGTTACAAATGCCGATTAAAATTAGATTTCAGACACTAGTTTGATGGTAATGGGAATTGGAAGATCTTTACTGCCCCTTAATAGGCCAAATGTAATCACATGGAACCCACGTGGGGGGAGGGGGAGGAGTTTGCTGAAAGTGTGGAACAGGAAGGTAGAGCAGGAAGGAGCAAAAGAGAGTCAGAACAGACCTGGGAGCAAGCAGCATGGAGGCAGAGCAGCTAGCTTGAGTGAGAGAGGGTCATTTTTGCTTGAGGGAGCCTGTTTTGTTTTGAAGACCTGACAGAGGGAAGGCTTGAAAATCTCAGTGCTTGATGCATTGCTTATGTGTACCAAGTTCTTGGTTTCTTCAAGATGGATTTGGCTTCCTGTTGTTGGTATCTGGTTTTCTGGTGTTTGATTAAATGTTTTGGTTCTGTATTCCATCTGGAGAATCTGTTACATTTTGTAATTCACAACTACACCAGCATATTCATAGCTGCTGTCGGCATTGTGAGTATTGCATTGGCGTTCTATTTGGTGACAAGGATGGGATGTTATCTTGAGGAAAAAAATGTTGAATTGTAAAATAGGGATAACAATCACACACATCTTAGCATTCTTGTAAGAAAAGATGAGATTAATATATGAAAAATGCTCTACATACTTTATGACATTATATAAATGTTAGGCATTCTTATAGATAAGCTATTGGCTGATATGTCTTACCTAGAGAAGACCAAGACCTTTGCAAGTGTTGACTTTATCCATTGGATCAATTTCACTTCCAGATTAAACCTCAAAGCCTTTAATTTCGGTTATTTCAGAGTACACATTAACACTTATATTTATTGAGTCTAAATAAACTTATGATATTGGAAAAATTTCTATGTGATGAAATAGCTGTACAATGAGCTTTCAAGGGGAATGATATAATATGTTTTCATCCATGTACATCAAGTGATTAATATGATATTTTGGTATGATTTCCAATTTGCCTCAAAACATAATACTTTCTAATCAGAAGCGATAATAATGATTTAGGGCTAGGCAAAAATATAGCAGGCTTAAGTTACTTCCCTATAAGATGACACATTTGGTACAAAATGCTCTTGATATTATCTTATTGGGTGTATACTTTAAATAAAAAAGAGATTTTCCTGTGAACATCAAGTATTTTTGTTTTTTCACAATTCTTGAATCTATAGATTTGTAGGACATGACTAAATCATGAGTATAGAACAAAGTAAATGGCTTTGTAACTATTGATAAAGGTGTTATGAAAGTTAAAATATTATCATGTGGCTTGTTTTATAGTCATGGAATTGATAATGAATAATAAAAAGCCAGGTCTTTCAGTCTTCCTTTAAGGCCCAGATCCTACTTTCTATGGTAAGCCTTTCCTAATTCTCTTAAATGCTAGTGTCCTCTCCTTGATTATCTCCAATTCATCCTAGATGTATCTTGTATAGTTACTGGAATGCTGTCTCCCTCCTTAGAATGTGAACTCCTTGAGGGCAAAGGCTGTTTTAGCCTTTCTTTTGATTCCCAGAATTTCTTACAGTAACTAGTACATAATCAGCATTTGATTTGTTCTTCTTGACTTAATTTGACATGTATTTTTTCTTTGTTACAAAGAAGTACTCATTGGATGGCAGTGGCCAAGACATTTATCCAGAAGTAATGGCAATATAAAACCAAGAGGGATCAATAAGAAAGTAGAAGGAAGGAAGGAAGGAAGGAAGGAAGGAAGGAAGGAAGGAAGGAAGGAAGGAAGGAAGGAAGGAAGGAAGGAAGGAAGGAAGGAAGGAAGGAAGGAAGGAAGGAAGGAAGGAAGGATCTGGTCTCAGTATCAGGAAAACTACATTCTAGTATTGTCCCCACAAATTGACCGTGTGACTTTGCCAAATCATTAATTACTTCTCAGCCTCAGTTTTCTCATCTGTCCAAATGCGGTACACAGTTGACTAGGTGTTCTTTTCAAGACCTACTTTTCTAATAATTGCTGCTGTTTTTTTCTAAAACCAAAATAAAGAGGTTAAAGGAACAGTTACAAATCCAACTCACTCCTTGCAGTCCTCATTAAAAGTGGTAAGAGGATCTGCTACCTCACTGCTCTCAGATGGAGCAGTCTTCATCCAATTCACTGAAATAAGTCACCGGACTTACAAGACTTTTATCTGAGCTTCCCTTCAAACAATTGAAACATTCTCCAGCACTTACCTTCTGTTCCTCAATTAACAGCTGGTGCCTTAATAGGCACCAACAAGTGTGAGCCCACCTGCATCTGGGCCATAAGGGCCCACACTTTAAGTACTTCCAGCACCCTTCCTCACTTGGCTACTTCTTCATGCCTCCAGGGTGTGACAGAATGTGCCTTTGCTATTTGCATTGATCTAATTAGTGCATTTGCACATTAGCTGCCTAGAGAAAAAAAAAATCCCTCCTACTCAGGCTTCCAGTGACTGTGTGTGTGTGTGTGTGTGTGTGTGTGTGTGTGTGTTCCTGCTGGCTTCACTGGGGCACTCTGGAGCTTGGAGCAAACAAATGGTGTCCCTCTGTTATGCAATTAAAGAAAGAAAGACAGGATCTTAATTGGCCTATCAGGAAATATAGATTCTGCTTCCATCACTCTCTCTGGCCCCTCTCATAAAGTTGCAGTTGTCCAGTGAGGGGTAGGGGTAGGGTCTGGGGGAGGTGCAGATAAGTGAGGCAGAGACAGAACTGATGTTTCTTGACCCCACTTGGCCAGGATGTGAGGAAGCAATGAACACACAAGGTGGCCATCCATGTATTGCTAAATTAAGGAAAGGGAATGAGGATGGGGGAAGGGTGACAATTTGAAAAGGCCCAAACACATGGGGCATCAGTGGAGAATGTGAAGGTACTGAAAACTTTGATAAATAGGAAACATATGTTTTGCCTAAAGCAAATCCAATTTTGACTCACTCCAGACTCCCCACCCCCACCCCAAATGCAAGACATTGAGGAAATCTTATTATTTTGTAAATGCACTAAAAAGTAACTACAAGCAGTGTCTATGTAGAGCTGGTGTGATGAGGAATGCTATATTATCACTTCTCTCCCTGTATTCATGCAAGAGTTTGCAATAAAGTCTCTTTGACTCCTTTAAATAGTGCATATTCCACCAAATTACATGGTACCTGTCTAAGTACAGTTTCTGTGGATGCAAATGAGGTTAAAGGAAAGTCTCAATGCTATCAAACCCAGCCAGAGCCTGTTCATATAAATGACTAGCATCATTCTTAATAGCATCTCCCTGTCCTCAAACATAAATAACTAGTGCCAGAAATGCACACCAAAAACAAGTGTTCTGCCTGCACAGGATTTCCTCTGACCATGGCCCAGAAATATAGAATGATGTAATTCCAGAGGAGAAAAGGCTTTCAGTTATCTGGTATGAGTCCCTTACTTGACAGATGTAAAAAACAAGGTTCAGGGTGGTAAATGACTTGTCCAAGACAGTTTCAGAGCCAGGACTTCTAGTTAATATAGAAAAATATGTAGCAAATTATTACATACAGCTATATAGGTCTGTTGCTAGTTTAATGCTAATTACAATGGAGAGTGATTCTTTTCTTGAAAACTTTAAAGGAATTCATTAAGAGCAAGTCAAATATTTTATCCAGGATTTTTTTCTTATTAATAATAATAATACATTGAGAGAGTACTTTCTTAATATCACCCCTGAGGTAGGCAATATTAGCCCAATGTTATACTGAGTCTTAAAGGTAAGATTTGAACTGAAGTCTCTTGACTTCAGGTCTAATGATCTTCCAATATTAGCCCTGTTATTACTGAGTCTTAAAGGTAAGATTTGAACTGAAGTCTCTTGACTTCAGGTCTAATGATCTTCC
>NW_027187419.1:34042454-34134806 GCF_028583685.1 Petaurus breviceps papuanus | reverse complement strand
GTAAGATTTGAACTGAAGTCTCTTGACTTCAGGTCTAATGATCTTCCTAGCATCACCTCTTTACAGCAAAGTACAAGAAGACAACAGAACTACAAATGTAGTGGATAAATTTCATTCTAGCATCATCTGGGGAAGGTTTTATACACACATATTCATATATACACATTCACATTTATGTACATATATGTGTGACTGTCTATATAATATATAACTATCATATATGCATAAATACATCCATATATGTGTATATATGTATACATATAATGTATTCACAATTACAGATGTAAAATTTAAGAAAGACAGGATCATAAATATATATACATATAAGTGTATATGCAATACAAAGATATATATGTGCATGAATACATATTCACTTATATCCATCTATATATGTGTGTGATATAGAACTGTTATATACATGATTATAAATTATAGATAGATATAGATAGGAGCGAGAGAGAGAGAAAGAGAGAGAGAGAGAGAGAGAGAGAGAGAGAGAGAGAGAGAGAGAGATGATAGATATAGTTATGTATTTTAAGGTCTCACTGATAGTTTTAGAGCTGGGATTCAAGAGAGTTTTAAGCCCAGTATTTTTAAACCCAGGTTTTTTAAAGCTTATAATAAAAGATAACAATCACTGATTAATTACCTATTTTGTGCAGAATACTGCACTAGGTACTGGGAAAGAGATCAAATTCAAATAAGTCATTACTACCTTTCAGAAAATGGTATTGATTATTTTTTTATTTTATATCCCTTCATTTCCAAATATAGCCCTTCCCCTCTTTGCTACTCATGCTATAAATCCTTCATAAGGAATCTTTTTTTTTTTTTTTTTAAAGAGAGGAAGGGGCGGGGAGAGAGTATTTTGATAAAACTAACCAACACATCAGCTAAGTCTGAATGCGCAAGGAAAGTGTCAAAACCATAGTACCTCACTGCTGCAGAGAAGGGAAGGGTATTTTCTCTTTTCTTCTTGGGCACAAGCTTTATCAATATAAATGCTCAGGATTCAGTTTCAGCTGTTGTTTATGTTGTAGTCTTTGTGGACGTTGTTTTCCTTGTTTTTCTTACTTCACTTGGCATAGATTGATATAAGTTTTATACTTGGATTTCTTCACATTCATATTTTTATAGTTCTATAATATTTAAGATCTTTTACCACAGTCTGTTTAGTCATGCCCCTGACCAAAATGGCATCTACTTTATTTCCAGGTTTATCCATGCTTTCGAATACAGTAAACCTTTATCTTTTACCTCCTTTGTACAATAATCCTTACAGTGGGTTCTCTGGGTCAGAGGTTTCCTGACAACTTAATCACTTTCTTTGTATAATTCCTGATTTCCAAAATGGATGAAAAAACTCATAGCTCTAACAGCATTTTTTTTCCTTGTGTATCACATTTTCTAGCCCCGACAAATTTAACTATTACCATATTTTGTCATCTTTGCTAATTTGCTGGATGTGAGAGATATTGTAAGAGTTTTTTTTAATTTGCATTTCTCTTATTAGTGATTTCTGGCAGTGTTTTATGTTGTTGTTAATAGTCTGCAATGTTTTTGAAAGTATTCCTATATTTGGATGATATGTCACCTTTTAAAAAACCTCCCTGAGGTATCCAATAAATAAAGAGTCATGATTTGGGGGTATTGTTGTTCCTTTTCATTCTTTATTTTTGAAGAAGAACAATGACATCATAGGGTAATGTCTCAACTTGTACATGAATTTAATATGCCTGAGTCATCAGCCTCACTTTCTCTTCCAGAGTCACTGAAGTACAGTGGCAACACAAACGGCAAGACAACTGGTGATAGCCCAAGATGCAGTGGCCTCCTGGATGTCTAAGTTCTAAGCACTCCACAATGCCTGCTTTAAGCTGCCTTCAGGGCCACTGGAACAAATAATCAGCATCTGCCCATTCCTGGTGGGGGTGGGGGAGGAGGGTAGAGTCTTCATATACTTGGGATAGACATCCCCCTAACTCACCATTGGATTTGAGACCTGCAAGTTATCTTCAGCCTAGTTTTAAAACTATTTTACCTCAGTCAAGTTTTTTTTTTTTTTTTACCTCAAGTTATTCTATGACTTTTGGGTAGAAAATACAGGCAAAGCTGTATGGAGGAAGCAATACCACAGCTAGGTGTTGAAGACTGGTCATGTATCAGCTGACAGAGGGCAATCTATGCATAGGGAAGGCGATTTTCTGAGGAAGGGCCAGGAAAACCTTTAGGCTAGACTTCAAGACCAAACAGTCTTTTAAATTCATCATGATACAGTGGGAAAAGCCCAGCCTCTAGAATCAAAGGATTTTTATTGAAATTCTGCCTCTGATGGTGACTACTTATTTAATCTTAGGTAGAAAATTTAAACTTCTTGGGCTTCAGTTTACTCATATGTAAAAGGAGGAGGCTGAAGTCACTTCCAGCTGTAGAGCTATGATTCTTGGTCTAATTCTCATAACCTTACTCTAAGACTAGAACCTTCAAGAGGTGTTGCCAGACAACCTCACCTGTGATACTGTGCAGAAGCTAGCTCTCCTTTAATAATTAATTTACACAGACAATACAAAACTAACATTTGTTTGTATGTTTGTTTTAAAATTCAAATTGTCTCATTCAGCGCCTTAGTTTGTTTTCATGTGCTTCAATTGTTTGTTTGAGTTTTTTAAATTTAATTTGTTAATGACAACTTTTAATGTGTGGCACACTGGATAGAGAGCCAACCTTGAAGCTAGGAAGACCTAAGTTCAAGACCTGCTTTTGAGGTGTATTGACTGTGGACATCTCACTTAACCTCTTTGTTCACTAGGCAGTTCTCTAAGATTAGAGGCACTTTCCTCTCCTGGGAGTTCACTATACCAATAAAATCATAAGTCTAATCTCTATCTATCCCTAATGATAGCTCAGGACCTCAAAAGCTGGAAATGGACTTTTTCTGGACCTCTGAGACCCCCTGCATAGGGTCTGTTTTGAACAAATACATAAAGGAAGGAAAGAGATAGAGAAAGTTTCAAAAACTATGATGTTACAACCCAAATGATGTTAATGCTTGGTTTTTCTGTACAGTTGCTATTCTTGGAATCAGTCATTACAGAAATAAATTGGGTGAATAACATTTATGCCTTGTGATACATTTTAGTCCTCTGCAGGAAGAAGTTTGAAGAACAAAGGACATGCCCTTGGAGAATCCCTGAGCTTCACTTATGGTCAGTCTTTAGGGAGAACATACTCTCTCAAATTGAGAAAATATTTGTCCCACAGGCACTGGGCCTACCCCTGTGTGAGTAAAACAGTCAAAAAAGCATAAGCTTAGCTTGTGGCAATCCCAAACAAGAGAATAATTTCTTCAGCTTATAACATGCATCAGCAATTTACTCCACCTAGCAGGATTCCTGTTTGCCTTGACATTTTCAAGAACAATCATCCCCCAAAGGAGCGATGCTTTCTTCACATCCGACTAAGTTAGTGCGGGGCCTTTTTAGGGAGTGACAAGAATTGCATTGTCACTTTGGAATCATACATTAAATTGCTCAAGTAAAAAAAAAGCCTCCATGGTATAGATACTCTCTCCTAATATATAAATGAAAAGATATAAATTAAACACACATTTGCTGGATAATAAACACTCTGGGCTTGCTCTTGCCAGCCTTTCATCAAAATAACCTGCCCAAAGTCATGTCATCCAGGATTTTGAATATTTATTCCCTTCCAATTATTATGCTCGACACTGAAGCATTTTTGTTACTTCATCTTCTCTGCCTACACTACTAATCCATTTATTTACTTCTCCTAGCACTTACAAGAACTCCCAACTTAGCATCATCTGCAAGCTTACCACACTATTTACACCTCCTGAGAGAGAATCAAATTGCTAATTAGCTCTGGATTCAGTACAGGACCTGTGGCACTCACCCAGGCACCCCAATGAGATGCCTTTATATTAATTCTCTAGTTCCTCTTTTTGGAGGAAAGCATGTCTTGGTAGAAAGAGCATTGGACTTAGAGCCCAAACACCTGGGTTTCGGGCCTGCCTCTTCCACTTGTGAGCTGTATGGCATTGATTAAGTCACTTCACTTATTGAGTCTTGGTCTCCTCATCTGTTGGTTTGTCATGGCCAAGGATTTCAACACCAAGGGATCAGCCTAAAAGTGATAAACCCACCCCTGTTTAGCTGTGTTGGCTCTTGCACAGCAGACACAGTCTCTTTTCCACTACCATATCAAAAGCCTTTCTAACTTGGTAAGACTTTTTCAGATCCTGTGGTCTGCTGAATAACATTCGAGAATTGTCTCAGGATTCTCCTCCAGATGACAATGCTGTCTAAGAGTAGAAAAGTGAGCATAATTATTTTGCCCTACTGTGATGCTATATGTAAAGCGTTTCATAGACTATAAAGTATAATGTAAGTTTAAATCACTATTAAGATCATAATTCCATTTATAAAACATAAGAAAGATGAAAAAATGAGTCAATTTCTCTAGGACTATTCTTATAATCAACCCCCAGTAATGGAAATGCAGATTTAAAGATCTTCCTTGCCCCTAGGCCCTTTGATAAACTTATGAGACCCTGAGAACCTTCCTTGATTTGAAAATATTCTCTGCCCCCTAATAGGCTGAATGTAGTCACATGGAGCCTGTGGCAGGAGGCTTCGTTTTCAGGAATGCCCACAACTTGATGCTGTGTGATTGGGCAGTGGGTCAAGAGGGTGGTTACATTCTCTGACCCAGGAGAAGGCTATGTAATCCCTGATGTGAGGCTTTGCTTTGGGGCTCACTTTGAGAAGTGTTGTGTGATTTGACCAGATGAGACTCTGGGCAGCCTTTGAGAGCCCCCCAGCTTTGAATATCCCCTATATTGATGCTTCCCTCTCTGGTAACTGTGATTTGGTATGGATGTAATGGTTGGACAGTTTGGAAGCCTTCTTGATCTGTTTCTCTGTCTTGTAACTTCGGTCTGTATACTCTGAAGTTCGGGGTGCTGAGCTTTTCCCCCTGAACTAGGTAAATGATATATGTTTGATTGATTAAAGTAAGCTTGTTAATGCATTTTGAGTTGCTTTCCTTTAGAAAAGCAGATCTAAGAACCTGTGTTGGCAGCCACCCTGGGGATGCTGGGGTGCTTGTTGCTACAACCCCCAATTAGACTAGGTAACGAAAGCAACTAAAATTTTGGTATTTTAACATAACCATCAGAGAGCCAGAGGATGAAAAGGGGTTACAAGCATATCTCTATGCCTAGAATCCAATTGGACTTTCATTTAGGAAGACCTTAGTTCAAATACTCTCTCTGACACACAAAACCTGTGTGACCTGGGGCAAGTCACTTCACTTCTTAAGTCTCAATTTATTCATTTGCTAAATGGGTATAACACAACATTATTTACTTCTCAGATTTGTGAAAGAAGTGGCTTCTAAACCTGAAACCACTTTATAAAGGTATTATTAGTTGCTGCTGTTTTTGTTTTTGCTGTTACTTTGCTATTATAATCAGTAGCAGCAGCAGCAGCAGCAACAGCAGCAGCAGCAGCAGCAGCAGTAGTAGTAGTAGTAGTAGTAGTAGTAGTAGTAGTAGTAGTAGTAGTAGTAGTAGTAGTAGTAGTGGTAGTAGCAGTAGTGGTAGTAGTACTAGTAGTAGTAGTAGCAACAGTATATCGTATCCATCTGATTGCTAATACATTACTTTGATCAATATAGAGTAAATGTGACTGATCAATTCAGGAAGCAAAGTGAAATGATTGGATCATATAATTCTGTTTGTTCACCTTGACTGATTTAGAGAGCTTCTGCTGATTTAGCCTCAGAATCCTCTTCAATCCACTGCACAATTAAAAAAAAAATGAAGATTTGGAGCTTTTTCCTCCCAAAGCACCAGTGACTGAACTCTATTCACTTTTTGAAGCCATCAGCAGTCAAATCCTGCAGAACTGTCACTCAAGTTTTAAAAATTAAGGTCTCTTCTACTTCTAAATGCAATACATATATATATTATCTATAAAGCAATATATATGATACAGATGAAGTCCATCTACTTCAAAGAGCTCACCTTCATTCACTTCAACATTTGATTGGGAATACAAAGACGACAATGGTTATCAAGGAGAAAATATGTCTGGAGACAAGCAAAGTCAATATTCGTTTGGAATTTGTTGAATGTCATATTTAGCATGCGATATACATGGAGTCCCAAAATTCCACAAAGCCTATAAAATTGGCATAGAAATACTAAAAGGAGTTGTTTATAACCAGAAGTGTGCCTATAAATGTTTAACAACCAGCTCTTGAAAAAAAATGTACGTCTAGCATTCTTTTAGGTTTAATGTGGATTATTAAAATTTTATTCATCATTTAAGCCTAGACAGTCAACAGAACAATAAATCAAGCCCTGACTTGTAATGTTTACCAATTTTCAAGTAAATGCTGGGTATATTTTGGTATAAATGCTTACACTGAAAATTTAACAAGCAGCTCTTTTAAAGTAGTATAAGCTGGCTGAGCACACTACTATTCCTTACTATTACACATAGAAACAAAAAAAAATGAATGAAGAATATTTTCTAATCTATGATCAACAGGTAGATGGCCAATCTATATAAAAATTGTATTAATACATTAATGCAAGTTTGATACTGCTGATTAAGGGGAAATTGAACCCAGAACTGAAGAAGGGAAGGCATGTAAGACAAATTATGTTTGGGAAACTGCATAGAATCTTTAATGCCCTAAGATTCCCTGAAACAAAGGTCTGTATTTTAGACAGCAATATTTTTCAAATTAAAATATAGGCCAATAAGTCAAGGACAAACATAACTTCCCAAAAAGTAAACTTTCTGTTCAACCAAAGAGCACTGGAGAGATGAGTAGCGAGTCTGAGTAATCTTCAATGCATTGCCAATGAAAGATTCTGCTAGAGAAGCAAAATAAACAACATAATAAGAGGAAATATATAATGGAAAAGGTCGGTTGGGAATGAAGCAAGAATAGGGAATGACCATTGGAGGGCCCTTCTATTTCATACATATGCATACAATGTCGAAGGACTTAGAAGGCTAAAATGGAAGCTTATGAGGGATCATAATCTGAACTTTTGTAGAGTATTCACATCAACAAGATCAATCTATTGAAGGCAAAAAACTACTAGCTACAAAGAAGTTCAGCAATTTGCATAACAGTCACCGCTAACTGGGAAGAAAAAAATGTCTCCATCCTTTCTCTGACAGCATTCTGATGGCAGCCTAAAATAAATGAAGAAATATGCTTTCTTAAGGTTAGGGTGAATAGGTTCAATTCCTATTTGAATCATGATTGTCCTCTGAGAGGAAGGTGTCTTACTTGGTGGTGTCCCAATTTTGCAGCTTAAGGCACAGAGATTAGTTGATGTACTCATTGTCCCAGATCCATTGTCTGGGGGCAGTCATGATATGAGGCAGCACATTCCAGTGTTAAATGATTCTAATTGTTGGAAGTTTTTCCTTACATTGTGTAGAAAATAATTTCCTTCATACTTCTCCACATTTTTTTCTCCTTTTTGGAAGAATATAGTACAATGTGTTTGTTCAGTAGAGAGTTTCTAACTGCATTTGCCACCCTAACTAGGCTGTGCTCTATGGCTTACCATTTCAATGATGCCCAAATTAGCCACACAATAATCCCTTGCCACTGTGATTTATCACTATGCCATGCCAATCCCCTTGTCATGCTTCTCACCTGCCACCTAGACTACTTAAATGGCCTTTTAGATGGTCTCCTTACCTCAAGTCTTTCCCTATTCCAATTCATCTTCCACTCGGCTGACAAAGTGATTTTTCTAAAGCATGTCTCACCATGACACACACCCCCACCTATATTCCACTCATTAAACTGCAGTGGCTTTGTATTACCTCCATGATCATATGTAAAACCCTTAGTTTGGCATTTAAAAACTTTCACAGGCTCATCCTGTCCTACATTCCTAACCTTTTCCCACTTTAGTCCCCTCCATCTACTCTACCATTCATCTATACTGGTCTATTTGTTGTTCCTTGCACACAACCATTCATCTGACTGTCTTTGCACTGATTGTCCCCTGTGTCTTGAATGCTCTCATTCTTTATCTCTGTCACTTAACTTTTCTGGCTTCCTTCAAAACCCAAATGAAATCCTACCTTATGCAGGAGGCCTTTCCTGTTGGTAACAACCTTCATCTAATGTCATCTTCCAATGTTAAATCATGATGTGAAATTGACCCCGCATTCTCAAACAAGGGATTTCAAATCTTGTCAAATTTGCCAAGTTAGAAAGTATTAAATACAGTCTTAGTGACAGAGTGTCTGTTTTCCAAAGGCTAACCAATTCTCAGCCCAAGTTAGCCCCTAAGCAATGGTTTTCTTTTGTCCCATCACCCCTTGAAGAACATCAGTTAAGGCAACCAATAGAATTCAAATCCATGAAGATGTCCATAGTGATGAAATTATAGAACCTTGAAATATTGAATAATTTAATAGTAACATCACCTTATATTTGTAGAATGATTTAAGAAGAACTAGTCCACATATGCAGTAGAAAAAACAGCACTACGATTACTTAAAAAGGGGAGAAGAGGGCATCTAGGTGACACAGTGAATAGAGCACTGGCCCTGGAGTCAGGAGGACTTGAGTTCAAATCCAACCTCACACATTTAACACTTACTAGCTGTGTGAACTTGGGCAAGTCACTTAATCCCAATTGCCCTGCCTTCCCCCCTGCAAAAAGACCAAAAAAAGGAGGGAGGATGAGGATTTAAAAAACCTCCCCTATTAGAAATTTCTGAATTGTAGTCAGATGAATTATTATAATTGGAGGAGTAAAAGATAATAGTGTAGTAGAGCAGGAAACCATGTCCTTCATATTTTATATGTTGTAGACATATGTTAGTATCTTTTTGATATGGGGGAATCATGAAAGGATACAGTAGGTGGTCCTTTGATATCTAGAGTTTCTGTTTTTAATCACTGAACTCTAGGATGAGGATAAATTTTGTACTTTCTGAGAAAAGAAAATAGTAGGAATTGTAGTTTAGGGGGAAAAACAGCAAGAACAGAGCAGTTGGAGTCTGGTATACAAATTAAAGATTTGTACCTACAATAGGAGGCTGCACAAAACATTCATACTCAGATACTTCAAAGCAGTCTTTCCTGAGCTAGACCAGTAGAATATCTGATCCTAAAAATGTTTCTAAGTAATTCTGTAATTTATCTCTGACTGAATAATACAATACCTGGAATATGTCAAATAACAAGTAAAAAAATGAAAAAAATTTATTTATATTTAATTCTTGATTTAAATGGCGTTGCTTTTCTTGTATACTTTCTAGAATCTAGACATATCCTCATGTAGTGTTTTAACTTCGAAGAAGACAATGTCTTCATAATTCTTTAGGAATATCATATAGTACCAAGAACTCCATTTCTACCATCAGAGGACCTGAATTCTGTCCCTGCCTCCATCATTTATTGTCTGTGAGACTTTGGGTAAATCTTTAACTTGTGTTGACCTCAGTTTCTTCCTCTGTCAATGGACAAGGTAGATTAAATGCCTCTAAGGTACCTCCTATCACTAACCTTATGTTCTTGTGATTCTATACATCTATTAATAAATTACCTCAGTCTATCAGATCCATCACATTCACAAAATTAGATCAGAAATAATTAACAAAGTAATATTATTACTAGGTAGCTCATTTTAAGGTAGTAACAAAATGTAGGCTTCCTGCTTTTTAGTTGGATTTTATTTTCATGATTTTTTCAAGTATTTTATCAAATATATGTCTATATTTCCCTTCATTTTCCTTCAGACTTTCTCTTTATATTGATTATTTACAGTATACTCTTCTTTTTAATTTTCTTTTCATTCTTTGAACCTTATATTGTCTAATCTTTGACCTCCACCTGCTATGGGACTTGTCTTCTATATTCATCTCTCATCTTTCTTTCTTCTCCTTTCCCTTATTCTCTCAGGGTATCTCAGTGAGTCTTTTTTTACTATATCCTTCAGAGAAGTGCTATCTCTAGCTTTCATTTTTTTTCAATCTGTCAGTATATTAGGACCTTCCCATAAGTTTCCATGCAATTTCTTTAGTAACGGTTCCATCATCCAGGATCAATTTGTCACCAGACTGGGTGAGGATTCTTTCACCTTCTAAAGTATAGGTAGATATCACTAAATCATTTCACTTCCTTCTCATCTCATCTATTCACAAATCTGTTATTCCTGAAATATAGTTATTTGTCTAACCTGTTCCATAACTTAAGAATGTGAATTTAAAGAGACAACACTCAATGTTGAAGGTTTTTAATAAATCAAGCTCTTCAACTTATAACCGTGGTTTCCCCTGTGGACTTCAAAATATAGGTGCTGACTAGGTGTCCACAGAAAAGGTAAGTGGTCTCTCAGTTCCCACACAAGTACTCAAGCTAGCAATACATCACCTATAGTACGAGTGAAAATGCAAAGCACAAAGGACTAACACTAAAGTTCATAAAAAGACAAAAATAACTCTCTTCTGTCTCTCATGGTCCTTCTGCTCCTCTAGAGATCTATAAGGTTTTCTGGATTTGTAGTACTATGCTAAGAATAGACACAACCTAATTGCAAAAGGAAAACACTGGGAGTAATTAGAGAGTGACTTTTCCCTCTTTCCAGTGGGCTCTGAGTTCCTAGAGGAGGATATAGTAAGACCAAGCTTAAGTACAAATCTTATGTAAGAGGCTCCCCACTCCCTGCAGTTAACTTACCACTGCTCTACCTCACCATTGTAATTACAGAGTTAGGCAAGTAAATGAAGCAAATGGAGTGGGAGACTGACAATGATTCTGGTAAATTCTCTGACCCTAATTCTAATCCTGAAATCTGTCTCCACAGATTTCATGTAATAATCATAACAGAAGAGCAGTTAAGATGTAATGAAGAAAAAATTGTCTTCTAATCCTCTGTGTTTTTATTTAGATTACTACTTTCAGCTTCTGCAATTCAAGGTTGTAGGAAAAGAGGGAGAAGAGAGAAAAAAGAATCAAATAGTGGGGAAAAAGGAAATTGTATAGTTTATTTAGATTAGTTTTGATGATGGAAGTAGGTCAGTCATTGAATTTTGGGAGCAAAAGTAGGTGGAATTTGCAAGAAAGTGAGAAAAAAACTTAAAGGAAAACTATCTCGAGGGTGGTCAGATTCTATTTCTACCTTAAAATAGGAGTATGATAAAAAACAGAACAAAGGAACCAAAAAAGAGTTAGGGAGTATTCATGATGATTAGGAAGGATGAGATAAATAGAACCTGAAAGAAGACTCAAGAACAGGAGGGATTAGTCAAAAAGGAAGAAGAGCATGTAATTGACAAGACTGGTAGAGATAAATAAGGAAAGTTAAATGGGACAATTAGAAGCTAAAACAAATTGATGTAATGCATTGGTGGAAGACACCAATCTATGAAATATATAAGAAACAGGTACCAGACTAAAGAAGATGTTGGTGAGATGAGGGAATCGTTGAGGAATTGAAAGGAGTAGCAAAGTTGTTAAATGTGTATAACTGACTTTAAAATTTTTAACCAATTGCTTAGTAATAAGGTATGAGAATATACAAGTAGCTTTTAAAAGGCTAAAGCATCAACAAGTATGGAGAGAAGAGAAAATTACACAGTGACTTGTATCCAGATTGTGATATTTGCATTTCTGCCTTAATTGAGGAACAGTTTTATGTATGCAAAGTATAGGCCTATTTCCCTCCTTAAGAAGGAAAAGAGACTCAAAGAATGCCTCCCCAGAGACCAGGTTATAAGGTAAGATGAAATTTTTCTTAAAAATATCAAACAATGCTTCAGTGGTTTTAAAAAGTGGATCTGAAGGGATGACTTGGTCCTTGCCAAGATGTTGAATAGTAGAAAAGCATTACACAGAGCAAAATATAACTGAATCAAAACTGTATAATTAGAGCTAGATTTGAAAATCCTCCAGAAAGGAGAGAGATGGATTTTTTAAAAAGGAAAACTCTTTATCCTCCAAAGAGTAGATCTAATAGAGCCATGAAAGCAATGAGGTGAGAAATCAGGGAAGGTCAAAGAAAGAAGAGTATAACAGCTGGTGTTCCCTTCCTAGGGGATACTGCAGCAGCAATTTGTCAACCTCATAACAACAACAGAGAGATCGGTTGTCTTCCCAAGGTAGCTAACCAGGATATAACAAAGATCAATTCAAGACTTAGCAAAGCAGATGACAACAAGTGACTTCTGAAGATTCATATGGGTACAAATAGTAGTATTAAAAGGAACCTGGTAAGTTTGGCCAAAGATTTACAAAGACTTAGATTAAACTAAAGACCACAGGGAAACAGACCATCATTTCCTCACTATTTCCCACAGGAAAAAAAAGGGATTCAGAAGAAAAAAAGTTAATTCAAGAAGTTAACTTCATGTTAAGAATCTAGATTCCAATTATAGGATTTGAATTTCTAGACCATAGTTTAAAATATAGATGATGAATTTCTGCCAGGAGATGGTATATACCTAACAGATTGGTAAAAAATGTATTTGACAAGTGTCTTGAAAATATAATTAAAGGCACTTTAAATGATACAGAATAGTACAAGCAGAAGATTGACTACATATATATAGTTACAGATGTATAGTATGTATATATACACAGAGAGAGAGAGAAATCTAGATTTAGATACATAAATAGATATTTCATGTTATAAGTCATTGAGATAGCTAGCTACAAAGAAGGAGACCATTTGAGACACTCGGAAGTTCATGAGAGACTACATATAAGAAAGGGAGCATTGGCAAAATCCAAAGTTTCAAATGTCTATATACAAATGACACATGTTTAGAAAAGAAATAAGAGGAATTAGAAGTGATAACGCAAAAAAAGGAAAAAGCAAATTTGAGCACCTAGTTATCAGTGAGGTATAGTGAGATGAAACCCATGACTATACTATAGTTTTGGATGGGTATATCTTCTCCAAAATAACAGAACATTTAAGTTGGGGTGGGGTGGTATTGTATATTAGAAAGGTATAGTTATGTAAAGAAATCTAAGACCTAAAGGAGAGAAAAAAAGTAAGTAATGGTTGAGTTAAAGTCAATAGAGGGATAAACAGAAGTGATTATATAGAATATACTGGAACATACTAGAAATCAGCTCAAAATAAAGAAGGAATAGATGAAGAATTTAGGAAGATGATCAGAATGCTGACAGAGACATATCAAAGTAATGGAGGACTTCAGGTATACAAACATCTATCAAAAGCAGAGCAGTTAATAATTCCTTGACTTGTCTTAGAGATAATTTCAATGTTTTAAAGGTGAAGAAAACCAACAATGGGAAATTCTATTCTGTTTCTCATTCTCAATTCTGGGAAGCTTTGGTTTCTGGGGTAGAAATGTTGGGTATCCTGAGGAGGAATGGTCACTCCCCCATAGAGTTTTAGTAGAGAGGAGAGTAAAACTGGATGTAGTCTGACATGCATCCATTTGGGGGAAAGTAGATTTCAAAATATTCAGAGGACTCAAAATGCTATGGGGAAAGTTAGTCCAGATGTAGGAAGATCAACAATGAAATTTGGAAGACCCAAAGAGGGAAAAAAAATAACAACAACAAATAGGAAAAATGAATTTGTCTGAAGGGGTATGAATAAACAAAGAAAATATCAAGCAAAGTCAGGCTAGAGAGGATGAATGTAAAAGATTATTATAGTCCTATAAAAATTATGGCCATTGTGCTAATGCTCAGAATGAGTTGAAGATGTCAAAGAAAGTTAGGGTTAAAAGAAAAAGGATCATTCACATATTTTAAGAATAAAAGGTGAGTCAAGTAAGGGATAGGCTTTTTTGGTTATACAACAGATCCCAGGCCAAATCCCATTTGGTCATTGTTTGAGTCCAGATTGGTTCAGAGTGAATACAAATACCAATTATTTCTGTATTGGCCAGAAACCCTGAGGGTTTTCTTCTCCCAGAATGACTTTTTTTGAGTAGGTAAAAAAGGATATTTTCTGCCTCATTTCTTACCTAGCCTTAATCAATGAAAGGATGATGTCTCAGTCAAACTGAGACCTGTTAAAGACTTTAGCTTAAAAAGGTCAATGTCTCTAACTGCATCTTGGGGTATCTCCAGTCATCCTAAACTATATCTTGCCACTGGACCCAGATGGCTCTGGAAGAGAAAGTGAGTCTGGTGACTTTGCACAGCCCTCACTCAAATCCAATTCACTTGCATGTCATAGCATCACATCCCTGATGTTAACTGACAGACAACAGAGAGAATGTAGAACTGTACAATTGTTGTTTCTGTTTCTGCAAAGGAGAATGAATTTGTATGAGAAAATTTTAAAACATGACTAAAATTGGGTTGCTACACAATACAGGTAAGAAAATAGTAAGATACCTATTTGTCCTTTATGAATATAAAATACCTGCCCAAATGAGCTATATACTCTGGTACTAAAAGAAATTCAGAAAATGTGACAGCAGAATCACTATCAGTGATATTTGAAAAACCATGTAAAGTGGGAGATTTCTCACAAGATAGAAAAAGAGAACACTTTGCCCTGATTATTTTTTAAAGAGAACAGAGCCTAAAATCTAAAGGACAGTGAGCTTGACTTTATGTAGAAAATTCATAATTATTCTAAAGTCATATAATATATTATTATATGTAGTTATATTACATAATAGATTATTAAAGAGATGATTCGTACATATATAAAAAAGGAAACTGAATTTAAAAAAACCCCAAAAGGTTTCACCAAGAAAAAGTAATTTTAAATTAATCTAATTTTTTCACAGTATTATTAATCTAGCAGAAGAAAGGAATTTTGTGAGTTTAGTTTTACTTAGATTTTAGCAAAAGTTTTGATTTAAAATGTCATATAAGTCTCATAGAAATGATGGAGAAATGTGGACTACAAAATAATAAGATAGACTCAAAACCAGTTGGATGGACACACTTAAAAAGCCAGTGTTCATGGTTCACTGTCAATATGGTTGGAAGTCTCCAATAAAGTAATGTAGAGATCTTTGAGTAGAAAGCATATGCTCATCACACTTGCAAGTAACACAAAAGTGGGAGAAAGCTAATATGATGTTTATAGAATCAAGATCCTAAATTATCTTGAGAAGGTAGAACATTGGACTGAATCTTAGAATAAGTTGAAATCCAGTGAATATAAATGCCAAGTGCTACATTTTACTACAAAAAAATAATCCACTTCACACATAGAAAATGAAGGAGCCATAGTTAAGCAGCAGTTCTGAAAAAGATCTGTGAATTTTAGTGGACTAAACACACAATAGAAATCAGCAGTATGGGGTGGCAACCAAAAAAAAAGTATATGCATTCTTAGACTGCATTAATAAAGACATGATCTCTAGGAACAGGGAAGTGATAATTCTATTGTATTTTTGCCTCGTTAGCCTTCATCTAGATTATTGTGCTCTACACTGGACATTATAATTTAAGTAGGACATTGATAAGTTATAGAAAGGTAACCAGAATGGTTTCCACATAGGACTAGTTAAAGGGAACAGGCCTAAAGAAAAGGGTGGGGGGCATGAAAACTATGTTCAAGTATTTGAAAGGGGAGGGATTAATATATCTCATCTTGCTTTGTTTGGTATCAGTGGGCAGAACTAAAAGGAATAAATAGAAGTTGTGATGTGACAAATATTGTCTTTTTCTCAAGAAAATATTCCCAATAATTACAACTGTCCAAAAGTAGACTGGAACACCTAGAGAAGACTCAGTTTTTCAAACAGAAACTGTGTGACCATTTTTCCAGTAAGATAAAGCAAGGAATATGTTTTGTATATAGGCTAGATTAGATGGCCTCTAAGGTCCATTCTAACTCTCATATTCTGTGGGTGTGTGATTCCTCAACTACTGGGTTTTAGTCTTGGATCTGGCACCAACTCACTATGTTACAATGGACAGTATATTTTCTCTCTCTCGGTATTAGCTTTTTCTTTTGTGAAACAGAAGGGCGAGATTCAATAAATGGTTTCTATGGGACTGAAGAGATATTAGGTGGGATCCACGAATGCATATGCAATTTCATAAATAAACCTACTGAATAAATAACATATCTTGTATATGTAACATTTGCAAATGTAACTAGAAGACATAGTATTTAATAAAATACAGATTCATGCAAAATGCTACTGAATTTATAGTACTAATTTTTTGTCATCAAGACTTTTCTTAATCAGTGGATAATAATAGTACATCTACTATAATTTAGAAGTTTTAAATTTTGATTTAGAAAAGAGTCTTCACATTTAAAATGTTGAACCAGATTTCTAACATTTGTTCCATCTATGAAACTGTGCAGTTTTGTGCCCCCTTGTCTTCTTTCCACAAACCATTCAACTACTCTCCTAAAGGCATTCTATTAAGCACTGTCAATTCTAAAGTAGGATGGGGAGGGAGATGGAGTAGAGAAACTTTTTCTCTCCCACTAATTTCTCTAACATATTATAGTTTATAAGTACTTTCCTCACAACAACCTGTAATATTGAGGATGTTACTATGCTCATTTTACTGATGGAGTTGACTGAGGTTCAAAGGAGTTAAGTGTTTGCCCATAGTCACACAGCTAGGTAAGTGTCAAAGCCAGGAGTCAAACTGAAAATTCATTAGCTGAAATCCAAAATAAATTCTACTAAACCACATATATACTATAACTTTTGCCTTTTAGATATTAATGACTGCATTTGCCTTTTTCTTTAAGAAAGGCCTTGCCTTGCCTTACTTTGTACCTTCAGCTAGCTCTTAAAATAGATTTCAATTGTACACTGCCTTCCTAAATTCAGTCTCTCACTGGTCACATTTGTCCATTCTGTCCTCTCAAACCATTACCTGATTTATCACACATCTCTGTTTGATTGAGACCTCCAGCACCTAATGACAAAAAATTGACCACTGCAGCCATAGCTTTGTGAACCTCCTTGGTGTTGTGTAAATTAACATTCAAGATTAGTTTCCATGAAAAGAAAGTTCTTTCCTAAATCAACATGGCAATTTCCTGAGGAAGATGCTGTTCTCTTTAGGGAGTCACAGAGGTACGGTTTGACTTGTATGCTGGGTCCTTGGCTTTAGCGATCTTTAGTGGGTCAAATTTGACCCAAACCTGGTCACTTGACCAGGAATAAGGAGAACCTTCTTCTCTAATCCATAAATGTGCTCCCATAGAACTTGGTTGTCATGCCTTTTACTAATCTTAATATGTATGGATATATGTATTTGTGTATACATATATTTGTGCGTGTATTATATGTATGTGAGTGTGCATTATGTTTGTACATATAAAATCTCTCCAGGATGCTTGAAAAGCTCTGTCTTCCACCCTAGCTACTGACCTCCCTGGCTTTCGTTCAGTCCTAACTAAAATCTGAACTCCTACAGGAAGCCTTCCCCAACCACTTAATTCCAGTGCCTTCCCTCTGTTAACTATTTCCTATTTATCCTATACATAACTTACATTGTATATCTTGGTTTACATATTGTCTCTCTCATTAGATTGCAAGCTTCTTGAAGGCAGGGATTGTCTTTTGCCTCTTTTTGTATTGCCAGAGTTAATACGGTGTCTGGTACATAGCAATGGCTTAAGAAGTGCTTATTAAATTGAATAGACTTGAATATCCCCCTATGACATTGCAAGGTGCATGAGGAAAAATACTATGTCCAAGTCAGACTTTTTTTCCTCCTCCAGCACCTAACACAAGACTGCACACATTGAAAGAGTTTGGGAAATGTCTGCTATTTCTATTCTAGTCCCAGATTAATCATTTAGCTAACAGTTTAACCTCACAGAATTCATTTAACTTCTCTATACCTCAGTTCTTTCATCTGGAATAGGGGAATAGATAATGATGCCTACCTTGACTGTCTAACAGGGCTGATGTGCAAATCAAATGAGATGATGCAACTAATGTACTTTGAAAAGATAAAGTGCTCTACAAGCCCAAGGTATTACTCTAGTTTTATCATTTAAAATGATAATAGATTTCCCCTTGAATTTTTTTTAAAAGCAATATTATCTCTACACTAAATTCTTTGAACAGTGTCCTATTTGCTATAAATACAGATTTCCACCTCGTCTTAGACCAAACAGGAGAAAATTGCTGATTTCTAGGCAGTTACAAACAAAATCCCTGCAATACTGTTAACTTGACTCTAACTTGACTGCAAATCCTTTTTAAAGGCAAGTCACGTTGAGTCTGATTGGAGAATCCTATACTCTTCATTCTTTCAGTCCCTTTTCATCTTGTACTGTGATGTCTTCATTATTGATCTTTACCCCAAATAAGAAGCCCCAATACCAATAATACCCTCCCAACACTATAAAAAATTTAAGTGCAAATTTAATGTTGCAAATGATCTAAATATTTCCTTTAAACCTAGGAGGGAAACGTAGGGATCAAAATAGCAATCATTTTGTCACAAGATTATTTTAGAGCTGAGTAGAGACTTTAAGCATAGAGGTCATCATCTGCTTAATGGAAGTACATTAAGCCTGATATAATAATAGCTAACATTTATGTATTGCTTTAAGTTGTATATATATTATTGCATAAGATCTTTAGTAAAACTCTGTGATGGGGTGCTATTATTATTTCTATTATATTTCAGGATACCAAGGCTCAAAGAATTTTGTTTCCTTTCCAAGATCACAGAGCTAGTAAGAATGATAGGTGAGCTTTGAATCCACATTTTCCTGACTCTGAGTTCAGTGCTCCAGCAACAACCTATTGCCTTTCAAGTTATCATTGATTTTTTTTAAATGTTGACATTTTTATAGTACTTTAAGGTTTACAAAACCACTTATAGAGATTATCTAATTTGATCACTGCAACAACAATGTGAGGTAGGTATTATATAAAGAGTTCTCAATATTTATGTTTTTATGGACCCTATCAGCAGTTTTGTGAACCCTATAGACCCCTTCTCTGAATGATGATTTCAAATAAAATTACAATGAAAACAAATTATATTGAAATAGTTATCTATATATAATTTTCTTTCTATGTGTGTATACATGTGTACATGTATACATACATACACATGTACATGTTTATAGGTGTATATATCTCTAAGTTCATGTACTCCAAGTTAAGATCTGTATCTGTATTACATGAATGAAGAAATTGACACTCAAAGCATTGACTTGACCACAGTCACAAGGTTATTAAATGCCCAAGGTGGAGTTTAAACCAATATTTTTCCTGCCTCCAAATTCTGTATATATTATCATTATCAACACCTGGCATACTCATATCTTCAAATATAGTCAAATGGATTTGTGTTGCTATAGATTTAGTTGCTCCTCCAGTGATGCGCATAGCTATCCATTCAGGTTTTCCCATCCTGTACAACTCCTATTCATGTATTTGACAAACAGAATCCCAAAAAATATGGAAATGGATGGGATATACCAAAGGATAAATGACAACACCATTTAATTTAGGATAAGTGCCAAGTGCTGTCAATAAATGTGCCAGGAGTTCACAGAAGGAAATTATCACCTAGGTGATGTGACAGGCAGGAAGTTCTCTTAGAAGAGGCAGGACTTAGTTGGTATCTTTAAAGGATATCCTGACCTGTACCAATCTAGTGAGAAGATTCATCCATTCATTAAATTAATATTCAGGAAATATTTATTATATTTGCTCTCTACTCAAGCCCTATTCCAAAGCCAGAGATAGAGGTGAGCCTGGATTATTAAATGATATTCAACTAGATTTTTAGCTCTGGTAAGCTCTACCAAGGTAGAAAAGCTTTGAGTATGATTTCAATGATGACCTGCATTTCTTTCATTTAAAGAAAAACCTAGCCATGTTTGGAGAAGCTTATCAGAAGGTTGTCCTCAGCAAGATGAATGGTTTGGCCAGAGCAATACTTAAAAACAATATGCTAATATTCTCATACCATATTTTCAAAGTCCTCAAATACAAAGGACCTTAATGGGCATCTTCCCTATCTCCTCCATAAGTGTGAAACCTAACACATTCCAAATAAATGACATATACTTATGTTTGAACACCTCAACTGATAGAGAAGTCACTGACTTCCATGGCAGCCCAATCCATTTTTGTGACAGCCTTAATTTTGGGGAGGTTATGATCATTGTCCTCATCATTGTCAGTATCATGATGATAACTATCGATTTTGCTGAAAACGTCTTCCCCCAGAGTGTCTATCCATTGCTTCTAGCTTCTGTGTCAAGAACAATAAGTTTGATCTCTCTGCTATAGGACAATCTTTCAAATATTTTAAGACTGCTATTATGTCTCCTCTAAGCCTTTTCCTGAGTCTAAAATTACCCAATTCCTTCCACTGGTCATTAAGATTATTCCTTACTGTACTGACCAGCCTCCTCTCAAGGTGTTTCAGCCAGAAGATAGGAAGATAGATGGATGAATGTATAGAGATAAAGACATATACACCTAAACATATGTATAAACACATATAGATATATACATCACACATATAAGTACATATATACATATATTTATATGCATATGATTTTATGTGTGTATATATCAGACCTACACAACTTGGCAGTATGTAGGGGCCAAAATTAAAATGAGTTTACCTTCTTTGGGCTGCAGATTGGTTTTTAGTGACTCACTTTCCAAATAAAACTATAATTAATGATTAAATTATTTTGCAAATAAACCATATTAAAGGAAATTTCGATTAATATCAATTACACTTATTACTTGAGATTTTTATCATAAAATCACATTAAAGTTAAAAAAAATTATTTTGCTGCACTCACTTTGTCCCTGTTCAACACCAGTAATGACCACAGCTAAAAGAAAGGAATCTCGCTGCTCTCAGACTAGAGACAGACTGATGATGGTTGGTTGCCATGAGTTACACGACAAGCAATGGAGAGTACATAATGGCAACCCAACTGCCAAGTTACATGACAGGCACAATAATGTCTAGTGGAAGGCAGGTTAAGTGGAATATGGAGGAAATACTCATTACATCTTTACTTTCTTTTATACACTCTATGTTTTGGGGGGAGCTGGCCAAAATCTTTTTACAGCCCTGAGATAGACAGACAGGTAGATAGGTAGATAGATAGATAGATAGATGGATAGATAGATAGATAGATAGATAGATAGATAGATAGATAGATAGATAGATAGATAGATAGATAGATAAACAGCTCTGGTAATATGGTATGTTCACACACACACGAATATATACACATATGTGTTTCTGTGTGTCTGTGCATTTATTGACATGTAAGAACCATAACAAAACATAATATTCAAGGTTTAGTCTGACCAGGGCAGAGTATAGTGGAATTATTACCCCTCTCACAACTCCAAGTGTAGTTCTGACTCAGTAAATGGTGTTTCAAAGCAACAATTCAAAGAAAACTTTGAAATACATTTCAGTCACAGGCCTGCATTTTAAAAAGTCAACAAACATTTATTAAGCACTCACTATATGCTAAGCACCATGCTAAGTGACAGAGATATAAAGAAAACCAAAAAACAATACTTCTCCTCAGATAACTTGCATTCTAATAGTGGAGACACCATGTAAATAACTTGGTATGTATAAGATATATACTAAGTAGAAGGACATTATCTCACAAAGGAAGGCAGCATCAGGACGGGCTGAGGGAGGGAGGAGAGAAGGCCTCCTATCACAGGCAGAATTTCATCTGTGTCTGGAAGGAAGCCAGAGAAACTAAGAGGGGAAAGTAAGAAAGGAGGGTTTTCCAGGCACACAATACAGCTAGTAGGCATGAGATGGAGTATCCCATTTGAGGAACAGCACGGGGGTTGGTATGACTAGATTGTGGAATAAGTATAGGGGTCTAAAGATTGAAAAGGTAGGAAGGAGGAAGGTAGTAAAAAGCTTTAAATGTCAAACAGAAGAGTTTATATTTTATACCAAAGGTAATAAGGAACTATTGGAGCTCATTAAGTAGAATGCTAACATATTCAGGTCTACACTGGAAACGCACACCAACTGCAGGGCTGCCCCAGTTTCTGCCAAGGACCTGGAAGTAAAATTGAAAAATAAAATATCTCTTATGAAAGGAAAGGTTATTTGCATTGGCATTATATAGAGTTTTAGCAGCTATGGACAATAATAAGATAATGCTAAGCATGGTTCATGCTGGAAGGCAGGGTAGTAATGACAAAACTCTAATAGGAATTCCTCATTCAAACCACTTGTGAGGGCTCATTTTCCACATGCCATTATGATTGCTCTGCATTTCTCATCATTTGTAAATCAATGAAAGATATTTGCTGTAACAGGGGTTAAGAAATTTGCTCTTGCTGATTGAATTACTCCTAGAGACTTTGCTGCTCTGAGCTTTTATAAAATGGAGGTTATCTCATTGACTAAATCATATTTGAATATGATACAACCCTATGATTCCTTTGATTTACCTATCTTTTCCTCACCAAGAAAGGCACTCCAGTCTGCCTTTCATTTGTTTCCCTAAAAAACAAAGATGTTACTTTTTTCCCTGTAATTGAAATGTGTTGAACAAAGAAGTAAGAATTCTCCTTTCCTTTAATTAGATTGCCACATAGCTACAAGTTCTAATTCACTCTAATTAAGGAACCATTAAAAAAGATTCAAGTTGATTATATTAAAAAATGATATATTCATATCATATCTAGCTGATATGAATCTGATTCATTAATCTGAAGATCAGTGGTAATGGCCATGTCATTAGTGCTATTTGTCCTCATTTACTATTCAAAATTAAGAGGAATGTCCGCTCCAGTTAAAATGCTGGATTAAATACAGGCTACATTACAGGCCAAAGCAAAACTAATAGTCAAAGTGAATGCCATATTTTTGGACAAGACTTATCATATGTAGCCTGAAGACATTTATGGATTTTGATATCAAGGGTAAGAGTAACAAGAAAGTGATTTTTAAAGTGCATTTAATGGCTCCACAATTATATGGTCATAATGGATTCAGACAAGCTCCTGCAATAAAAACCTAAAATCTAACAACAAGCCTTTAGTGAAATAACACATCATTGTGAGGGTCTTTTGTGGTCTGGTTAGTTCATCCTGCTGGACTGGAACTAAAGTTGATGCATGAATTAGTGTGGAGTTCACATCCTCACCCAGTAGCAATGGCAAGTTGTAGAGAGAAAAGTCAAGAGGAAAATGCTTATTTGGAGATTTTAACAATGGTTCTCATGCCATGGAAAGGGTGGGGGTTTGGGTGTATAGGAGGTCATTTCAAACCTGTAGCTGAAACTGATAAGGGAGAAGAAAGGAAAGGCAGCCAGAGGAAGACATTGATATAGAGAAAGAAAGGGGGAGATAAAAGAGAAAAATACATTCAATTCTTGTTGTCGATTTAGATCCATAAATTGACACCAAGTGACTTCTAGTTCAACCCCTTCATGTTACAGCTGAGTAAATAGAAATCCCTAGGGATTACATGACTTTCTAAAAGACCTTTAAGCAGTATCAAAGGTAGAATTTGAAATCAAGTTTTTTGCCTCTGTGCTCTGAAAACAAACAGGGATGCCATAACTCAGTCAGCAGAAAATCCTGATCCCCTCAGCTTATAGCGTCAGTATGTTGTAGAAAAAAGGTCAAAAGAACTACCAAAAATATCTTTGAGTCCTATAACTGCCCCAAATTAATGTATAACTTTAAGTAAGTCACTTAGACTTCCTATGCCTAAGTTTCCTCACCTGTAAAGTATAGATGATATACCAACTCCAAAGAGTTATTGTTTGGATTAGATAAATACTGAATCTAGAAGCATGATTCTCAGATAAAACCATGTATAAATATAATTGGAATATACCTCTTACTGATCTGTCTCCTGAAAGAAAAGTAAAACCATCAGTTATTCTAAGGCACCACTCTTCTAAAAGTCTCACACTAAATTTCTTTGGCTCTGAGATTCTTCTTTCTTTACCCTCTCCTCCCTACAATATAATCTGCTTTACTTTCAGACATTTGATTTTCTTAGCCCCAATGCTTGCTGCTGATCATATGAAAGTCTAAGCAGTAACAATTATTGAATTTGGCTCATGTGGGTAGATGTGAAGGAAAAATTTCCAAATTTGCTCTTATGAATCACCACTATGTCTTGATATCTAAAATAGATTTGCATGGATGTCTTACTAGATGGTCAATTCGGGTTTCTATAAGCTAAAATGAGGTTACAGTGTACTCTAAACTTAAGAATCATCCATTATTTATTTTCCCTCCATATTTTTACATTTTTATTCCTCCATACCCTGTATTCAATATCATTCATAGAATCATAAGATTAAGAGCTAGGAAAAGATTTTATTGATCAACTAACCTCACTCATGTCCTCAGTTTACAGAGAAGATTACTGAGACCAAGAGAAATTGAGCAACTTTTGAAAGCTAGCATAGATAGTAAGCAGCATACATCTCCTGATTTCAAATGTAGTGCTCTTTCCTTTATACAGCACATCCCATACAGACAGTATCCACCCTATCTGAGGGTACTGATGGGAAGAATTGCAGTTTCTATCAAAATCAAAAGTGGAGAGGAAAATTACTAGTACCTGTGGATACTAAGAAAGATCTCCAAGAGCAGGTGGCATTTGATTTGAATTCTGAAGGAATCCAAGGAAAACAAGAGGAGGAAGAGTGGTGGTAGAGATGAAAGTATTCCAGCTTGAAGGTCAGATAATATAAGCATGGAAATGGGAGATGGAGTATCACATCCAAGGATTTGTAATAGTTCAGTGTTGCTGCAGTGGAAAGTATGTAGAAAAGAGAAAGGAAACTGGAAAATTTACAAAGGAGTCAAGTTATGAAGAGTTCTAAATGCCAAATAAGGAAGTATATATATGATTCTAGGGACAGTAGGGAGCCCAAAAAACTCACTGAGATTTTGGAGGGTGCATAGAAGGTGGCATAACATAGTCAGATTTATGCTTTCAAAAATGATCAAATTAAATAATTCCAAACTTAGAGACATGGGCTTCTGGATCAGCAAGTATCACATTGGAATCCACAGAGACTATGAGAGAGAGGTGGGGGGACCCCTGTTGGGGAGGAAGAGATTGAGAGAGACAGAGACAAACAGAGAGAAATTAATAGTCTGTGCAAGCATCTGTATGCCATAATCTGAGAAATTTGTGTTTTGTCTAATTTATCCAAAGTATAAAACTTTGCCTCTCTTCTTGGAAATCACAGTCCTGCCTAATGTTGTAATGTTCTAGGAATCAAAACAATTTGTAAAATATAATCTGAAGAGGTGGAGAACTCCACCATTGATAATCAATGTTCTTTTATAAAAACTATTTCTAATTTTTATTTTCAAAATTTATTTCTTTTGAGTTCCAAATTCTCTCTCCCTCTCCCCCTCTCCTTTTCCCTCCCTCCCTCCTTCCCCCCTCTCTCTGTTTCTCTCTCTCTCTCTCTCTCTCTCTCTCTCTCTCTCTCTCTCTCTCTCTCTTTCTCTCTCTCTGTTTCTCTTCTCTCACTCTCTCTCTCTCGCTTTCTCTCTCTCCCCTCCCTTACCCACTGAGAAGGCAAGCAGTATGATATTAGTTATATGTATGAAATCATACAAAACATTTACATGTTAGTTATACCATGACAAAAAGCAAGAAAAACAGAGAAAATAAGAAAACTATACTTTAATTTGCACCCAGAGTTCTTTCTCTGTGGATGGATAGACTTTTTCATCATGAATCCTTCAGAATTTTCTTGAATCATTATATTGATCAGAGTAGCTAAATCTTTCACAGTTGATCATCATTACAATATTGCTGTTGCTGTGTACAATGATCTCCTGGTTCTGCTCACTTCACATTGCATCAGTTCATTTAAGTCTTCCCATGTCTGTTTGTTTGTTTTTAAACCATTCCCCTCATCATTTCTTATAGCACAATAGGTTCCAATCCAAGATAATTTAGGAGGTCAGCAAGAAAGGTCTATGATACCAGGGCAAAAGCTGGCTGATAGCCCATTCAGCAGCAACAACAGTAGTCATCCTTGGAGGGGACTATGATGGTGGCAGCAGCAGCAGCTTTGGGAGTTCTTAGCCCGCATATGATAATGGATCATATAAATGGTTAGAAAGAGATTACAACTGATCCTTTTTTGACACTTGATTTATCAGGAACTGATTGGCAGCTCCATTGCTCATACATGGCTCTAGGTCACAGTTCCAGGGTGGAGAGGAGCACTTATGGTCAACAAGAGGGAACAGAAGCCCTAGTAACAGTTACAAGTTGAAGAGGAGCACTGGTGCATGCAGCTATAGAAGAGCCGGAGATCTTGTCAGAGTTCCATTGCCAAGAAGAGAACTAGCACTTTTAGCTGCCTTTTCTGGGTGAAAATCAGAACAGACCCCAGGAGAGCAGTCATTGATCCTCTCCCTGTATCTCGCCACCTTGGAAGCACAGAAAACTTGCAGATCCCCCAGAAATTGCTCTGAAAACAGAAACATGAAAAAACCT
This sequence comes from Petaurus breviceps papuanus, assembly GCF_028583685.1. Taxonomy (NCBI): domain Eukaryota; kingdom Metazoa; phylum Chordata; class Mammalia; order Diprotodontia; family Petauridae; genus Petaurus; species Petaurus breviceps. The sequence continues at coordinate 34,108,331 of NW_027187419.1, read as the reverse complement.
GAAGCTTGGGACAGTGCTTTCCCATTCCCAGGTGAGCAGAATTAAACTTTAGCATAAAGTTTAAAGTAAAAAAAATAGCCTGGGAAAATGAGCAAATAACAGCAAAAGGACTTGACTATTGTGACAGGGAAGACCAAGAAAAAAACTCAGAAAATAACAATGTGAAAATAATTACAACCAATCCCTCAAAGAAAAATGTTAATTGGGCATAAGCCCCACAAAAAAAATTCCTGGAAGAGTTAAAGAAAGAAATAGAAGTTAAATTGGGAGAAGAAATGGAAGTAAAGTAAGAAAATTATGAAACGAGAATTGTAGCTTGCTAAAAGAGACAAAAAAATACTGAAGAAAATAAAATCTTTAAAACAGAACTGGCCTAATGGTAAAAGAAGCACAAAAATTCATCAAAGAAAAGAACTCTTTAAAAAGGAGAATAGCCTCAATGGGAAAGGACATATACAAATACACCAAAGAAAAGAAAACTCTGAAGAAGAAACTGGCAAAATTACAAGCACATAAATATAATTATAAATATAATTATAAGCATATAAAAATAAGCACAAAAATCACCAAGGAAAAGAAACTATTTAAAAAGCAGAATTGGCCAAATAGGAAAAGTGCCAAAAAAAAAAACTCGCTGGAGAAAATAATTACTTAAAAATTATCAAGTTGCATGTTTAGGAAAAATTAACAAATACAAAGAGTAAGATACTATATTCTCAACATCTTTCAGGCAGTTGTATTAATATGAAGAGGCAGTCTGCTATAGAAAAGCATGGGCAAAAGTCTACCTATTAACTTTTCTGGCTTTTATTTGATAATTTCATGAAAGTATAGATAATTTCTCATAAATATTTTTATGGAAATAAGATGCAATCCTTCACACAGCTGTCTAATTCTTATGTTTTTACTTAATAGTATTTTTTTCCAATTACATGTAAAGATAGTTTTCAAAATACAATCTATCTTTGTAATATTTTGAGCTCCAAATTTTTCTCTAAAAAGATAATCATCTGGAAGGAAAAAGGCTCAAGAATATCAAGGGAATTAATGAAAAAAATGCAAAGGAAGGTGAACTAGCCATACCAGATCTAAAACTATATTATGAAGTGACAAGCATCAAAACTATTTGGCACTGGCTAAGAAATAGAGTGATGGATCAGTGGAATAAGTTAAGTACACAAGACACAGTAGTCAATGACTATGGTAATCTACTGTTTGATAAAACTAAAGACTTCAGATTCTGGGATAAGATCTCACTATTTGACAAAAACTGCTGGGAAAACTGCAAAATAGTTTGGCAGAAACTAGGCATAGACCAACATCTTACACTGTAAACTAAGATAATTTGAAAATGACTACATCATTTAGACATAAGGGATGATACCATAAGCAAATTAGGAGAGCAAGGAATACTTTATCTGTCAGATCCATGGAGAAGGGAGCAATTTGTGTCAAACAAGAGATAGAGAATACTACTAAATGCAAAATGGATAATTTTTATTACATTAAAACTAAAAAAGATTTTGTGCAAGTAAAGGAAATGCAGCCCAAGATTGGAAGGAAAGCAGAAAGCTGTAAAATAATTTTTACAGTCAAACTTTCTGATGAACACCTCATTTCTAAAATATATAGAGAATTGAATCAAATTTTTAAAATATAAGTCATTTTGTAATTGATAAATGATCAAAGCATATAAACAGGTGATTTTCAGATAAAAGAGTTAAAGTTATCACTATTCATATAAAAACTCTCTAAATAATTATTGCTTAGAGAAATGCAAATTAAAACAATTCTGAGGTAATACCTCACCTCTACCAGATTTGTTAACATGACAGAAAAGGAAAATCATAAATTTTGGAGGGGATATGGGAAAATTGGAACACCGATGCATTTTTGGTGAAGTTATAAACTGATCCAACTCTTCTGGAGAGCAATTTGGAACTATGCCCAAAAGGCTATAAAAATTTGCCTACCATTTGATCTAGCAATACCACTACTAGGTCTGCATCCCAAAGAGATCATAAAAATGGAAAAGGACCCACATGTTCAGAAATATTTATAGCAGTTCTTTTTGCAAAGAACTGGAAATTAAGGGGATGTCCATCAATTGGGGAATAGTTGAACAAGTTGTGGTATATAATGGAATGGAATGGTATTGTGCTTGCTATAAGAAATTATGAAAGAAAACTCACAAGGAAGCAAAGAAAAGATGGACAATCTTCAACACAACAATTATTATTTATCATATAGGCTTTCTTGAAATGAAAATTTATTTTTTTCATATTTTGAATCCTTTCTTATGTTTGGCTATGCATATAATATGTTCTTTTTTTCCTTTCTAACTTTGTATTTAAATTCCAATATTTAGGTTTATGGTATGTTTTTATTTCTTTTCTCTATTCTGTATTTGTATTCTGGTGTTTGAGTCAAAAGTAATTTTTTGAAAAATAAAATAAAATAAATGATGAGTAGGAATATTTCATAAAAATTTGGAAAGACTTATATAAGCTGATGTTGAATGAAGTGAGCAGAATTAGAACAGAATAGCAACAGCAACTATTAACTATAATTAACAATAATAGATTTAGCTCTTCTCAGCAGCACAGTAATCCAAGACAACACCAAGACTCATTATGGAAAATGCTAGCCACATCTAGAGAAAGAATTATAGAGTTTTAATGTCAGTTGAATCATACTATTTTCACTTCAGTTGCACCTTTTGGTATTTTTTCTTTCTAGTGGTTTTTTCCCTTTTGTTGTGATTCTTCTTTCACAATATGACTAATGAAAAATATGTTTAATATGATTGTACATGTATAATCTATAGCAGATTTCTGGTTGTCTTGAGGAGGGGGAGAAGAAGAAGGGAGGGAGAAAAATCTGGAATTCAAATTTTTACAAAAATTAAAATTGAAAACTACCTTTACATGTAATTGGAAAAAATAAAATACTATTAATAAAAGAGAAAAAAATAATTTGAGGTAGTTTGATTGGTATGGCACTAAATAAGTAATATTAAAAGTATCATTTTTATTATATTAGCTCTGCCTATCAATGAGCAATTGATATTTTCCCAATTGTTTAGATTTGACTTTAATTGTGTGAAAGGTGTTTAGCAATTGTGTTCATAGAGTTCCTGGGTTTGTCTTGGCAATTCGATGCCCAAATGTTTTATATTGTCTACAGATATTTTAAAAAGAATTTCTTTTTCTACCTCTTGTTGCTGGGTTTGTTGGTAATATATAGAAATGCTGATTATTTGTGTGGAGGTATTTTATATCCTGCAACTTTACTAAAGTTGTTAATTGTTTAGAATAGTTTTTTAGTTGATTCTCTCTAGGACTTCTCAGTATATGATCTAATCATCTGCAAAGAGTGATAGTTTTGTTTCCTCATTGACTATTTCAATTACTTCTATTTCTTTTTCTTCTCTTATTAATAAAGCTAACATTTCTAGTACAATATTGAAGAATAGCAGTGATAATGGGCATCCCTGTTTCACCCCTGATCTAATTGGGACTGCTTCTAACAGCTGTCAAATTCTTAAGGGAAAGGTCTGGCTATGTCATTACCCTGCTCAAAAAAATTTCAATGGTTTCCAATTACATCTTGGATCAAATAAAAATTATTCTATTCGTAATTTAATACACTTCAGAAGAATTATATAACCAGATAAAAAAGGAAAGAAAAAGAAACTAATAAGTAAACTACAAAGATAAAGGGATAACAAATGGAAAGGGAGTTTAGAGGTGAGGAGAAAGAGCCAATGGCAATAGACTCACCTAAAAAAAAGATTAAGCTAAAGTAACTGTAAAGACATAGTACTTTGTTTACAGCAGAAAAGTCGTGGGGGGGGGGGAGGGATCTCAACATGGAATTTGATATTTTCCAGTGATGCAGAGTGAAGTGAACAGAAAAAAAAAAGAACAATTTATGCAATGACAACAAAACTGCAGAGAAAAAAAACTTTGAAAGACTTTAGAACTCTAATCAATGAAATCATAAAGCATGAGTTCAGTGGACTGAAGATGAAACATGACACCCACCTCCTTTCTAAGACGCAATGGACTTAAAATAAAGAATGAGCCCCACATTTTTAGATATGATGAAAGTGGGAATTTTTTGTGCTGGACCATATGTGTGTGTGTTTGTGTGTGTATGTGTATATATATATATATATATATATATGTATATATATGTATGTATATGTATATGTGTATTAAATATATATTTCTTTTTTTTTAATTAATAGCCGTTCACAACATGGTTCCAATCAACATCTCCAAACTTACTATACTATATATTATTTCCCTTCAAAAACTTTACAATCACCTTCTTCCTTTTCCTCACACATGGCATTCTGAATCCTGCCTCCAGCTCTTTGGCTAATTCCCTCACCCCCTGCTTGAAATGCACTCCCTCTCAACTTCCACCTCTTAAAACCCAAAATTTCCCTTAAAGTTCACTTAAAATAGTAGCTCCACCTGAGATTTTTCCTCACTATTATCCACCCACCCACACCCCAGCTATAAGTGCTTTCTTTCACCAATTGTTTTGTACTCATTTTTTTAATCTTTTGTATATGTATGCATAGAAGAAGCTAGGTGGCATAGTGGATAGAGTGTTAGACCTGGAGTCAGGAAGACTCATTTTCCTGAGTTCAAATCTGACTTCAGACACTTACTAGCTCCTTGACCCTGGGCAAGCCCCTTAACCCTGTTTGCCAAAGTCTCCTCTTCTATAAACTGAACTAGAGAGGGAAATGGTATATCTTGTCAGTGTCTTTTCCAAGAAACCCTAAATGGGGTTGCAAAGAGTCAGACATGACTGAAACGAACGAACAAAATTTGTGTGCATTCTGTCACCCTTGATATTTTTTAAGTTCCTCTAAGGCAGAGAGTATTTCCACTTTTGTCTTTGTATACCCAATACATAGAACAATGCTTGAAAAATAGTAATAGGTATTAGCCGAAGTTTGATAATTGACTAATTGATATCCTGATTGGAGTAGTCCTGAAGGTCAGTAATTAGTCAGGTGTCAGTCAAGATTTTTGCCAGTCAAAATACAACCTAGTCCATTTTTCTGGACCTTTTTTTTGAAATATTTTTTTAAATCAATCACTAAGGGCCTTCAAAGTAATGTATTTATCTGTGGTGTTAAAGAACTGGTAGCTAAGGGAAAAGAGCCTATCATTTGGAGAATGGCTGGAAATAGATTGTGAAACATAAATGTAAAGGAATTTCTTCTCATTTCCTCTTACTTGATTTTTGAATTCCTTTTTATTTTCTTGCTTATGATTTGGTACCTCTTTTTCCAATTGGTTATCTTTCTTTTCATAATTTTCTTGAGTTGCTCTTATTTTTGTCTAATTTATCCTCTCTCTTCTTTGATTTTTGAATTTCTTTTGAAGATCTTCTAGGATTTCTTTCTGGGCTTTTGATCATTTGTCCCTTTCAGGTAGGAGTGTTTGGTTGTTTTTTGTTGTTTTTCAACCTCACTATCTACCTCTGAATATGAAATCAGATCTTCTTTAATGCCAAAGTACCTGTTGATGATTGGCTTCTTTTTCCTTTGCTTACTCACTTTTTATTTTTAATTTGTCATACTTTATTTTTAGCAGCTTAATATTATTATAATCAAGTTTAATCCCAAATTATGGGTAATATTGCCTCCAGTTGTTTCTTCCTATTGTTTTCTGAATTCTATAAGGGGTTCAACCTCTGGGTTCTTTTCTTACTCCCCTAAGCCTTAGCAATGCTATGCTGAAAATGTTCTTGTTCCCTGTGGTACTGCATTCACCAGATTTGTACTCACTCCTCTTCATTCACAGGCACAGCTGGGATTATGTCTGATGGAATTATGCTCAAAGAGTTATTATACTACTTAAACCTTTTGGCCCAGCAATATCACTACTTGATCTGTTTCTGAAGATAATTGGGGAAAAGGAAAAAGAACCTATAGTTCTAAAATATTTTTTATAGCAGCTCTCTTTGTGGTGGCAAAGAACTCCAAATTGCAGGGATGCCATCAATTATGGAATGACTGAACAAGTTGTGGTATATGATTGTGATGGAATACTACTGATCAATAAGAAATGATGAGCTTAATGATTAGAAAAACATTCACAAAATAATGAAGAGTGAAAAGAGCATAACCAAGAGAACATTATATACAGTAACAGCAATATTATTTCAAGAACAGTTTTGAGCAAATAAGTTATTTTGACTATTACAAATACCCTAATTAACTACAAAGGGCATATTAAGAAAGATACTGTGTGCATCCAAAGAAAGAACTAATAAATAGAAGTATGTATAGGATAATTTTACAAAGAAACATATATATTTATGTGTGTATGACAGATACATAGATAGATATGGAGACAGATAAATAGATACCTATTTGTGTCTAATGGTAGTCATTTCTAAAGCAGAGAGTGGGAGGGGGAAGGGAAGAAAAAAAGAAATTCCCATGATAATTTTATTGTGTATTTGAAAGGAATAGCAAGTTGTGCATGGTAGATTTGCAGTATCACATACGATCATCTTTTTTATTGCACTATGTTATAAAAATGCTTATTTTATTCTATAAATTAAAAATATTTTTAAAATATTTGCTTAATAAATGCTTGTTGACTTTTTTTTCAAATTCTATATCCTATTTAAGTAGCTTTGGGATAAAACTTCTAATCATATAAATGTATCTTTTCATATTAATCTGTATTTATTTTGACTATTGCTTTAACCAAGATAATTTTACTTAACACACATACCTACTTCTAAAATTATTGCTAAACTTATAACCATTTTAATATCCTTTAGATAAATAAAATTTTACATTTTATTTACTTGTTCAAAGTTGGTCATATTCAGGACCTTTAAACTCTCTTTGTGAAGAAAATATTAATGATATATATGGACATATATGGACATGATATATATGGACACAAGACTTCTGAGTACTCTCTAGTACTTTGGCCTCATATATTTTATTGATGCCACACCATATATTCCATAATAGTTTTCACTGTCCTAATATACTCAACTTCATTTTGTCCTTATCAAGTATCAACATATATGTGTTTACTTTGTCTGGAGCATCCAGTTTTGCTATTCATAACTTTTTCTACTTTTTATTCTCCTAAATATGTCCGTGTACAATCTATAACTATTTTCATGAGAATTTTCGTTCCTATACTCATCTTGAGCATTGCAAGGAAGGAGCACCAAGTATTTCATTAAATGTTCTTGCTGTCATTAACTGCATGATAAAAACCATTCTGCTCGATCCTCTATGTTCTTCTCCAAAGAGAACTTATGAGTCATCTTTCCATTTAGCTTCAATTTCATCATATATTCTGTTTTTATTTATAAAGAAAATGTCAGTATGGATGTGGTTCAATTCCTCCAACAGTGCCAACTTGTCGATCATTGACCAAATTTCACAGAGTTAAATTTAGGTTGCTGGATGGTCTGACTGTGATTTTTAGCATCTCCTCTCTCCGTCATTATAGAGACAGTCACAGTGTTGAGCGCCATGCTATATTTTTATCTATTTCATTAAACACCATTGGCCAAAAAAATTCATCAAATCAGCCTCCTCAATACACATACAAAAAAGTAATTAAAATGTGAGTCAGATTGAAGAAATAGAGCTTTCAGAAGAAGAAAGTAACAAGGAAACTTCAGTGTTACAGAATTCCGGGAAGGAAGGCAGCCAAGGAGTATTTGGCAGTTCTTTATGCAAAAGGAACTACTCAGGAACTACTCAGTTCCTGATAGAGGAACTACTCAGAAAATTGTCTGTTGAATTGAATTTTTGAATCTCTTTCTATTTGGAATGACATAGACTCTTTTTTTCCCAAAAAAATTGACACTTTGGTCATCTTTTACACATCAACCCTTTTTCATAAACACTCTTGAACACCATGCATTTTCTTAGGGGAATAAAGTTTTATACCAATATATATTAAGCTACATTTTAAAGAGTTTTTATTTTATATTGAAATAAAATTTCACAAAAACCTTTTCTATTTTCTGCATATGAGATTTCCATACTGTGCACTCACAAGTCATACTCAAAGTTAGCAACTGCCCCATTAAAGGTATTTCATGCATTCTAAAATTCCATGTACTCTCTGTCCCTTAAACTGTCTAAGAGTTCTTTGATGCACCAAAATCCCTGATCCTGCCTTTTGAATAATCACAAAAATAAAGCTCTCTCCTTTTCTGTCACCACTGAACTTCTAGCATCCTTATTAGGTGTTCAATCTGGTTAGAATGAGAATTTTGTTCTGCTTAGCTTTTGTTTTGTTTTGTATTTTTAACTGAATACCAACACCTAACATTCTACTTAGGATTTTGTGACCTAAATTTCATGTGGTTAGCACTTTATATTTTATTTTACCAGACTAACTTTCAAATGATTTATACTCTCAAGCTCAAAGGAGAGAAACAAGAGGATTTCATTTCCCCTTTCTCTTTACTTCTTCCAAACATTTGGAGGATGATTTAGTGTATTACTGTAACTATCTACTCCCCTGGCTCTTTCCCCAGCTGGATACTGAGTTGTGCTCCCTTTAAAATTGTAATCCTTAGGATTTATCCAATCTCTGACCTCTTCCGACACATTTTATTCTGTTGATCCCAGAAAATCCTGCTTGGCTAGGTTTGCTTTGCTCCATTATATTCTGCTTTTTAGAACATCATTCCAACCTCAAACCAGAAGAGTGGTACTGTTGAAAAGATGCGTTTTTTCCTAAGTCCTGAATTGATCATATATACCTATTTGCCAAATAAACCCAAATGCAACCATGAGATAGGGTTTGATTAGGAAGAACAAATTGAGCAATTTCCACTTCAATCCCTCCCAGTTGTGAAATCGAATGCTATAGTCTGTATTTTAGCATTGTTGCCCCCACTTTTCTGCTTTCCCATTCTTTAATTTTCCCCATTTAATTTCAATATTGACAAATAAAATTTCTCTAGGTAAATTTTCAAGTGGATTTCAGATGAGGAATGTTACAGATTTCATTTTTAAACTATAATTGTTTTTAAATTTATTTGCCTCAACATATCAGTGCCCATAAAATCTAGCCATGCCTATCAATTTCAATTATAATAGCCACAGAATTTTAGAGTTAAAAGGGATATTAGAGATCCTCTAGCCCCACAATCTCATATAGATGAAAAAATTGAGCACCAAAGAAGTTTAGTATCTTACCCAATATCACATTAAATTCCAAAGTCATGATATTAACTTAGATTCTCTGACTCCAGAGGTCAATATTCTTACAAATATACTACAGTGTCTCTCAATGAACACCTGACATTTCTAAATTATTCTATTTGTTTTTTGTAGTAAAATTACTTAATTCATCTCTGACCAGTCTTTTTTTCTAATTTTTGCCTTCAGATGCTCCAAAGCATTCTCTTGAGTACTAAATATGAGTATTCATCTAAGAATCTATTCTAGACCCTATTCCCTTTCTTTCCAGACTCCTTATTTTAGTGATCTCATTCACTCTAGGCCTTCAAAAGTTACCTTTATGTAATTTATTGATAGCCAGTTATATAGATATTTGTTTTAGGTCTGTCTCCCTAGATTCAATCTTGAACATCCACCTGGATCACTTGTAAGACTTCAAAAACAGAGAAAGAAAACTATAGACCAATTTAACTAATTAATATTTTGGGGGGCAATTAAATAAAATGCTAGCAAGGAAATTACAGAAATATAACACAAAGATCATGCATTACTAATGAGGTGCACAGGGCTGGTTCAATAGTAAGAAACTATGAGCATAATTGACCATGTCAATAACAAAACCAAAAAGATAACATCATTATCTCAATAGATAAAGAAAAAGGTTTTGACAAAATACAACATTCACTCACATTAAAAACACTAGAAAATATAGCAATGAATGAAGCTTTCTTTAAAGTGATAAGTAAAATCTCTCCAAAACCATAAGCAAGCATCATCTATAATGAGAATTGGCTAGAAGCCTTGCCAAAAAGATCCAGGGTAAAGCAAGGATGCCCATTATCAGCACTATTATTAAACACTGTTTTAGAAATGCTAGCTATAGCAACAAAATATGAAAAAATAAATTAAAGGAATTGTAATTGGCAATGAGGAAACAAATTATTTCCTCTTTGCAAATGATATGATGTATACTTAGAAAATCCTAGCATCCAACAGGAAGAGAAAGAGAAATTCCATTTTAAATAACTATATGCAATACAAAATACTTAGGGGTCTACTTGCTAAGACAAATACAGGAACTATATGAACACAATTACAAAAAACTATTCACACAAGTAAAGTCTAATCTTAAAAACTGGACTAATATTAGTAGTTCCTGGGTAAAATGAGCCAATATATTTTTTAAAAAAACAATTACACCAAAATTAATATATTTACTCAGCGCTATATCAATTATTTTATAGAATTAGAATAAATAATAACAAAATTCATCTTGAAGAACCAAAGGTAAAGAATATGAAGAGACTCAATGGGAAAAAAACAACTGTGAAAGAAGGTAGCTTGGCAATACTAGGTCTTAAACTATGTTACAAAGTGGTAATCATCAAAGCAATCTGGCACTGACTAATTAATAGCTGGTAGATCAGTAGATTAAGTACACAATACACTATCTCAAAGGATCAAGGTATTCTAATATTTGATTAATGCAAAGATCTAAGCTTCAGGGACAAGAAAGCATTGTTTAGCAAAAATTTCTGGAAAAATTGGAAAGCTGATTGAGTGAAACTAGGTATAGAGTAACATCTCAAACTGTATACCAAGATAAGGTCAAAATGAACACATTATTTAGACAGAAAGGATAATATCATAAGCAAATTAGGGGAGCATGGAATAATTTACCTGTCAGATTTATGGGTTAAGGAAAAATTTACGACCAAACAAGAGAGAGAGGGATAGATATATCTATATATCAAATGTAGCTATATATATATATACATATATATATATATTGCAACTTCGATTACCTCAAATTAAAAGATATTTCACATACAAAACTAATGCTGACAAGATTAGAATGAAAGCAGGAAACTGGGGAAAAATTACAGAAAATTTCTCTGACAAAGGCCTTACTTCACCAATTTATGGAGAACTGAGTCAAATTTATAAATATATGAATTATTCCCCAATTGATAAATTGTCAAAGGATATGAACAGGCAATTTTTGGAAGAAAAAATCAAAGCTCTCTCTAATCATATGAAAAAATTCTCTAAATCACTATTGATTAGAGAAATATACATTAAAATAACTCACACTTATCAGATTAACTAATATAAAAGAAAGGAAAAATGATAAATGTTGGAAGGGATATGGAAATATTAAGAAACTAATGCATTTTAATGGAGTTGTGAACTTTTTTGAACCTTTCTGGAGAGGAACTATGCCTAGAGGGCTATAAAAATATGCATACCCTTTGACCCAACAATACCACTAATGGAGCAGCCCAGTGGTGAGGCCACACAATCCCCCAGTTCCCAACAAAGATCAGACACTAGCATCTGGGATCCCCTTTGCAGCCCAGCAGCAAGGAACAATGCAAACATGAATTGATGCAAAGTGAAGTGAGCAGAACCATAATGTTGTGCATAGTAACAATACTGTATGAAGATTAACTTGATTAACATACAGCAATACCATGATACAAGACAAATCCAAAAACACTCATGATAAAAAATGCTATCCATCTATAGAGAAAAAACTGATATAGTTTGAATGTAGACAAAAGTATATTATTTTTCACTTTATTTTTGTTGTTTTTCTTTCTGGTCTATTTTCCTTTACAATATGACTAACATGGAAATGTTGTGTGTGACTGCACATATATAACATATATCAAATTGTTTACCATCTCAGGGAGGGTTGAATGGAGAGAGAAAAAAATTGGAGCTCATAATTTTTTTTTAAATGAATGGCAGAAAATGTTTATATTTTATGAGTTTTGACTTAAGTAGTGTCTAGCTTTTAGGAATATGATGAGATTTAAACAGAAGAGTGTATATTTGATACTAGAGGTGAGAGTAAATTATTTGGTTAAGCCATTCTGGAAATCAATTTGGAAGAATGCCTGAAAAGCCATTAAACTATTAATACCTTTTGATCAAATAATATCATTACTAGGTCTATATACTAAACACACAAAAGAAGGAGGAAATGGACCTATATGCACAACGATATGTATAGTAACTCTTTTCATGGTGGTAAAGAATTGAAAACTGAGGGAATGTCTATAATTTGGGGAATAGCTAAACAAGGTCCAGCATATGTATGTGATAGTATGCTATTGCTGTATGAGAAATGATGAAAGGGAAGGCTGCAGAGAAATATGGCAAAACTTGTACAAACCAATGCAAAGTGAAGTGAACAAAAGCAATAAAACAGTATACAATAACACCAATATTGCAAAATACAAACAATTTTGACTTAGGAGCTCTTGTCAACACAGGGACCTATCACAATTTTGGAGGACTCAAGATAAACCATATTAACCACTTCCAAATACATAAATGATGAACAAAAAGTACAGATTGAAACCCAGATTTCCACATGACTAAGGAGAAATATGTTTTGTTGGACTATACCTATTTGTGATGTTTTGTTTTTCTTTCTTGATGAATGGGAGGGGGAAGTATGAGAATTAATAAATAAAAACAAAATTATTTAATTTTAAATTGACTTAAAAAACACAACAGAAAGAAAAAAGCGTGAGCCATGGGAGATTATTGAGTTGGAGAGGAAATCAAATGGTCCAACCTGACCTTTAGGAAAATCAATCTGATGGCTATCTGGAGGATGAATTAGAATGGAGAGGGAGATGAGGCACAGAATTTAAATCATCCAGGAAAGTAATGAAGAGCACCTGAATTAGGGAGCAATCATATTTAGGAGGTGCATGCCATTATGCAAGGCATTGGGTGTGGAAAGACAAGAAAAAAAATAAACTTCCTGTCTTCAAAGGCCTTATATTGTAATGGACTCATGCAATATAAAATGTATTATGCCCAAATCCCAGTTCATTAGTGTCCTTCCTAGAAAGTGGTGCCTAGTAGTGTGGAGTCAAGATGGTAGAGTAAGAGCAGGGACATGGCTGAGCTCTCCCCCAAACTCCTCCAAATACCTGTAAGAATTTTCTCTCAACAAAGTCTAGAGCTACAGAACCCACACCATGACAGAGTGAAGCAAATCTCCAGCCCAAGATAACCTGGAAGGATGACAGGAAGGGAATATCACATCAGACTGGGAGTGGAGCAGTCTAGTGTGGGTTGAGCCAACACAGACAGGACCAGAGAAGGCTTCAAGGCACTGAGTCACTTCAGCTGTGGCAGTTTCCAGGTTTTGCAACCCATAAACACCAAAGCCAACATAGAAGGTCAGTGGGAAAACCTGGTAGAAAGAAGAGTGTGGTCTAGCAGGGTCAGCTCCAGTTGGGGGTGGGTGGGGGTGGAGGTGGTGGCAGAAGCAACAACTGCATCCAGAACTCTGAACCCACAGAGGATGGGGGATTGAGTGACTGACACAAAATCCCTGAAGCCTGTGACAGTACACCCACACCCACTGGAAGCATAGTCCTACCCTGACAACAAGCTAGAAAGTCAAGTATTTGTCTGGGAAAAAGAGCAAACTTGCATTAAAAACAAGTCACACTATAGAATCTTACTTTGGTGACAAAGAAGATCAAAATATGCAATCAGAAGAAGACAACAAAGTCAAAGCTCCTGCATCAAAAACCTCCAAGAAAAATATAAATTGGTCACAGGCCATTGAACAGCTCAAAAGAGATTTTGAAAATCAAGAATGAGAAGCCAAAAAAAATTGGAAAGAAAATGAGAGTGATACAAGAAAAATATAAAAAGGGTCAACAGCTTGCTAAAGGAGAACCCCAAAACACTGAAGAAAATAACACCTTAAAAATAGACTAACCCAAACAACAAAAGAGGTCCAAAAAGTCAACAAGGAGAAGAATGCCTTAAAAAGCAAAACTGACCAAATGGAAAAGAAGGTCCTGAAGCTCACTGAGGAAGTAATTCCTTAAAAAATAGAATGGAACAAATAGAAGCTTATGACTTTATGAGAAATCAATAAATTATAAAACAGAACCAAAATAATTTTTTTAATGGGGTGGCTAGGTGGCACATTGAAGAGAGCACTTCCCCTGGATTCAGGAGGATTTGAGTTCACATCTGGCCTCAGACATTTAACACTTACTAGCCATGTGACCTTGGGCAAGTCACTTAACCCCAATTGCCTTGCTTTCTCCCTCCAAAAAAAAAGAATTTTTAAAAATAGAAGACAATGTGAAATGACTAATTAAAAAAAAAACAATTGACCTGGAAAATAGATAGGAGAGAGAATTTAAAAATTATTGGACTACCTGAAAGCTAGAGCCTAGAAATCATCTTTCAAGAAATTGTCAAGGAAAACTGCCCTGATATTCTAGAACCAGAGGATAAAATGGAAATAGAAAGAATCCACCGATCACCTCTTGAAAGAGATGCCAAAAGGAAAACTCCTAAGAATATTATAGCCAAATTCCAGAGTTCCCAGGTCAAGGAGAAAATATTGTAAGCAGCCAGAAAGAAACAATTCAAGTACTGTGGAAATGCAATCAGGATAACACAAGATCTAGTAGCTTCTACAATAAAGGATCAAAGTACTTGGAATATGATATTCTAGAGGTCAGAGGAGCTAAGATTAAAACAAGAATAACCTAGCCAGTAAAACTGAGTATAATACTTCGGGGGGGGGGGGGGAATGGACATTCAATGAAATAGAGGACTTTCCAGCATTCTTGATGAAAAGACCAGAGCTGAATACAAAACTTGACTTTCAAACACAAGAATCAAGAGAAGCATAAAAAGGTAAACAGTAAAGAGAAATCATAAGGAACTTATTAAAGTTGAACTTTTTACATTCTTACATGAAAAGATTATATTTGTAACTCATGAAACCTTTCTCAATATTAGGATAGTTGGAGGAGATGATAGATAGATAGATAGATAGATAGATAGATAGATAGATAGATAGATAGATAGATAGATAGATAGATAGATAGAGGGTACAGAGTAAGTTAAATATGAAGGGATTATATCTAAAAATAAAATTAATGGATGAGAGAGAAATATATTGGGAGAAGCAGAAAGGAAGAAATGGAATGGCGTAAATTGTCTCACATAAAAGGCAAGAAAAAGATTTGACAATGAAGGGGAAGAGGGGGGAGGTGAAAGGGAATGAGTGAACCTTACTCTCATCAGATTTGGCTTAAAGAAGGACTAACACACATCAATCAGATATCTTACCGTATAGGAAAGTAAGAGGAAAGAGGATAAGGGAGGGGGGCATAAAAGGGAGGGCATATTGGGGGAGGGGGTAGTAAGAAGAAACACTTTTGAAAAGGGACAGGGTCAAAGAAGAAAATAGAATAAATGGGGGGCAGGATAGGATGGAGGGAAATATAGTTAGTCTTTCACAAGATGACTATTATAGAAGTGTTTTGCATAGCTACACATGTACAGCCTATATTGAATTGTTTGCTTTCTCCATGATGGTGAATGGGGAGCAAAGAAGGGAGAGAATTTGGAACTCAAAGTTTTAAAAAACAAATGTTAAAAATTGTTTCTACATGCAACTTGGAAATAATATATACAGGCAATGGTATATAGAAATCTATCTAGCTCTACAAGAAAATAAGGGGAAAGAAGATGGCAGTGGTGAGTGATAGAAGGGTGGACAGACTGTGGCAAGAGGTAACCAGAATGCAAACCATTGTGGTGTGGTGGAGGGGAGAAATAGGGAAAAAAAAAACTGGCACTCAAAATCTTGTGGAAATGAATGTTGAAAGCTAAAAATAAATTAATTTTTTTAAAAAGAAAGTGGTGCCCAGAACAGAATATAATAATCGAGATGTGAACTAATCAGTGCTCTGACCATAACTGCCCTAGTCCCAGACATTATTTCTTTCTTTATGAATCCCAGTATCACATTCACTTCTTCAGCTGAAATGAAATGATAGTGACTCAAATCCTACTTGCAATCTACTCAAATCCCTCCTCAAATCTTTGCCATAGGAATTGTAGGGTATTCATACTTAGCCCATCTTACACTTATGAAGCTGATTTTTTTTTCTTCCACGTACATCTCTTAAAATTCATTTCACTGAGTTAAAACCATAATTCTAGATTGTCGAGATCTTTTGGGATCCTGACTCTGTCATTCAATATATTAACTCTCCTTGCTAATTTAATTACATCTGCAAATTGAATGAGCATGTCTTTACAGTACAATTTTATCTACATTATTAATAAAAATGTTTAACTGAATAGGCCAAAGACAGACCTCTGGGAATGGCACTATGTAATTTCCTCCAAATATACATTAACCCATTAATTATTGTTCATTGGAGCTAGTCATTCAAATGATTATGAATCCACCTCTGTTGTCCACAAGTATAGTATGAAAAAAAATTGTTAAACATTTAGCTGAAATCTAGGTACATGAATCCTATAGAATTCTTTTAACTTACCAATTCACTTACCCTTTCAGAAAAGGAAATAACATTAGCATGGCATGACCTGTGCATGATGGAGGCAAATGGCTTTTATTGATCACTGTTTCTCCTTCTAAAGGTCTCACACCATCTCTTTAATAATGTGTTCTTGAATTTTGCAGAAGATGCAAGCCATGTTCATGTTCTATGATTTGTAAATCCTATATTTCCTCCATTTATTAGAAATTATGACACTTTCCCTTCTCCATCCTATGATATGTCTCTAACCTCTTCTTTCTTTCTAAGATTAACATCATCTCAGCAATCATACTTCCCCTTCCAGAGAGTGCTGGACCTGCAGTCAAGGGAGACCCAAGTTCAAATCAAGCCTCATACACTTACCATCTGTGTGACAATGAGCAAGTCACTTAACTTCCTCTTGTCTTAGTTTCCACTTCTATAAAATGGGAATAATAATAGCACCTATTTCTCAAGGTTGTTGGGAGACTCAAACAAACTAATAATTGTAAAGCACATTACACAGAACCTGGAACATAGTAAGGACCACAAAAATGTTAGTTATCATGGTCATCTTTACCATAGTTATATTCTCATATGCTTCTCTTCACACCAGATCTCAAATCAGGTTTGCCTCCTTGCATTAGAACCTCTAATTAACTATATTGATTACCTCTTCTTTGAGCATTTATATATAGATAATATCTATTGTTCATCTTAGATATTGACCTTTGTGAATTATTGGGACTCAGTTTAGGTATTCCTCCTAAGTAGGACCCAATTAGTGTGAATAATGAATTCCCTAACATGACACATGCATTTGAATTCATGCTATTGGAAGTTATAATTACATAAAACATAGAAACTTACTTCAGTTCAGTGGAAATATGTAGTATGAATTCAAGTAATGCAACCATTTTAGAAGATTCATTCTTTACATTAAGTTTTTCATAGATTCCAACATAATTACATATTGTTCCTTCTACTCTCCATGTTGTGAAGCTTCTATGATCAACATGGGCAGTTTTTGCCTCTGCTGTCTCTCTGGTTTAAAATGACTACATGCCATTTCCCCTCTATGTTTCTTTCAGTATACCACAATCTACAAACAGTTTGAAGTGAGTTGTTCAGTTGTTTCAGTCATGTCTGATTCTTCATGAACCATCTGGGGATTTTTTGGCAAAGATACTGGAGTTGTTTGCCATTTCCTTCTCCAGTTCTTTCTTTTTTTTTAACAGATGTGGAAAATGAATAAACAGGGTTAAGTGATTTGCCCAAAATCACACAACTATTGTCTTGGGTCCAATCTGAACTCAGATCTTCCTGACTCTAGGTCAGTGTTCTATCTACTAAGCTACCTACCTGCCTCCAAGGCAAACAGAGGTTAAGTGACTTGCCCAGGATCACACAGCTAATAAGTTTCTGAGGCTGCATTTGAACTCAAGTCTTCCTGACTCCAGGCCTAGTACTCTATCCACTGAGTCATGTACCTAACTTAATGAATATTTACAAGAATATAAATTGCCCAGATTAATAGAAGAGGAAATAGAATACTTAAATAACTATTGCAAAAAAGGGAATCAAACCAGTCATAAATAAGTTCCCTAAGACAAATTCCCCAGGACCAGATGGATTTATAAGTATATTCTACCAAATTATTAAGCAACAACTACAATACTATATAAACTATTTTTTAAAAGGGGGAAGAAAGAATCCTATCAAATTCCTTTTATGTCAACAAGCACAATTTTGATACCTTAAACCCAGGAAAGAAAAAGCAGAGAAAGAAAACTATAGGTCAATTTCCCTAATGAATATTGATGTAAATATTTTATATTAAATAGTAGCGAAGAGATTACAGCAATATATCACAAAGATCATATACTATGATCAGGTGAGATTTATGGCAGGGAATCAGGGTGGATTTAATATTAGGAAAACTACAAGTACAATTGACCACATCAGTAAAAAAATAATAATATCTTACGATTATATCAAGAAATTCAGAAAAAGATTTTGACAAACTACACTACCCATTCCATGAAAATACAAAATTAAAATAACTGCAAATTAAATACCAATCAAAACAACTCTGAGACACTACCTAACACCTATTAGATTGGGTAACATGACAGAAAAAGAAAGTGACAAATGCTGAAGGGAGTGTCTAAATAATAACTACATTCATGTATAATGGTGAAGTTGTGAACTCGTCTAACAAGCCATTCTGGAAAATAATTAGGAACTGTGCCCAGAGAGCTATAAAACTATGCATATTTTTGACTCAACAATACCACTAGTAGGTATGTATCTCAAAGAGGTCAAAGAAAAGGGAAAAGGTCCTAAATATACAAAAATATTTATAGTAGCTCATTCTGTGATGGCAAAAAATTAGAAATTGAGTCCATTAACTGGGGAATGGCTGAACAAGCTGTGGTATATTATTATGATGGAATACTAGTAAGCTATAAAAAATGATAAGCAGAATGGTTTCATAAAAACCTGGGAAGACTTATGTGAACTGAAACAAAGTAAAATGAGCAGAACTAAGAGTATTGTACCTAGTAACAACAATATTGCAATGAGGTTCAATGGTGAAAGACTTAGGTAGTCTGATCAAGACAACAATCCAAGACAATCCCAAAGGATAGATGATTAAAAATGAAGTCCACATCCAGAGAAAGAACTGATCAATTCTGAGTGCAGATTGAAGACTATTTTTTTCACTTTTTAAATTTTTCTTGCATTTTCCCTCCGACATGGCTAATGTGGAAATATGCTTTACATGACTTCACATATATAATTAAAATCATATTGTTTGCCTTCCCAATGAATGGGAGAGAGGTATGAGAGAGGGATAAAATGTGGAACTCAAAATTTTTTTTTTAATGAGCGTTAATTAAAAAAAAAAGAAATGAATAAGTAAAGTATGTTACATTATTCTTCGGTGCTTGTTTTGTATTAAAATGGCATGTGGACAAAGCACCTCTCTCAGAGTACAGAAATATCAGATGCATTTAACAAAAGAAAACCATTAAAGGAAAATATTCCCAACCTCCCAAGGTATACTGAACAATAGTCAGACTTTCAATCTTCCAGATATTATGGCACAGATCAGCTCTAATCCAAATATGTCCCTGCTAATCCTGTCTCCTAGAGCAAGAATTTCTTAGTAATAATAACAACTAATAATAATAATCACACTAAACTTTGCAAAGCAGTTTATTTTTCTCATCACTTTTGATCCTCACAACAACCCTCTGAGGTAGATATGATGAAGAAATTGATATTGTGAAAGGTTAAAAGCCCAGAGCCACACAGTTAGTAAGCATCTGAGGCAGAATGAAAACTCTGGTCTGCCTGACATGAGAACAGCACTCCATCCACTGAATAGCATTGCTTCCTTACTTCGTTTTTGTCTTATAGACCTCCTTTGGCAATCTGGTGCTGTGTCTGGGCCTTTTCTCAGAATAATGTTTTTAAATGCATAAAAGTAAAAAGAGTAAAAAGATTTACAAAGAAAAGCAATTACACTGAAATAAAGATGTAATATTTTACCCATTCAAGTTCATGAACTCTCTGAAAGCTATTAAAGGACCCATTAGAGGTCTGTGGATCCTAGGTTAAGAGCCCCTGTTCCAAAGATACTAACTATAACTCTAAAAATATTATCTATAACTCTAGACGTGAATCGCCATCTGGGAACAAGGGACAATATGAAGAATGGCATGACAGGTATTCACTATGTCCTTGATTTTGAAACCTACTACTCAAAAGGATTTCCTGAAGATTTAGCAAGGGCAATTAGGTGCTACAGTGAAAAGAGTGCTATTCCTAAAGTCAGGAAAAAATGAGTTCAAATCTGGCCTCAGATATTTTCTGTGTGACCTTAGGTAAGTCACTGAACCTCTGCCTCAGTTTCCTCTTCTGTAAAAGGGGGCAATATATATGTATATGTATATATATATATATATATAATTGTGAAACACTTAAGATAGTGCCTGGTATATACTAAACAATATATAAATTCTAGCATTTATTATTATGTAATTGGTCACTTAATTCAATTGAATTCAATACACATTTGAGTTCCAACTCTGGGTAAGGTATTGTGCTATGTTCTGTGAAAAGGCAGATTAAAATAGCAAAGTTCCTATTCTCAAAGGTCTTATAGTCTAATTTAGGGAAATGACATGAAACAAATCAGGACAATAAAAGAAAATGGAATGATGCACAAAAAGTGCAGTAAGAAAATGTGATGATGGAGAGAGAATTTTCAGCTCAGGGAATCAGGGAAGGAAGTAGTCAGAAAGGAGGTGGCAGCTGAGGTAAGCCTAGAAAGAACAGAAAGATTTCATCAGGTCAGAGATGAGAAGAGGATACATCCCATTTTCAAGAGGATGCCCTCCTTGTATACAGGGAGGTGGAATAATGTGCGTTCAGATAAAGAAATAGGTAGCATTCTACTTTGTCTGGAAGAAAAAAATATAGAACATGGAAAAGTAAGAAATAAGGTGTGAAATTTGGGTTGAAACTAGATTTTGAAGATACTAAAATGCCAGGATAAGGAGTCTGAATATTATTCTAGAGGCGAGAAAGTGTTTTTTTTTTTTAGAGTTGTGAGCAAGGGATCATCATGGCAAAACCTGTGTATTGCTTTTGGCCATTCTCGACTTCAGGTTATTGCCATCTGATTTACATCATCAGTGGTTTTAACAAAATGTTCTGTTCCAATCCAAGACTCCAAGGGCAGAAAAGGACATTGAAAGGCCATCTACGGGGTGGCTAGGTGGTGCAGTGAGTACAGTACTGGCCCAGGAGTCAGGAGGACCTGAGTTCAAATCTGGCCTCAGACACTTAACACAAAAAGTGACATTGGCAAAGTCACTTAGCCCCAGTTGCCCTCCAAAAAGAAAGGCCATCTACTCTCTGTCCAGCTGACTACAGAAAGTTTCACCTACCCCTACCTAGAGGCTTCATTTCATCAAATAGCCCTATGTATTTTAGCCATGAGTGGCAAAATAGAAACTGAATTGTACTGCTTGATAACATGATCAAAACAATTTTTATATCCATTTACCAGGTGCTCTGAGGTGTAAAGCATTTGATCAGCCTGAATTATTATTATTTAAACTTTAGCTTCCTTTTTCACTGGTTCTTGTGCCACAATGGCTGATGTATATTTTTTGTGTGATATTCTTCTCCTGAAGTCTTTTGACATCTAAGATGCTAATTTCTTTTCTCTGATCATTTATTTTTACTGTACTAGTTCATTCATCCTGATCGGTCTGTTTTTATCCCTGCTATGCTCATTTCTGAGTCTTTGCATACATAATAATAAGCCTTTGAATATAGCACATGTCTTTACCCTATATTAGAACATATCATTGTGATGAAATACAGTCAGTGAAATTGAAGTTCTTTTAGATTTTAATGTTTTTTATCAAAACGTTAAGATTTCTTTTTGTCAATTCAAGTCTTTCTGCACTTTTTTTGTACTTGTGCAATCATGTCAGCACCAGGTTATTTTCTCTAGTTAAAAGGTACATTTTGGCTTCTGCTTAGTTTCTGAACCCCGTTGAATTTAAAGATAAAATAACCCCTCTGATTAGATTTTTCCCCTTTTTCCTTAATTGGAATCATAGGCCACATAAATTTGAAGAGGCAAAAATCATCTTACATGTTTTTAGTTAAATATAAAAATAATTTTTTTTAAGTCTAAACCAGTGAAGGTGATTTCATTTTTTTTTCTGTGACTTAAGAGCAAAAATTAAGCTGAGAAAATACCTTTTTTTTGTTTGATCTTATCATTGAAAATTCCCAACACAGAGAGATGTTCCACATAAGAGTCTAGGTCATCAGGTGATGCTACTAGGTAATTTGAAAGATGAATTTAATGAGAAGATGGACAATTTAGGGATCACAGTTAAATCCCTGCATTATATACATATATTTTTGTCCTTTGTTTTGGAAGATGAACATACCTATCGTTTATCACTTTGTTATGCATGTAGATTAAGGCTGGAAGCATCTGTGTATGACCAAGAGTCCCTGGTACCTTAGATATAATATACTGTTAGCCCTGCCTTTAACTTTGTTTCAAAGCCATTACATGACAGCTTTGAAACTATTTCTGAATCTACCTCTGAACCTCAAAAATTATACTCACCTCTTTCTTTTAATTGTATTTTTTTCATTATAAACTTATCAATCACCAGCATGAATATTACAATATACAGAGAACAAAACAAAAAAGATGGTATATAAAACAATGACTTAATGTTAGTTTTTAAGTGTATATTTAATTTAAAATGATAATAACAAAATTGTCTAATCTGTATCCCTTTCTGAATTTTGATTTGTTTTCATGTATGCATTTTCAATGCTTTATTGATATTCTTTTACTTCTTTTTATTACACATCTTTATCACTACCAACTAACTCAGGCTATCCTCTAATACAATTCCTTCCTTATAAAAAATAAATATCAGGCTCAAAATAAGTATCTAGTCATCAATGGAATTCTTATACTTAGAATAAACAGATGGTATTTTGTGTGATAGTAATCCAACTGGAAATACCTATCTTCACTACACATTCTCTCTTGATGCTCTCTGAAATTCTTACCTTGCAGATATAAACTGTCTGGATTAAGGCCTAATATGTCCCAGATTAAAATGTAAACATTTTTCAGAAGAGTAACAATTTAAGCCACTATCAGTCTTCAACAATTTATAGTTATTTAAAGAGCCAGTCAGATAACAAAGTTTGGAGAGAATGGGGCATAGGGCAGGTAAACGTTGATTGTCAAACATAGATTAAGAGATTAGAACACATCAGAGAAGGGAGAGAGGGCCTGGCAATGGGGTGACAAAGGTGGACAGAAGGATGGCAAGAACACAGAAAATAAAGCAAGAAAGCACCAAAGGTAAGCTTTATGTTTTCTGCCACTTTGCCATAAGACCATGATAGAGAGATAGAGCACATCTATATACGTGTATGTGTGCATATATATATATGTGTGTGTGTGTGTGTGTACATATATATATACACATATTGTACATATAATATATATGTGTATGTATGTGTGTGTATATATACACATGTGTGTGTTACTGGGGATCCATAAAAGATGTAAGAAGTAGATTGCAAAACCATACCATAGTAGAACCAATTAACTGAACAAGGGATATCTAGCATAAGGAAGAGAAAACTTAGGTAAGATATGATCACTGTCTACAAGCATTCTAAGATCTATCCTGTAAAGAAATTCCATCAGAAAGCACTTGTTATGAATCAATAAATCAATTAATTAATCAAGATGCATTTATTAAGGATTTACTATGTACCAGACAGTTTAAGTACTAGAAATAAAAAGAGAAAAATTAAACACTCCCTGCCCCCAAGAAACTTATAGTCTAGTGGAGGAGAAAACATAAACATAAATAAGTATACGATTGAATATATGCAAATGAATAAAGGTAGTTGGGGGAAGGAATTCATTGTCAGCTGAGATAAAGAAAGGCTTCATACAGATAATGAGGCATGAGCTATATACTGAGAAAGAAAATCAGGGATTTCAATAGGCAGAAGTGAGGAGGGAATACCTACAAGTCTTTGGAGTACTCAATGCAAAGGCAAAAAGATAACAAATGGAGTGTCCTGTAAACAGAACAGCTGTAGGCCAGTTGGCTGGCCTTGCAGAATTATAAGCCTCCTATAGAAAGTGGTTGAATTACAGAATGCAAAGAAAGTAGTAAGTTCTATGAGAACTAGAAAGGGATGGAGGGGCTGGTTCATGAAAGGATTTAAATGCTAAATAAAATAGTTTATATTTTATCATGAAGGTAAGAGGAAGGCACTGGAGTTTATTAAATGAGTGCATGTGATTGGGGTGGGGTATAAAAGGGGAGATACAAGATGATAAGATCTGAATTTTAGAAAATCATTTTGATTCCAATGTGAAGGATAGACTGGTTTTGTCTGATAATATGATTCTAACTCCTCTCTTTTTTTAGGCGGGGGGGAGGGGGGAGAGGATTGACCTGGTGTACAGGAAATTTTGTATCAGCCTATCATTTTTATTATATGAATGTCTTTATTTTTTATGTGTGTCTCTTTATAAGCAGCATATTTTAGGGTTTTGTTTTCTTAGCCAGTCTCCCACTTTTTTTGACTTTATGAGACTGTTTAATCCATTAATATTTAAATTTATGAGAAATTTCTATTTTCTTCCATTTGTCTTTAATATTATCCCTCTTTTTCCTCTTCATATATATATATATAACAGTTTTTCTCTTTAACTATTTTAATTTAATCTACTTTGTTGAGTCATTTCAGCTGTGTCCAACTCTCTGAAACCCCCATTTGGGCTTTCTTGACAAAAATAGTGGAGTGGTTTGCCATTTCCTTCTCCAGTTCTTTTTTTTTTTTGGAGGGCAATTGGGGTTAAGTTACTTTCCCAAGGTTAAATTGGTAAGTGTGTGTGTGTGTGTGTGTGTGTGTGTGTGTGTGTGTGTGTGTGTGTGTGTGTGTGGGTATTAAGTGTCAGAGGCCGGAACCGAACTTGGGTCCTCCTGACTCTGGGGCCGGAATTTTACTTACTGCGCCACCTAGCCACCCCTCCAGTTCATTTCACAGATGAAGAAACTGAGGCAAAGAAGGCTAAGTAATTTGCCCAGGGTTTCTTAACTAGTAAGTGTCTGAGGCAATATATGAAATTAGGAACATGAGTGTTCCTAACTGTAGGCCCAGCACTCTGTGCCATACGCACTATGCCACATAGCTGTACTTAATCTACTTTAAAGCAACCATGTTTCCACTAGCTTTCTCTATCATAACCTCAAGGGCATTCCCCTCCTATATATTATATCTTTCCTTAGTTTTGGAGTTCTACTTAACTTATTTGTTAATTTATTTTGCCTTCCTTTTATTTAGTTCTCTAAATCTTCCCCCCTTTTTTCCTCTGAAATAAATAAGATTTCTCCTTCCTTTCCTCTGCTTCAACTTGTTTTCTTTGTTAGTTTTAAAATTAAACTTTCTGTGTTTTTCTTCTTATTTTATTCAGTATTTTTCTTCCCTTTTTTTGTTTTTTGATTCATGACTTTTATACTTTTTTTATTTCTTTTACAATTTGTATCCTTCAAGGAATGAAATCTTCCAGAGTACTAATGTTGAGTTTCCTCTTATAAATAGTTTTGTTGCTGTTGTTGCCTTATAGATGTTTCTACCTACCCTATTTTTGTTTTCTTTTGTCTTTACTGTTGTGACTCACTCAAAGTGATTCCTCTACATGATAGAGAGGATGGAAGTATTTGCTCAAGGTAGACAGTCCTATGCCTCTGATTATGCAGTGTATCATTACCTTTTTGCAATCTCCCTTGATCATTTTTTCAATTAGTCATGAAATCTCCTCCTTGGGTCCATGCCCTCTTGCTCTTCTAGCTGTCATTTAGTCCCAGAAACTCTGATTTTCTCTTTCCCAAAGCAGGATTTTCTGTAACAAAGGAGTGGGGAAAGGGAAAAGAATATATTTTGTTTTTTGGTAAATCACAATTCCTGCCGCCCTTGGGCATATTCTGAGCTAGAGATTAGCCTTCTATCCTGTTAGTTTATTGGACTGTCACCTCTCATTAAGTTAGAACAACTTTGAGCTACTAAGTCATTTTGACTATTATAAACATCCAAATTAATACAAAGGGATTATGAAGGAAGACACTGTCTGCATCCAGGAAAAGGACTAATAAATAAAATATGTATAAAATGGTTTTGGCAACTAATCATATATTTGCGATAAGGAAGAGTGAGGAGGTAGAGATGGCACTGTGGTTGCAACCTGGGTGACTGGAAAGATGTTGATTTTCTCAACATAAAGAAATTCAGAGTAGGCATGTATTAAAAGGTGAACTAAAGTGAGTTTTGATTTGGACATGTTGAGTTTAAGATATCTACATGGCATCCAGTTATAAATGTCTAATAGGTATTTGGTGATAAAGGACTATAAGTCAGTGACAAGACTAGATCAGTTATCCAAAGAAGGAACACAGATTTCTAACAACCAAATAAGCAACTAATAATTAGAGAAATTCAACTTTCACCAATTCTAAAATTCTGCCTTCGACCTAGTAGATTGGCATAGGTTATTAATAAAATTTAATTCTGGGAAATCAATGGATTTGTACAATCATCTTTGCAAAGCAAGATGAATTTTCAAAGAAATATGAAAATAAATATAAAGAGGTGATGGAGGAAAAAGCAGAATTAGAACAATAATGTAAGAAAATAATTTTTAAAAAGTAAAATCTGGCAGAAAAGACAGAAAAATAATTCAGAATCAAGCATATCCAAACAGGCCATTTTTACTTGTTATCTCTTGTAACCTGTTCCCACACCTTGCCCTGTTATCGTTTTGAATTATTATTTTGTTCTTGGCCTGGGGTGATGATGTTTCAGGAAGAGAGAGAAGCTGTCATCATGTTTTCCAATATTCTTGGAACACAGGAGAAAATGATTACTCTTCTCTACACACTAGACAGTTGTATAAGGCACTGTGGTATATAGGATACAACTTGGTATAGTGGGCAGAGCACTGGATAGGAAGTCAGAAAGCCTTGGGTTCAAACCTTGCCTCAAATCTTTACTAGCTATATGGCCCCAGGAAAGTCACTCAGTCTTTCAAGTCTCAGTTTTCTAAACTGTAAAATGATACAACTGGATTCAATGACCTCTAGGTCATTTTTAGCTATGGCCTATTTTCTTATGATGCTGAGCAGCTCATTGGCAGGCAAGTTGCAGAAGGAATTCCAGTTTACTTATGGTTTGGACTGTAAAATCTCTAAAGTTCCTTCCAAATTAGAGATTTCATTATTTTGTTTATTTTTAAGGTATTTTTAAGTTTATTGTTTTCAACATTCATTTACACAAGATTTTGAGTTACAAATTTTCTCCCCATCTTTCACCTACCCCCAACCCAAGACAGCAAGCCTGCTGAGTACCCTTTCCCCCAATCTGCTCTCTCATATCCTTTCCCATTCCCCCCAAACTTTCTTGTAGAGCAAGATGGATTTCTATACCCCAATGTTATTTCCCAGTTGCATGTAAAAAACAATTTTGAAAAATTTTCTTTAACATTTTTCTTTAAAACTTTGATTTCCAGTAGTTATGGAAAATGATTCCATAGTAGTTATATTGTGAAAGACTAACTATATTACCCTCCATCCTATCCCATACCCCACTTATTCTATTTTCTACTTTGACACTGTCACTTTTCAAACATGTGTGCTTCTAACTACTCTCTCCCCCAATATGCCCAGAGCACACACCAGGAGAGCAATGACCACATCTTTCCCTGGATCACACCATCTTGGAAGCACTGACAACTTATAGACTTACAGAATTAGCTGTGAAAACAAAACGGCAAAAATAAAAAGCCTGAAGCTTAAGATAGTGATCCCTATCCCCAGATGACCCAAGCTCAACTCTAACAGAAAGTTCAAAGTAAAAAAATAGGCTTAGAAAAATTAGCAAACAATAAAAAATAACCTGACCATAAAAATCTACTAGAGTAACAGGGAAGCTCAAGGTACAAGAGATATTATGTACAAAGAGTATTATGTGCAATGGGTACTTACTGCACCCTTTATTACTATGTATTATTATTACTTATTACTATTATTCAATTCAATTCTTTCAACGTTTGATTGGTTGTTGTCTTTTATTCAAGAAGAGGACCAACATGATATTACTATATTAAAGCCAAGTTATAGTGTGTTTGACTATGGCTGACCAGACCAAAACAAGCTCAAAATGCTCTACCATAGGTTGGGCACAAATAATCCATGTGAACATTTGAGCTACTTCAGTTCTGCTTTGCTCATAGAGCACAGTGCCTTCTTTGATAAGGGTCTTTGATGTTGGGAGGTCCTTTGCCAGTGTCTCCCATGTCATGCAATCAATTCCAAAGTTCTTCAGTGAAACCTTGAGAGTGGCCTTGTATCGTTTCTTCTGACCATCTTGTGAGCTCTTTCTTTGTCTGAGTTCTTCATAAAGTATTCTTTTAGGCAAATGTACTTTTCATATTCAAATAACATGGCCAATCCATTGGAGTTGCACTCCCTACAGTAGAGTCTGAATGCTTGGTAGTTTGGTTCAAGAAAGGACTTCAGTGTCTGGTACCTTATCATGCAAGTGATCTTCAGAATCTTACTAATACAATTAAAATGGAAGTGATTCAGCTTCCTGGCATGACACTGGTATATTGTCCAAGTTTCAAAAGCATGTAACAATGAGTCAGCATAAGAGCTCTGTAGATTTTTAACAGTCAGTCTAATATCTCTTCTCTCTCATACTTCCCTTCGGAGTCTCCCAAACACTGAACTAGTTTTGGTAATGCATGCATCAACCTCATTGTTAAAGTGTACATTCCTAGAAAAGTACACACACCAAGGTAAGTGAACTTATTCATAGTATTCAAAACTATACCAGTTGCTGTAGCCGATGGTTCCATATATGAATTCAATAAGCATGAGTTTAATGTTTACAATATGACGGCCACTGTGCTAGGCACTAGGGATACAAGGACAAAATTTAACAGCCCAAGCTTTCAAGGGGATTATATTCTATTGGTGAAAAGTAACATGAATACAGATAAATAAATTCAAAATATTAAAAGTAAACCAAAAGTATTTTAAATCCTAATGTCAACCTGACTTTTCATTTGAAATTATACTTCATTGTGTCCTTGAAGTGTTTCTATAGTAAATCCTTTCAACTTATCCCATAGTAACTATGCAAAGGTCTGGTTGTTATCCATTTTCCATACATTTTCCCTTGTTCAGTAAGTCAGTGGGCAAGGAAGTGATATTTTAAGGTCTGCTTCTCTAAATACTGTTTATTCAATAAAGCTCAAAGAGTTCAAATTCTGGGGTGACCAGAAAAAAAAAGTCACAAACTAACTCTTCCACTCTCCCCATTCTCTTTCATTTAATTGCAAAACAAACATATCTCCAGATGTCGAAATCATTTCATGGACATCATTTCTCCTGCCAAAGGATGTCTGGCCATTTTTACATCTAAAATTGCAGACAAGACCAATGCAGAGTCCAAGAAACCAAATGTGTCATCTTCAACACAATTAAACTTTCAGGTATATAGAAATAGAAGCCAACCAGCAAACTGAGCTGAAACTCTGGTCTGGAGCTGAATGTCTTCCAGTTTCCCCAAGGACATTCAGCATTCTGGATCTGGTGTCCTGCCTCAGTGGATGGCAAGGATGCTTAAACAGAATGATTTAATGACAACTATTAGGTCTGTCAAGTTCAAGGAAGATAAATGTTTGACTCATACTGTCTGGCACATGACCTTAGTCTCTTTCAGGAAGGCTTCAAACCTAGAGTGCAGAGGTGCCCTTGCCAGTTGATTTAGACAAAATAAAATATAAACTTCAAAGATGTAGCTGTTAGTGTACTTCTGCTCCCTGAGTACTAACTTCAGTTGCTTAAGTCCTCGGCATTTCCCAAGGGATCAGATAAATATTCTGACCCTGACTTCCAAATCTGTAATTATATCCTTGAGCACACTGGAGTAAAACCAGAGTCAATCCTTGCTACCCCTCTTGTCTAATCATTTCTTTCCTGGCCACTAAAAAATAACAACCAGAGAAATAGAATTAGCATGTTGACTTTCTTATACAGACCTGTTTTTTAGACTAGATGAGCTCAACAAAACCATTTTTACTTAGCAAATTGAAGCAGGTTAATCAATTATGTGGTAAATTCTGGCAATATAAACAGAATTATCTGTATAAGCCTTAAACTTTATCGAGTTTAGGGCCTGAACTCTCTAGATTGTTTGTCTAAGTGTCCAAATTAAATATTTGATTTCTTAACCCTCCATTTCACTTTTGCCAGATAGTATTAGGCTAAGAAGTGGGACTTGGGTTTCCTATCTCTCCTTTGGGGACCTATTCTACCTACCTGGTGGCCATGACCCTCACTCTAATTCAGGCATAAGCTTATCCAGACAGTTGGGGGTATGCTGTGGGGATAGGTTAATTAATTCTTTGCTTTCTCAGGAGTAAGAGAGCTCTGTTGGTCATCACTGTGGCTTGAAAGTTTGCTTCCCACTTCCCCTGAATCTTCAATGCCAGAGGTTGAAATATACAACTTGTTAAAACCTGGAATTTCCTGGAAGAAAGCACATTTCCACATGTTAAATACTTGGGGAATGTGTGGTGGTGGTGATAGCAGATTCAGGGGAAGGGGGAAGCAAACTTTGAAAAAAATATTTTTTTTTAAATCTGACTTTCCACTATTGAGTAGAAGTTGTGCCAAATGCTAGAGCAGCTACAAATGTTCTCAAACACATCGCTCTTGCAGAATGCCTTCAGAGACTCCTGAATCATCCATTTCTTTATGCTTCATTGAAGGTTTCACACAGAATTCCACATCCCAGATTTAGTTCATGGCAGGATGTCCTTCAGATTGCTTCTGAATTATAAGGAATTTGTCAGTCATGTGGGTCTTTGAGGCAAATGTTTATATAATAGAATTGCCTTGATAAAATAATGACACCATCAGGAAACAGGCAGAGGAAAACATACACAGATGTAACATTCACTTCAGCCTTTGGTTTCCTCTAATCTGGACAATTTCTTAGAATCACAGAGTTAGAGCTAGAAACTAGAAACCCTTACCTCAGAGGTCATTAAGTCCAACCCGCTAATTTTATACTTGAAGCAATGAAAGAGAGAGAGAGAGACAGAGAGAGGCAGAGAAACAAAGAGAGAATAAGCATTTATATAGCTCCTACTATGTGCAAGGCACTGTGTTAAGTATTTTTATAAGCAATCTAATAGTTGATGTGGAAAAATTTGGACACTAACTCACTGTTGGCAGAATCGATCCAAAAGGGGGTGGCTAGGTGGTACAGTGAATGGAGCACCAGCCCTGGAGTCAGGAGGAACAGGGTTCAAGTCTGGCCTCAGACACTTAACACACACACACACACACACACACACACATACACATACACACACACAAAACTAAATAAGCAAGTAAAACAAATCCTCACCCATAATACTTTGAGGCAGGTGTTATTATTATCCATGGTCTCCATTTTAGAGTTAAAGAAACTGAGGCAAACAGAGGTTCAGTGACTTGTCCAGGGTAACACAGCTAGTTAATTCCTGAGGCTGAATTGAACTCAAGCCTTCCTGACTCCAGGTCCAACACTCTACACAGTTTATAGGTCCTAGGACTATAAATATTCTTATCTATAAAGTTAAACTGGCTTTACTATGTACCTTGCACTTTCAGTTACATGGTTAATAATGTTAAATTTGTTTTTCCTTTATAATTATATGTTTATATCAGCTATGAGACTCACTAACACCTGTAGCCCTAAAGCCACAATTTTATGAGAAAGACTGTTGCATGTCCTTTTAGTTTTGAGTCAGAGGGTTTATCTATTAAGCATATTCAAAAGTCTGCATCAAAAGCCCTTCCTTTTTTTGTTCTATATTTGTTATAAAAGCCATTAATGTTACTATGTAGTTGAAATTGCATTCCCTTACATTTTGTATTAGGTTTTTTTGTGGAGGAAGGAAGGGCAGGAACTTATGGAAACAGAAGGAGCTTGCCTTGTGTCATACAGAGCAAATCACACTGCTCAGATACCACTTTGTCCTAAAACCTTTTATCCTGACATGAACTGGCTTCCAACAGCTTCTGATGCCCCTTTCTCTCTCTACAAATAGAATCAGGTGTTAAGCCTTATCAGTCACTTGCACCTCAGTGTGAAAAAGCTTTAATAGATTATTTTCTGAGGTCAGTTTTAGATGTAGAGAAAGAAAGGAGAGTATGGACATTCCTACCTCCAGCCTAAAATCCTACAATACAAAATACCTGCAAGCAAAGTAGAGATATTGCAATATTCACATCAAAAAACCTAAGTTCTAAAATTCTATAATTCTGGGGAGAATTTAGTGCACAATTCTTGATTGAGGTTCACTATCCTCGGTGCTCTACTCTTCCCTAGCTCCACTTCAACCTAATTTACCCATAGCATACCAGGATTAAGGAATCTGTGGCCTCAAGATCACATGTAGCCCTCTAAGTCCTAAAGTACAGCCCTTTGACCCCTGGGTCTAGCCCATCCCACTGAGCCTTTTAAAAGGTCTACTCTACTGTTCACAAAATTTCTCCTACAGGCTCAGTTTTTTCAGTCTCACTATCTCACTTTAACAGAAAATCAGTATCATTTTAAGGATACCAAATTCTTTGTATTCCTCTGTACTGGAGGTCTCTCTTCCTGATTCCCCTTGCCCCACCCACTAAGGCAATTGGAGGAATAAATATATTCTTCTTCTCACTGCTTCTCACATTCTCCTGTTAAGATTATTGTTTTTCTCTTCCAAGGTTCATTCAGTCCATTTACATTGTCCACCATCACTCTCTCCATCAATTTTTGAAACTTTTTTAGTCAATTTAATACCAAGCTAACAGTTTCCCTCTCTCCACATAGATAACTCTATCCTCTCTTTAGGACTTTGATATTCATTTTAACACCTTTTAGCAAACCTATCTTCCAATTCTTCAAATCCCTTTTTCTTTGACAACTTTCTTTTATACCTCAATTCAGCCCCACATTCACAGAGCCATCTTTGCTCTTACCACTTCTTGGAACTGTACAACCCATTAAGGTTAAAATTGTGAAATTCTACTCCAACCACAACCTTTTCTCCTTTGCTCTTTGTTACAAACTTAGTCGCAGTTTAGCAATTCTTGCCTGATTACAAATGTCTTTTACTCTCAGACTATTCCCTACACTCTGTATCAAGACATTGACTTATGGTTATTTTAATGTTTTTCTAGCTATGACCCCAAAGTCCCTTGTTAACCTAACAGTTACCCAAGACTTTGAATTCCCTCTCCTGGGCAACCACTATAAGACAGTTTGTCTAGTTCTTTTTCAAGGCTGCTGAAATTTAAGAGAGAAAAAAAAATGAAACTGGGTTGATTTCACCCATTACCAATCCATGGCACATAGGCTCTACTGGAACTTATATAGTACTTGAAAATCTTTCTAATTTATCCTGATTGACTGCTTATCTCATTCTCTACAATCTTTTATTCTCCACCAAACTCATGCCTACTTACTAAACTTACAACAGATGTCCCACATTCCCACTTCTCCAGGAAGATTAAGGTCATCTGATCAGAAAGTTTTTAGCTCCCTTCCTCAAATCGCATAAGTAACATCAGCCTCTTCTCCTTGCCTCTAGTTACAGATTTCCCACTGCTCACTAAATGTATTTTGGATGTCTTTTCACTTTCATCAGGGACTTGCAACTTCAGTCAACCTCTCCTCCTGAATTTTCATTCTGTCCCTTCCACTTGTCTAACAACATGCTCAGCTTTCCCTGGTCTTAATAAATGCTCGTTTTAACTCTTGCAATCCATCCAGCTATTGCCCCAACTTTCTCCTCTCCTTCACTGAAAATCTCACTAAAAAAAAAAAATCTAAACTCAATGACGCCAATTCCTGAATATCTACTTTCTCTCCAATCCTTTGAAATTCAGTTTATGATGCTAACACTCTTTTTTTTTAAAGCAATCGGGGTTAAGTAACTTGCTCAAGGTTACACAGCCAGTTATTTCTGGGTGTGGGTGCTGAGTGTCGTCTGAGCCCAGGATTCGATCTCCAGGTCATCCTGACACTGGAGCCGGTGCTCTTATTCGCTGTGCTACCTGGCTGCCCCAGATGCTAACACTCTTGAAACTCTTTTGTCTAAAGTTGCCAATGACCTGATTCAGTGGCTTTCTTTTTTTAGATATCATTCTTCTTGACCTCTCTCAAAGGTCTGACACATTTGCCTGTCCCCTCTTACCAGATACTATCCCTTCCCTCAGCTGTAGACACATCAAACTCTTTTAGTTTTCTTACTAGCTCTTTTGTTGGTCAGTTGTATCCTATTCTTCATTACTCCATTTGGGGTTTTCTTGGAAAAGATGCTGGAGTGGTTTTCCATTTCCTTCCCCAACTCATTTGACAGATGAGTAAATTGATGTGATCAAGGTTAACTGACTTGCCCAGGGTCACAAAGCTAGCAAGCATTTGAGGCTGAATTTGAACTCAGGAAGAGGGATCTTCCTGATTTCAGACTCTGTACTATCTATCCACTGTGATGCCTAATGGTCCTAACTCTCTGTTTACTTCAAATATTTTTTGTTGATTCCTTCTATACTTAACCCTTTGATGTTGGTTTTCTCCCAAGGTTCTCAGCTCTTTTTGTATCTTTCTATATAATCTCTCCTACCCAATCACATTTACTCCTACAGCCTCAATGGAAGTCTATTTATGCAGAAAGCTCCTAAATCTCTTATTTCCAACCCTGAATCTGCTGAGTTTCAGATCCCTATCTCCTTGAACCTATAGCCTGTCTATACCTGTGTGTCCCACTAGCATTTCGAATTCAGCATGTCCAAAAAGGGAATCCATTCTCTTTCCTCCTAAATCTATTCCTCATTCTGACTTCTATATTTCTGATGAAGGCAAAAGGCTTCTATAACCTTGTTATGAATTTTGATTCTTCTCTCTGTCTCTGTCTCTCTTTGTCTGTCTGTCTGTCTGTCTCTCTTTCTCTTTTCTTATCCAATGTTACTGGGTTCTTCTGAGTCTATCTCTGTCACTTTTCATGCATCATATGCAAAATTTCATTCTCTTGTCTCTACCACAATCCTAGTTCTGGTACCAATTATCACCCATCCAGAAAACTATAATTGGCTCCTAATTATTTCTATTACCTCCCCACCATCCTGCCCTTCTCCCTTGATCCTTTATACTGCTAGCTAAATAATCTTTCTTTTAAAGATCTGATCATGTCATGGTATCACCTGCCTGATGTCATGGTCTTCTCCCAGAAGGAAGGACAAACAAATTTGGCACCACTTAAGATACCTCATATTACTACCTTTCATATTTTCAATGCTCTCATAAAACAGGACTATTCTGTTACCCAATCAGACTTTTTATTTACTGTCCCCATACATTTGCTGATAATGCTCTTTGTGTATGGAATATTCTCTTTCCCTTTTTCAGCTTTCAGATCACCTACCCACTCTTAAAAACCAAATTCAAATTCCACTTCTCTATAAATCCTTCCCTGATGCTTCTATTCTAGTATATTCATGTGTTATCATAGACTATAAGATACTTGAGGAAAAGGAACATTCCATTTTAACTTCATGTTTACCTTTTGGCTAACATGGTACTTGAATACAGTAGGTATATAATGAATGCCTGTTGATTAACTGATGACATGTTTTTTTTGTTTTTTTAATGCTTTATTAACTTCTGATTTACATAATTCATTTCTGCCAGATTTTGAGTTACAAATTTTCTCCCATTTTTCCCCTACACACTACCCCAGAATAGCAGTCCCACAGGATATCCCCTCCTCCAATCTGCTCTTTCCCATATTTTCTCTCATACCCCTTTCAACTTTTCCAGTGGACCTCTATGCCTCAGTGCCTGTATATCTTATTTCCCAATTACATGTAAGATGGTATTAATAATAGTATATATATAGATAGATATAGATATATATACGTATACATATATATACATACACACACATGTATACATATATATTTGAATATTTGATTTTAACTTTCAGTTCCAGATTCATTCCCTTCCTTCCTTGTCACCCACCCTTACTGGGAAGATAAGCAGTTCAGTATAGGTTGTACATGTGTGGCTAATGCAAAACAATAACATAGTAGATATATTGTAAAAGACTGACTATATTTCCCTCCCTTCTATCCCACCTCCCACTTGTTCTGTTCTCTACTTTGATCCCATCCCTTTTCAAAAGTGGGTGCTTCCAACTTCCCTTCCTCCCAGCCTGCCCTCCCTTCCATCATCCCCCTTCTCATCCCCTTCCCCCCTACTCTCCTGGTGGGTGAGATACCCTATTTAGTGTGTATTTCACTCCCTCCTCAAGCCAGATTCAATGGGAATAAGGTTGACCCATTCCCTTTTGCCTTCTTATTCTTCCTTTCCATTGTAACCATTTTCCCTTGCCTCTTCTATATGAGATAGTTTACCCCAATCTGTCCCTCCCCATCTCCTCTCATTATATTCCTCTCACCTCTTTTTTTTATTAAGGAGGGCATTTATTAATAAAGGGTATTTATTTTTTTAATTTCTTTTTTTTATTAATTTGTTTGTTTCCTTTTCATTTACAGGATTCGATTCCACAATTCCTTGAGTTTCACATTTTGTCCTCCTCCCTCTCCCCCCCCCCATGGCAGCTTATAGTCAAGTATAGGATCTGTAAATACTTTCACATTATACATTAGTCAGGTTATAAGGATGGATTGTACCAGCTGGAATGAAAAATGGTAAAAAGGACACAAAACCAAATAAGAGAAGGAAAAAGATCAGGTATTTTGCTTCCACCTGGATATAAACTTTGTTCTTTCTAGTTCTTTCTCTGGATGCCCATATTTCTCTCCATCATGAGTCTTTTGGGATTGACTTATATCACTGCATTGCTGAGAAGAGTCCAGTCTATCAAAGTTGGTCATCACACATACGTTGTGTCTGTAATTGTGTACAAATTTCTCCTGGTTCTACTCTTCTTACTCAGCATCAGTTCTTTTAAGCCTCTCCAGGTAAATATGAAGACTGCCTGCTCCTTGTTTCTTACAGCACAATAGTATTCCATAACATGCATATACTATAACTTGTTCAGCCATTCCCCAATTGATGGGCACCCCCCTCTCAACTCTTAATTTCACCTTTTAAGTATCATCCCTTCCTGTTAAATTTATCCTGTGCCCTCTATCTATGTATAACTGTAAACATATATACACACATTCACATATGTATTCATATGCCCATACACCCTCATATATAGACATATGTATATATTTCTAATCCCTTCATCTATTGATAAAAGTTTCATAAGATACAATTATTGTTTTTCCATGTAGCAATGTTAATAGTTCAAATTTGATAAGTTCCTTATGATTTCTTTCACTGTTTACCTTCTCATGTTTCTCTTGCTTCTTGTATCTGAATGTCAAATTTTCTGTTCAACTCTGGCTTTTTCAGCAAGAATGCTTGAAAGTCCTGTATTCCACTGAATGACCATATTTTCTCCTGAAACATGATACTCAGTTTTGCTGGGTAGGTGACTCTTGGTTTTAATCCCAGCTCCTTTGACCTCTGAAATATCATATTCCAAGCCCTTCGATCCCTCAGTGTAGAAGCTGCCAGATCCTGGGTTATCCTGATTGTGTTTCCACAATATGGAAATTGTTTCTTCCTGGCTGCTTGTAATATTCTCTCCTTAATCTGGGAATTCCGGAACCTGGCTATGATATTCCTAGAAGTTTTCTTTTTGGTATCTTTTTCAGCAGGTGATCGGAGGATTCTTTCAACCTCTATTTTGCCCTCTGGTACTAAAACATCAGGGCAGTTTTCTTTGAGAACTTCCTGGAGCATGATTTCTAGGTTCTTACTTTGGTCATGGCTTTCAGGTAGTCCAATAATTTTTAAATTCTCTCTCCTGGATCTATTTTCCAGGTCAGGGATTTTCCCCATGAGATATTTCACATTGCCTTCTATTCTTTCATTTGTTTGGATCTGTTTAACAGCATCTTGATTTCTCATAAAGTCATTAGCTTCCATTTGCTCCAATCTAATTCTGAAGCAATGATTCTCCTCATTGAGCTTTTGAGATTCTTTTTCCATCTGGCAAATTCTGCTTTTTAAGGCATTTTTCTCCTCATTGCCTTTTTTAACCTTCTTTGCCATTTGAGTCAGTCTGTTTTTTAAGGTATTATTTTCCTCAGTCAGGCTGTTGACTCTCATTTCATAATTTTCTTGCATTGTTCTCATTTCTCTTCCCAATTTTTCCTCCACTTTTCTTATCTGCTTCTTAAGGTTCTCTATGGCCTGTAACCAGCTCTTATTTTCCTTTGAAGCTTTTGGTGCAGGAGTTCTGACTTCACTGTTTTCCTCCTGTTCCATGCTTTGCTCCTTTTTGTCCCCAAAATTAGAATGTAATGTTGAAATCTTCTGTCTGCTTTGTTTCCTTTGCCTGCTCATTTTGCCACTAAATTACTTGACTTTTAGGCTTTTTGCCACAGTAGGACTCTGCCACCAGACAGGGGAGCTTTCGTCCCAAATGCTGGAGTTTTCTCAGCTGCTGGAGGTATTATATGGGTGCTCTCTCTGAGGTCTCCACACGCTCTGACAAGCTGGACACACACCCCAAGACCTCCACCCTAGACTGCAATCCAGATCCAAGCAAATTAAAAGAAGAGCAATTACCCCTCAGATTGGTGCTTGGTCCCCCTACACTCTGCAATCCAGGAGCTGAAGCTGCCTCTTGGCACTGGCTGGCTGTGCTGGTGTCTCAGCTGCTTCTCGCCCTGGGGGTAAAAACCATGCACTCCCTCTTACTGGTCCCAAAGTCCAGACCGCACTGACTTCTCACTTTGTCCTTCGCATCTATGTGTTGATAAATCTGAAGAGGGCCACAGCTGCTAGTGATCTGGAGTCCCTCTGGCCCCTGCTGGTCAGGCCTGCCCTGGGGCTGGGCTCTGCTCCCAGATCGCTGTGCTGGATTCCTGCCGGCCTGCCAGGCTGTCCTCAACAGGAGGTTAGCTTCTCTGTGTCATTTTGTGGGTTCTGCAGCTCCAAAGTCTGTTTAAAGTCCCCTTTTTACATGGATTGGGGAGGGCGGAAGCCAGAGCTGTGGGAAGGTTGTGCTTCTACTATACCATCTTGGCCTAACTGATGACATGTTAATGAAAACAATAAGCCCTAATGGAGGTAGAGGAAGATATTGCAATTGAGAAAATGGGCAAAAAGAGAGGAGTTTGGATGGCACCAATGAATGTTTACTTACTTAAAATTATTGTCTCTGGGAAAATAAGCACCTTGATAAACACTATAGGAATTCAGAGCCCGGAAAAGGGATGGATGCTAAGATAGTCAAGAATAATTTTGGGAAGAAAGTGATATTCAAATTGAAGTGCAGGTTTTGAATGACAGAAAGATCAAACTTGAGTCTGACCTCAGAACACACTCACTTGGTCTTCTGTGAGTCTTCTGGATCCAATATAGCTAAGGACCACTTTAGACAACAAAAGTCTCTTCAGTTCTTGACCTAGAATGCCAGGGATAGTTGAATGCCAAACCAATCTCCAAAGATGGGCAAAAAGTTAACATGACC
Source organism: Petaurus breviceps papuanus (assembly GCF_028583685.1). Lineage (NCBI taxonomy): Eukaryota > Metazoa > Chordata > Mammalia > Diprotodontia > Petauridae > Petaurus > Petaurus breviceps. Next base: position 34,068,538 of record NW_027187419.1, on the reverse strand, counting down.
TGGAACATGGTCCTCAATCATCTATCTTTTCATTTAAGTCTCTCTCAAATCAATCCCAATTGATCTGGGACTTTCAGACATATCATGTGTTTTTCATCTTTCACAAGGAGTTCTCTTTTTTAATTAAATTTTATTGGTTTTTTAAGTTTATATCATTCATTTCCACAGGATTCTGAGTTACAATTTTTCTATCCATCTTTCTGCTACCCTCCACCCCAAAACAGCATTCCCACTAAATACCCCCTCCCCCAATCTGCTCTCTCCTATATCTTCCCCCATCCCCCCTCCAACTTTCCAGTAGGGCAAGATGGAACTCTGTGCCCCAGTGCCTGTATATCTCATTTCCCTGTTGCATTAAAAAAAAAATTATATATATATATATATATGTGTATAAACATTTGATTTTAAAACTTTTAATTCCAGAATCTTTCCCTTCCTCCCTCCTCACCCACCCTTACTGGGAAGAGAAGCAATTCAATATAAGTTGTACATGTATAGCTATGCAAAAACTTTTCATAGTGGATATATTGTGAAAGACAAACTATATTTCCCTCCATCCTATTCTGCCCCCCACTTATTCTATTCTCTACTTTGACCCTGTCCCTTTTCAAAAGTGTGTGCTTCCAACTTCCCTTTTCCCCAACCTGCCCCCTCTCATCCCCTTCTCCCTTACTCTGCTGGAAGGTGAATACATAATTTAGTGTGTATGTCATTCCCTCCGTAAGCCAAATTCAATGAGTGTAAGGTTGATTCATTCCCTTTTGCATTTCTGTTCTTCCCCTCCATTGTAACAGTTTTCCCTAGCCTCTTCTATATGAGATAATTTACCCCATTCTGTCTCTCCTCATCTCCTCTCATTATATTCCTCTCTCACCTCTCAATTTCACCTTTTAAATATCATCCCTTCCTATAAAATTGGTCCTGTGCCCTATGTCTACATATATCTGCACACATATATACACACACTCACATATGTATTCATATGCCCTCCTAAATAGACATATATATTTATACATATATATGTGTGTACACACACACACACACATATATATGTATATATATATATATATATATATATATACACATTTATATTCCCTTCCACTATTCTCATACTGAGAAGTTTCATAAATTGCAATTATCATTTTTCCAAGTAGGAATATAAATAGTTCAATTTTGATAAGTTCCTTATGATTTCTTTTCCCTGTTTTAACTTCTCATGCTTCTCTTGCTTCTTGTATCTGGATGTCAAATTTTCTATTCAACTCTGATTTTTTCATCAAGAATGCTTGAAAGTCCTCTATGCCACTGAATGACCATATTTTCCCCTAAAACATGACACTCAGTTTTACTGGGTAGGTGACTCTTGGTTTTAATCCCAGCTCCTTTGACCTCTGGAATATCATATTCCAAGCCCTTCTATCCCTCAGTGTAGAAGCTGCCAGATCCTGTGTGTTTCCACAATTTTGAAATTGTTTCTTCCTGGCTGCTTATAGTATTTTCTCCTTAATCTGGGAACTCCAGAACCTAGCTATAGTATTTCTAGGAGTTTTCTTTTTGGGATTTTTTCAGGAGGTAATCAGTGGATTCTTTCAACCTCTATTTAGCCCTCTGGTTCTAAAACATCAGGACAATTTTCCTTGAGAATTTCTTGAAGGATGATTCCTAAGTTCTTTTTTTGATCATGGCTTTCAGGTAGTACAATAATTTTTAAATTCTCTCTCCTGGATCTATTTTCCAGGTCAGTGGTTTTTCCAATTAGATATTTCACATTGCCTTCTATTTTTCATTTGTTTGGATCTGTTTAATAGTATCTTGATTTCTCATAAAGTCATTATCTTCCATTTGCTCCAATCTAATTTGGAAGGAATGATTCTCTTCAGTGACCTTTTGAGATTCTTTTTCCACCTGGCAAATTGGACTCTTTAAGGCATTCTTTTCATTGGCTTTTTGAACTTCTTTTGCCAATTTAGTTAGTCTAATTTTTAAGGTGTTATTTTCTTCAGTCAGGTTATTGACTCTCTTTTCATGATTTTCTTGCATCATTCTCGTTTCTCTTCCCAATTTTTCCTTCACTTCTCTTATTTGGTTTTCAAAATCCTTCTTAAGCTCCTCTATGGCCTGTAACTAATTCATATTTTTCTTGGAAGCTTTTGGTGCAGGAGTTCTGACTTTGTTGTCTTCCTCCTGCCCTGTGCCTTGATCCTTTTTGTCTCCAATAAAGGAATCCAAAGTAGGACCACTGTGTTTGCCCTGCTTTCACCTCTTGCTCATGTTGCCACTCAACCACTTGACTCTTGAGCTTTTTGCAACAGTAGAACTGTGCTTTCAGAGAGGAGGGTTTTCACAGCTGATGTAGCTATTAGTTGGGTGTCCTCTCAGAAACCTCCACTGACTCTGTCACACTGGTCACACACCCCAGGACTTTCATCCTTGACAGCAATTCAGATCCAAACAGTTTAAAGCAAGAGCAATTACCCCACAGACTGGTTGCTTGATCCCCTTACAATCTGCCAGCCAGGAGCTCTGAAGCAGCCACATGGCTGCATCTGCTTCTTGCCCCAGGGGCAGAGGCTGGATTGCACTCCCAAAATCCCTTTTCCCAAATTCCACCGACCTCTCACTTTGTCTTTGGCATTTATGGGTTGGTAATTCTGGAAACCTCCACAGCTGCTGGTGGTCCACTCTCCAGATGTCCCTCTAGCCGTGGCTGGTCCAGCCACCCTGAGACTAAAACCTCAGACTCATGCAGGGCTGGGCTCAGCTCCCAGTGTGCTGGGCTGGACACTTCCTGCCAGCCTGCCGGGCTGTCTTCAGTGGAAGGTTAGTTTCTCTCTGTCACTTTGTGGGTTTTGTAGCTCTACAGTTTGTTTAGTGTCATTTTTTACGTGTATTGGAGGAGGTGGAAGCGGGAGCCGCACGGAAGGTCCTATTTCTACTCTGCCGTCTTGGCTCCGCCCCCAAGGAGTTCTCTTCTAATAGAGTTGGTTTTTGCTTTTCTTTTTTGTCGATTTTCACAGATTTATTTGGGATTTTTGTACATTTAAACCAGTAAGAGTCACTTGGCTCCAAGAATACATTTTTGGTTTTAAAGTGACAAAAGGAGGAAAAAAAGAAACTTCCATAACCACACTCATTTTCTGTCCTCTTTAATTGACTGTTTGAAACATAATATCATCCAAGCTCAAGGCTGGTCTTAGGTGTCCAGTGCAAAGGAGGCCCCCCAGGACCAGCAGAGGCTTGGCCCATTGGCCAGTAGGTGAATAGAGTGGAAGACAAAGGGGGACGGGGCATGTAGCAGCTACGAGTACACTCAGCATCAGACCATCCACAGATACCTGTGAAAACCATAAAATGTGGAATTGAGTAGAGAACAGAGTATATAAAATTTATTCAAAATCCTCTATCTTATTCTATTTTACCTAATTTGTTTGTATCTCTTCAACATATGAGTCATTACTTTTCAGCCTGATATATCTCATGATTTTGCTACTTTCTTTGAGGAATTTTGTGGATCCCTGGGTAAGCTGGTTTGGATTTTATAAGGGTAATGTCATTTTGCTATTTTCCACAATTCTGGTTTAATGACATTCTAGGATCAGATATTTTTCAAGGCTAAGAAATGTTAGACTGTATTCTCTACACTAGAACTCCACAGGAGTGGAGGAAGAATGTTCCAACAAAAAGATCTTTTTCATCAGAAGTTCTCCTCACCCAGTAGAACATCAGTCTGTCAATCTTCATAGTACTCAATGCAGCCCATCATTGGCCAGTTAGTTGGACTCATCTGGTCGAGGTTTCCCCCTCTAAAAATTAATTTGTGGAAATTGCCTGTAAATTTGTCCAGGGAACAATTTTGATTAAATTTAAATAAATGATAAATAACAAGCTTAAGTCCATTTATATTTATTTTTTCTTTGTTAGCAGTGTTGGCAATACCTCAAAATTCAGTGTCTTCTGCAAATTTCATTAGCAGGCTATTTATTCCCCCCTGGAGATGATTAATAAAGATGGAGAATAAAACCTGACCTTACATCAAACCTCCTGCGGCACCCCACCGGCTACTTCCTCACAGCCAGACCCCTTCCCATCCATCACTACCTTTCCTTAGAATTGTTCAGCCTGTTTGCCAAATGACGTGACAATGTTCAGAACTGTGCCAATTTGAAACAATTCAGAAAGCAAATTTTCTCTGAAACACTCTCCTAAATGCTTTACCTATTCCCCAAGAAAAATAATTATTGTATTCCATCAATCTACTCTCATTGTCTTCCAACCAGGAAAAAAAATGCACTTGGCAATATTTATTCATTCTAAACACACATTGGCATGTTATTGAGTCTAGTGTTCTCTAGGTGTTTATAAATTCCTTTTTGATACACATGCATACCACTTTCCAAAATTAAAAAAAAATACTAACATCACACATACTGCATAGGGGTTTCCAATCTCTTGATTTGGAAGTTGTGCAAACGTTCTGCTTTTCTTCAATTGTCTGGCACTTTTCCAAGTCTTAATGATATTTCAAATATTCTTTTAAGTAGTTTAACAAATGTTGGCCAATTCTCTCCTGCCCCCTAATACTTGTAAGCTGGGCCATTGTGATATTAATGTTCTCCTGAATGGTTGAAATTGTATCTATATATAGCCACTACATTCACTGGATTTGGGTGACAGTATTTTACTTGGGGGTCCAGTTTCCACAGAGTTTATTGTATCAGTACTATATTCTATTTAATTTGGTCACTGAGACCTAAAATATTACCTCTCCTTTCTCCAAATACATATTTCTGAGGACTAGACATAACTTGTATGCTCAAAAGCAAAGAAGAAAAAGAGAACAGACTTGAAACATTATCCAATCTATTTGATTAATGTTGACATTGAGGTTAAGAAATAAAGCACTTTTACTTTAATGGCCAGAAATTTTTGCCTAAATGAGCGTGCTATAAGCCTCACTAATTCAGATTAATTTAATCAAGTGGTAAGCCTTTCCAAGTTACCAAAAAAATTAATTTCATAATAGAAGAGAAAGAAAGTGTACGTTTGAAGGTAACATAGGAACCTGAACTAAGCTACCAAATAGGTACCTAATTAAACATTCCTAGAAGATCTGCCTTAATCAACAGATAAGTGTATTTGTGAGTAGAAAATAAATTATTTTCACATAAATGAGTACTTCTATCATGTTTTAAAACTGTTATCTTAAGAAATTTAAACATTACCTCCTCCATCATGTGTATGTTGTTAGTTCTCTTAACAAATCATTTTTCTTACATAGTAAAAAAATGAAATTCAACTCGGGACCTGTGAGATTAGTAAGTCCTGATTAATGAAGATAATACTATGTAATCATCTAAAATATTTACTCATGGAAGTAGACAGCCTGGATATATCATATATTTTTAAAATTGCTATAGAACTTTAGAAATATTGGAATGATCTGCCATTACTCTAAAAGTAGCAGCTATTAATTGAATTAATGCAAGCTTGCTTAGGGGAGGCTTGCTTGGAGGAAGGCTTTCACACCTTTTGCTAATTTCTAATTAGGCACTGAGTAACATGGGTTGTGATGCCTTCTGGCTCTGAGAAGTATATATATACTCTGAGTTGGTATTTTGTTTTGGGGGCTCACTTTTAAGAAGGATCTTGTCATTCCCTGGTTGATTTTCTGAGTGGCCAGTATGGTCAGAGCTCCCAACTGCTTAGATGTAAAGGTTCTCTCCATCCAGGGATGTATGGAAAGCATATAGTTGATTCAGGTAGTCAGAGCCCTGTCTGTTGGTCTTTGTTTCTCTGCTTGCATTTTCTCTATATTTTCCCTGAAGTTCAAGGTGTTGACTTTTCCCCTGAACTAGTGAATATAATTAAAAGAGATTGTTGGTTCCTTAAACAGCTATCTTTCCTAGTAAAACAGATCTAAGAACCTGTGCTAGCAGTCATCCTGAATATGCCAGTGTGGTTACCACTACTTATGGCATAGTTAGCAAGATTGCAAGGTATCAAATCTCTATTTGGTTATAAAAGGACTTTAGAGGAAGAAATGGATATCCCAGGATGGAGGAATTTACCTTATTTCTCCCTAACAAGGAAATGGGCTAAAACCACCAGACCCCATGAAAATTATGAAACAAGGCTAGAGAAGGGAGAATCTAGAGATTTAGAAAGATTTTTGCAAGGAATGCTAATAAAACCAGAGAAAGAACTGGCAGGAATGTGTAGAAGAAGCTGAGTTTTAATAATATGTTCCCTCATTATATGTGAAAGCAGAGATAAACTGCTGCAGGAGAAAGCTCAGATGGAAAGGAAGATATATGATTTGCATGAGAAACTTTCTGTGTTACAGTGTGCAAACTTTCCTTTAGAGGAGTAATTAGAGCTAGGAGAGAGAGAGGACACAGGCAAGCAGACAATATTGTGAGTGTTTGTTTATGGGAAGACTTTGGGATGGTGCTGCTTCCTGCAATGATAAGATGCATTAATGTCTTTGTTGATATGAGGGATTTGGTTTTCTGGAGTTAGGATGTGGCTTTCTGGTACTGGGATTTGGCTTTCTGGTGTCTGAATAAATGGTGTTCTTCTGTCTTCTACATGGAGAGTCTATTATATTTTGTAATTCAGAACTATGGCAGCATATTCATAGTCACCATTTGTGCTGTGAATATTACCTTGGTGATACAGTCAGCCATATATTTAAGCTGTAGCATAACACAATGCCTAGAATGTTGGATTTCTGGTCAAAATATATGGATTTGCATTTTTCCTCAAAAATTTACCAACAGAGTGATCTTGAGGAAGACAATGTTTTCAGGACTCAGTTTTTTCATATGTAAAAAGATATGATACCTGTACTACCCATTTCATGGATCTGAAAGAAGATGCTTTTTTAACACTAAAGAATAATATAAATGCAAATTGTGATTTTTGTTTATATTTAGTATTTCATTCTTTGAGGTTGGTGGATAATTAAGATCTAACTGTTGTGGTGGGGGCTTTGCCCACCCAAAAACTGTAGGGGTTTCATGATGTGTTATGGTGAGATACTTTCAAAGAATTCAAGGTCAGATCACTTCTAATCCAGTATAGACATTTATTGAGATTGACACCTCTCACGAAGCAAGATAAATTCCAAGAGGAACCACTAACTACAGAGAGAGCAAGATGGATTTTTATAAGGTAAAGATGCTGAATACACAATCAAAATTTACATAGAATATAGGAATATGATGTATATTAAAAAGGAAGAAGGAGTTTGTTAAAAGATTAGGTAATGGAGTAGGAGTCCTAACAATGAATTGGGATATAAACATTCTGCTTATGCTGCCCTCCAATTGGCTAACTATTGTGGTTCTGTCTGGTCAAGATAGATAGGTTTTGTGGTCCTGTGTTGGGCTAGATGGATGATGTGATTGTGACTGAATAAGAGAACACACCTTTTCAAATATATGGAATGGGTTTGGGGGCAGTTGCTAGGTAAAGGCAGTAACTGGATTCCCATCACATGGACAAGACTGCTGTTTCTGTGGGAACTAAGAGTTCAAGGACACACTTGTTGTTCCAGTGAGCAGTGAGGCAAATATGAAGAAGTTAGGACATTGGCAGGGGGGGTAGGTAGGTGCAGTGGACCTGCTTTTCATTGGGGCCTATAATGAAGTTAGGATATTGGGACTGGGGGAATCTTTATTAGGATTCCATCATTACTGCATTTGTTGACTGAATGAGTTCATTACTGAATTGCCAGACAACAGGCTTAGTGATTAAAACTAAGTCCTCAAAATATTGTCTTGTTCAAGATCATTCTGCTAGTATTTGAGGAAGAATTAAAATCCATGTCTTCTGACTACAAATCACACACGCTAGCCATTGGCATGCTGCCTCTCAAATATTTAGCCAACAATCTAATAACTTTTAAAATTTTAATTGTTTTTAAGTAGTCATTGTTTTAGAACTGGAAGGAATCTATTTCAAGTCTTTAGGGCAGGGGTAGTGAACCTGCAGTCTTAAGGCCACATGTGACCCTTTAGATCCTCAAGTGTTTTCCTTTGGCTGGATCCAAATAAAACACAAATAAACAAATCAGGATTTGTTCTGTTGAGTGTGGATTCAGTGAAAGGACTGCACACATGTGACCTCTAGGCTGCAGGTCCATACTGAAGTGGTTTGCTATTTCCTTCTCCAGTTCATTTGACAGCTGAGGGACTAGGACAAACAGGGTTAAGTGACTTGTTCGGGGTCCCGAAGTTAGTGACTGAGGCAAGATTTGAACTCAGGAAGATAAGTCTTCCTGATTCCCAACCCAGTGCTCTATCCAGTGTACCACTTAGGTGTCTTATATAGGCATAGATACTACATCTATCTTGCCACAGACCTAACCCTGCATTCCTCATCCTGACATCTATGCCACTGATTACTCTGGGTACAATAATCAGATCAATTCTAACATTGTTATTGGAAAGGGTGTCAATTAAATCCTATAGGTCAACTAATCCTCCCTGTGACATTCCAGACCACAACTCCCATCTCCTGCCATTGCTCCAATATATGTGTTTTCTTCCTTTATTACATAAGAGGGAATATAGGATCCTTGAGGGGAAGAACTATTTTGCTTTTTTTGTTCATCCCAGTGCTTAACACAGTATCTGACTTGTGGTAAATGCTATAATGCTTTTTCATTCATTCATTCATTTTTCCCTTTATAATAGATTGCCTAAAGAAATGAAATGAATTGTCAGTAAACCCTTGGCTAATAAGGAGATTGGGCCAGCACTTGAGTGTTTCATTCTGGATACAGGGCTCTTTCTATAGCACAAGACAGAAACCCTTCCCTAACCTACTACACGGTCCCCTTTCTGATCCATTTCTTTTGCTGGGACATAGATAGAAATTCAGGTATAGAGTGGTATAAGGTATAAAGAAGATTATTTAAATTTATTGTGGTTTGTCCTTCATTCTCAAAGAGGACCATGACATCAAGAAAATGATACCATGACTTGCAAGTGAATTGTTTTAGAGTGAGGGAGAGCTCTGCAGTCATCAGCCTCACTTTCTCCTTAAGAGTCATCTGGGTCTTGTAAATGGCCCAGGATACCATGAGTGTTGTCCAGAATATGGAGAAAAAAAGAGGGAGGACATAGAAGTCTTGGATAAATGGAGCAAAATGAGCAAATAAGTATTTTAGAAATATTAGGAGAAGAAAACTAAGAAGTAGGAATCTAGTTAGGAGCTAGATTCAAAAGTCACTTCATGAAGCAATGAGAGTCAAAACTAGCATAGTGGCTACAAATCTATAGAGGAAGACATAGTTTGGGGGGACATTGTGGAGAGAAAATCATCAGGACTTAAGAATGTTCATGTCAATAAAATTTGTGTCAGGATCAAATGGTTCAAAGTAAAAAAAATATACATCCTATTACTGATGGAAATCACACTAAAGAAGATGCCTTAGTGCTGTAACCTAGGAACCACCAAAGATGATCCCTTCTTTATGTGGTTTCTCCCTTTATTGTAATGGGAAGAGAGGAGGGTCAGTCTCAGTTTTCTTCCTTTTCTGTATTTTAAGCAGTTAGCATAGTACTTAGCACATAGCATTAAAATATGATTTATTATTCATTCATGTATTCATTCTTGAGAAATATTATAAAAAAGAAGAGGAAAGTGATGATTATAAAGCCTATTTAGAGATTATTGCCTATGTGATAGTAAGAACGACTTGTACTAAGATAGTGATTCTTTCACAAAGATGTTATCTCATTTCCTCTATTAATATCCTCTTCTGATGTCTCAAGAGTGCATAGAGGTGACCCTGGTTTCTCATAGCCTATGTCCCTTCCCCCAGTCCCACCATTCCAGAAAGACTCCCAGTATGCCTCTATGATAGAATTTATGACAAGTACCAGTCTAACTTCGTTCAAGTAGGTTTATCACCAGGTTGGCTACTGGGTGATGTATTTTTCAGTCAAGGTCACTCTTGAAGACTACCTACTAAGTCATAAAGATTTCACAATCTGCATTGGTGAAAGCAGCATCTCCACCAAAGTAACAAGAGATCTTTGAAATAGTCGAGTAACCTTATTCCATTCAAACCTCAAAATAATAAGCATCATTGTTGGAGCAGGTATTATATCTTTTTTTTCGCAGAAGAGGATATGGAGGCTCAGATGGTGAGTTGTCTAAAATCAGACAAGTTAAATGCCGCAACTGGAACCCAAGACTTCTGAGTCCAGGCACAGTGTTTTGTGTTTTGTTTTGTTGCCTTCATTTTGTTTTGTTTTCCATTACAGAACACTACCTCTACCAATAGGATTGAAATGGAGTCTATAAATCAAACCTTTTTCTGGAAGTCATGATGTTTTATTGCAGGTGGGTTAGTACTCAACTTTGATTGGCTTTTTGCCCAGGTTGCTGATTTACCTGGCATTTTGGTATCTCCTGGGTGACTATCAAAAAGTCGTCAGTCTTTCCCTGATATACATTTTCATGGTGACTGGGAGTTATTTTTTGAATTTGAAAAACTAATTTAATATCCCATTTTTCTGAATTCTGAGTAATTAATGAACTGTATAGGAATTAGCAGCTGGAGGCAGTACACCAAGATTTCTCCTCTATCACTGTCGCAAAAAGTGCTTAAAATAAGCAAAAGACATTCATTATTTTCTCTACTTTAGAACTCTAACTTTACCAAGGTGAGAAAATAGAAAAATAAGATAGTGTGATTATAGAGCATTTTAAATTATGTTTTTGATAAGGATTAAGACTATGAACTAAAGTTTCCAGTAAACAAGAGGGATTGTCATGAGAATGGTGTAAAATGAGTATCTTTTTTACTGAGGTTGTAAGTTATAGATTTCAAGTTGGAAGGGCCTCCAGAAGTCACTTAGCACAACCTTGTCAGAAAAGGCCTCTCTCTTCAGTAAGTCATTTCTCCAACCCTCAGTTGCCTCACTTATAGAATGAGATTAAACTGACCTCTAAGATCCCTTGTAGTTGCAGTACTTCATAAAGCTATGCTATATCTCTGTGGCTCATTTTGCAATTTGCCTTGAATATGCTAATCCTATATTTGAATTTATGATCTCTTGTTTTCCAAGGTGCACAATTTTCTAAATATGTTATCATCCAAAGCACAAAAAGGTCCAAATTGTTTGAAATGCCTCCATTTTCTCACCTCCCACTCCTTGGTCCTTGTAATGTGACTTCCATCACCAATACTTGGTTGAAAATTCTCACTCCAAGGTCACCAATATTCTCCAAATTGCTTTTAAAAAGCTGGGGGCAGTGGCAGGGGGTGGGGAGAGAAAGGGAATAGATGGAGCAGAATGATAAATGGTAAGAGGAGAGATGGAGGTTTTAAATTATTTTCTCATGGCCACTCAGTTAACAAATACCAGAGTCAAACAAATACAGAATCTGTACTCATGTCTTCTTTCTTAACTTTAAGTCCATTACTAGGTCATGCTGCTAATTATTATAGTAATTAGTGTAAGACACGTAAATATCAATTACATAGTATACCCTAAAAATACAGTGGGTATTGACAGAAGAAGTATTATAATAATTCTGGCGTGGCCAATAAAGACTTAAGAGAAGTTGAACTTGAATAGAACCCGGAAGGATAAAGCATACCCAGTCTTCAAGCATCAATTAAACAATGCCTTACCATCTTGCCTTGCAACCTGAATATGTATCTAAATTCTGGACTGCTTTCTCATCCCAATCCCCATTTCATTTTTAAATCCATTAAACCCTGGGACATATTAGGCTGTTAGTGGCAGCCCCTTAAGAGTACACATGTTTTCTCCATTTTCCAAAGTTTAAAGCCCTTGGGTTACAAGGCAGCAGCAGCAACAACAGCCATTAGCATAGCTAACTCACCTAGCCAGGGTGAGTTCAGCCTGTTGACTGGCCTAAATGGTTTCTGCCAGAGTTTGAGTTTCATTTATAGGTTTTATTCCCTCTAATATGCTCAAAGCCCATTGGAATAGTTATTGGGTGGCCAAGATGCATTTCTCAGCAAACTTCAGGTGTGCACTGTAGCTAATTAGAAGCTCTGGGGCTTTGGGAGGTAGTCTAGGTAAATATGAATTAGCTATAGAAGATCTAGTTTCATTTAAGTCCTGGTTTTGATATTTGCAAGCTCTATTACTAGGCAGTCCTTGTTACAATTCTGAGCCTCAGTCTTCTCCTATGTGATATGGGCATAATAATTCTCATACTGACCTCAAGACCAGGTCCTAGGACATTGCAGCCACTTTCCTATAACTCCCAGAACTGTGGAATATATGAAATCAGCTAGGAATAATACATTTGACAATAAAGAACACTAAAGGATGGTTCCTGGACCTCATCTGGAAGAGATGATTCTTGGAAACTATGAATAATCTTCTCTTGTACTGATTGAATAACAACCAAATATGCCAAAAAGGTAAGTAATCATTGCACAAACCTGGTAGAAGCAATGTGAAATAGTGGATCAAGTATTGGATTTGAAGTCAAGAAGGCCTGACTTTAAATCATGTCTTAGCAAAAATCTCATTATCCATGACAGAGGGGAACAAAGAGAACCCAGCAGCTATTCCTTCTCTGTGGTGAGTCATCATCATTCTATCCCCTCAAGAAAATTTTCTTACCTACTCTTTTATTGTTCTTTTTCTTTCAATATAGATTGGAAAAAAACCAATTTTTTTCCCACAAAACAAACAAAAAAATAGTAATTCTTGTACTACTTACCTTGTTGAATTGTTCTGAGGGAAGCATTTTATAAACTGTAAATTACGACAGAAATAGGGATTGTGATGATTCTTTTTTTTTTCATTTTTCAAATCCTTTATTATATATAAAACTTCTGATTTACATCATTCATTTCCGCCAGATTTTGAGTTACAAATTTTCTCCCCGTTTTTCCCCTATTATGATGATTCTTACCCACTACAGATTTGGGGGGAATCATGAGGCACACCTTGTAATCATGGGACTCACAAGTGAAGATCCTACTAATAATGTGGACAGATAATCAGATTTGGAAAGGACCTCTGTCACTATCTTGTCCAACTTAGACCCAAGAGGAATCTCCATTATAACATGCCTGACAAAGAAGAAATAAGTAGTATATGCTTAAGTTCCATATTTGTGGTACAGACAATAAAAGCTATAGGAATTAAGAAAAAGGACAATCATTGAACAAGAAAGGTCAAAGAAAGTTCAATGGAGGAGGTAAAATTTAGACTGAGTCTTGAAGGATAATAGAAATTAGATGGGAATAGAAGATGGAAAACAATGGAAGAGTCAGAAGTATTTGATTTCCAAATTTCCTAAATTTTCATCCCCATTCATTTGTTATGGCTTATGTCTCAATTCCATCATTTCTAAAGCACATTTGTTAAATAAATGATATAATTTTATTACCTAGCAAGAAAAGAACCCTCTCTCCTCCCCAACCTATATGACAATAGCTGGTGTTAGGGAAATAAGTGGTGGTCTGAGAGGTCACTGAAACACTTGGCTATCAAAATGGAAGGGGAAAAAACACAAGAAAGGTCAGTTGATCAACTGTGATGGCTCCAAAATAGTGTTTCCTATCACATATGATGTCTAAGAGAGGATGAAGCGATTGTTACAATAAGGAGGAAAGGAAATCATGTATACCTTATGAGTAAAGGAAAATGCAGTATAAACACAAGTATAGGGCAAACACTTTACCAATTATGTCTTTTCAATGTGTTAGCAAAAATCATAATATTGCATAAGGATCTGGAATTAACAGAAATTTTAGGAGTCTTCTGAGATACTTGTGAATAATAGTCAGTTAATAAACACCTATTAAGTTCCTGCTATGTGGTACACACTATGCTAAGCATGGGAGATATAAAAAGTAGCAACAGACATTTCCCCCCTTCAAGGACCTCACAGTCTAAAGGAGGAGAAAACAAACAAACATGAACAAACAAGGTATGAAAAAACCCTGCGATTTCTTCCCAAAGGCTTTCTTTCCATAGGTATGTTTGGTAGCGTAGAATAAAAGAAAGGGCACTGACTCTGGAGTCCAAGAACCTGGGTTCAAATTCTGCCTCTTACAATTACTAGTTGGGTTGCCTTGGGAAAGTTAATACCCCTGGGTCTCAGTTTCCTCATCTGTAAAATGAAGGATTCTAACTAGATGGCCTCTGGGGCCTTTTTAAGATCTATCATTTTATGACTTTTGACTATGTTGAGCTTAGAGTTAGATGCCAGCCTCTTTATAACTTATTCTTCAAGAATTCTCTGAGCTTCAAAAAGTTGAACCACTCACTAATGGTCACAAAGCCAATATAAGTTAAAGGCATAATTTAAATCTAGGTCTTCCTAACTGCAAATTCAGCACTATGTTTACTATAGCAAACCATTTCTACAGTCTGAGGATGTCACAATACTAACACAGAATAATTTAACAATATATTAATTAGGATAACCTTCCTCAGAGGAAGAAAAGACTAGGTGGGGAATTTTGAGTTTCCATGACTACCACATTTCCTCCGGGTTTACTCCCAGTGAAGGGTCTATCCAATCTTATGGTTGAAGAGTGCACATTTCAAGATAGCATCCTGATGTAGTAAAAATAATTCTAGACATGGAGTTAGGAGAAATCTCCCTCTAACAAATCTTGTCTGATCATAGTTAAGTCATTACATTTCTCTAAGCAATTCAATTGAATTATACAAGCATTCATTGAGTGCCTACTAAGTCCAAGACACTGTGCTAGGTTCTGGGAATATACCAACAATAAAACAAAATATATTTATGTTCCTTATGTCCTCATCTCTAAAAAAATTTTATAATAATTGCATTATATGATTCTCAGGATGATCTTAAGGGGAGGACTTTCTAGTGTTTTCTCCACTAAACTATCTTCCACTTACTCTGCACTTAACTTGTATATATTGATTTATGCATACGTTTTTCCTCAATTAGAATTTAAGTCCTTTGATAATAAGAAGTATCTGTTTTCTTTATATTCTCAGTGTTCAGCACAGTCTCTGCACCAAAGTAAGAGTTAATAAAGGCTTGCTGACTGATTGGTTGTATTTAAAATCCTGCTAATTATCCATGTAGCTGAATTCTTCTTTGTTATCTTAAGAGTCATAGTCCTTTTTTACAAATGTAGCATCCCTGGCTATAAACTTTGAAGCAGATGTCCTTACATTTTGCAGCTTTCCTGAGTTAGTAGCTGGGGGAAGGGATCATTGGACTGCAAAGCTCTTGCCTATTCTCTTCTGTAGACTGGACAGGAAATCCCCAATGAAATGTGTAGTATGATGTAATGATGTGCTTTTGGGAAGCACTGTCTCTAGCTAATGCCAACCATGTATAAGGGTCATCTCAGTTCTAGATATACCTCAATTTCTAGTGACTTCATTTGCTTTGGTAACTATTTCCTCTTTAGCCCTTCTTCAACGACGTCATTAATAATGCTAGCCACAAAATTTCACAAAGCATCACTTCACTTGTCCAAAGGTCACTTATCCAACAATCTATCTGGAATACAGCCCAGAATCTGGAAATAAGGAAGGAAATGTCCTCTAAACTGTCAAAAATAGATGCAAAATCCACACATTAAAGATGTTACAATTTATTTATAGGGGTGCCCCTGATGCCCTCACGGAGAACCTATTTACACTTATCATTACCTCATTCAGAGAGGAAAAACTGTTGAGCTGGGGGGGACAGGAAGATAACAACTATTTCCAATAGCCCCTACAAAGACAGCAGTCTCTCTCCCATTCTGAGACTGACTAAGTAACAGATAAAAGCAGAAAAACTATAACCTCTGCCCTTGCTAATGTTACCAGCACTATGTACAACTATTGAATAATCACTTGCCTTAGAAATAGGGTGATCAAGCAAAGTTTCCTGATGCTGAAGCAATGTGTTTTGTGTGATCAGTTATTCCTCAATTTCTGGGTATGTATCTGGGTTTCCACTGTACTATTTGCTCCATGGAAAATTATTAAAGGTTGTGAGATGCTATTAAGTGCCTAATTCAATTGAACAAGCATTTATTAACCACCTGCACATAAGCAGAAAACACTGCAAGGCAAAAGAGCACCAAAGGGAAGGAAGATGACAATCCATTGCTCTATATCAGTGACTTCTTTGTTCTTGGCTGTATTTTATTTAAACTTTATGTTACTTCTCAGCACTGAAAAGAAAGCATACTGTAGGTGCTTAACAAAAGTTTATTGAATGAATGATATAATCTTCTTCTGTTTTACCTATTCTCACAAGTGCGCCTATGTCCAATAGTTAAGCAGGCACTGTTATTCAGAGGTTTGGGTATAATTAATTAATTCAGTTGTTTGCCAGCTTTTGTGATCAAGGATAATTTTGTAACCTCTCTGCATCTTAGTTACCTTGTCTGCAAAATGAAAGTGTTGGGTTAAGTGATCTCTAGAGTTTATTCTAGACCTAAATTCTAGGAACCTGTTACTTGACTTACAAATAGAGCACATAGATCACCCTGTATCACATATGGAGGCCCTAGAATAGGTATCCCAGGTTTAAAGTACTCTTTGTGGTGACAGTCACATGACAAAATAATAAGCCACAAAACTTCTGTCATACATTTAGCACCTAGTACTGTGTTTAGTTACATGAGGAATGAAAAGTCCTCTCTCTGTCTCTCTCTGTCTGTCTCTGTCTCTGTCTCTGTCTCTCTCTGTCTCTCTCTCTCACACACACACACACACACACACACACACACACACCCCATTTCTTCTCCCCCCTCCCTGTCTCTGTCTCTGTCTATCTGACATATGCACAGACCTCTATCTCTGCAAAGTAATTCTGTAAAAAGAAAGCATTATCTCATATCTCTTCTTTGGGGCTAAATTTGATTTTTTTAATAATTAATTTTTCTTTTCTGTGTGTGGTTGATGTTCTCTCCATTTACATCATTGCAGCAATTGCAAATATTATTTTCCTTGCTCTACTTACTTCATTTTGCATGTTGGTATAAGCCTTTTTATTCTTCTCTATATTCATCATGATTGTAAAGTGATATTGGACACCACTTTTTGTCAAAATATGGAAAAATTAAAGGAAAATGTATTTCAATACCCAAATATCTCAACTGAAAAAATCAGTCAAAATATCTTAATAACTCATTTATCCAGTGTAATCAGAGAATGAGGCAATCTGTTTAAGTAAAATTTTAATATCATCAAAATTTATATTAGAAAACAAGGTAAAATTAAGTTTTAACATTTTCTATTTTTAAAAATTCTAGAATTTGCTACATATCCCAACAGATACAGTGTCGCGAACACTATCTTAACTTTCAAGCATTCAGGGCCATTATAAACATCAATTATTATACTCTTCTTATACATAATAATGTGCAAGGGATGTAAACAGTGTGTACAGATTGCATAGTATATATAGTGTGCATATATAGAGTAAGGTGTATTGTGTACTGAGTATATAGTATATATAGTGTGTATATAGAGAGTGAGGTGTATATACAGGGCTATGTTAGATCCAGTTCAGGTGGTAAAATCATACTTGAAAGATAATTTTTTAAAAGGAAATTAAATTTTGCTGAAAGGTAAAATACACAAGTTAATCTCTAAACTTAACCTATATGCATTGAATGGTATAGTATCTAAACACTTAATGGAAAAGCTACATGAGTTAAAGGGGAAAATGGGCATTAAAACTATAATAGTGTGCAGCCTCAATATATTTTCTTTCAAAGCTAAATGAATCTAACAACAAAAGAAACAAGAAAGAAGTTCAAAACCTAGCAAAACTTCAGAACATGTATTAAATAATTCATAAAAATGTATGAAATATTTATTTAATTTTTTAATGGGGATAGAAGGGATTAAATATATTTCTCAGTTGTTTGTGGAAACTTTACAAAAATTGATCATGTATTGGGTGGGGAGGGACCATCACAAAAAATGCAGAAAATAAAAAAATATTGAGCACATTCTTCATTGACTACATCATAATAAAATAATATTCAGTAATAGATCATGGAAAAAAAGAATTAAAATTGGAGATTAATCTTGATTAATTTGTGTCAAGAAAAAATATATGTAGGAATCATAAAATTTTAAATAAAGATAAGGTCAAAAGTGAGACAACATACCAAAATTTGGGCATGCAGCCAAGAATCTATATGGGGCATTTTATATAACCAAACACTTTATTCAATAAAAGATAAAAAGGACATATTTATTAATGAATAAAATTAGAAGTAAAAAAATTAAAACCCTGAAATTTTAAACTGAGGAACTTTTTAAAAAAGCAATAAAATAAACTATTATTTCATTTGATATTTTTTAAATGAGGAAAACCAAATTACCAATATAAAAAAATAAAACACTATTGCTAATGAACATTGATGTAAAAATTAAGTCAAATATTAGGAAAACACTCAGAAATGTGTTACCAAGTTATATATTATGAGTATCTTGTATTTATACTATGAATGAAAAGTTAGCTCAATATTAAGAAAACTATAAACATAATTGACAATTTTAGTAACAACAATAAAAATCATATGATTATGACAATAGATGAAGAAAAACTTTTCCCCATAATATAATACCCATTTCCTTTAAAAAAAAACTAGAAAACAGTAATATGTGGGCATTTAATATTTTAAATTATATATTTCAAAGAAACAGCCAACATTATATGTAATGAGGATAAAACTAGAGTTTTTTTCTTCCCAATATAATCAGGAGAAAAGAAAGGATGTCTGTTGTTATCATTACTATCTTAAATGGTATAATATTAGAAGTAATGATTATTAGCAAGAATAATTGGATAATAATTAGAAAAAATGTTAGCAATAAGGGAAAAAATTGCAAGAATTAGCACAAGAAAAGATATAAATTTGCAGATAATATGGTAGTTTGCTTAGAGAACTCCAGAAAGCAAATTTAAAAAACAAAAACTTAATTTCAGCAAGGTTACAGGACAGAAAATAAATTCACATAAATCATTAGCATTCCTTTATATAGCCAACCGAATTAAGCAGGAAGAGATAGAAAGAGAAACTCCATTAAAAAATACAGAAAATGTAAAGTATTTAGGAGTTGCCTAGCTAGCTAAATACAGGAACTATAAAATGCAACTATCTAACATTTTTATAGTAATAAAAAATAACCTCCACATATGGATGGTGTGGTGGTGGCTGATGGAGCACTTGCATTTTCTTGGTATTGTCAGGCCAAAATTATCAAAAGCAGCAAAGAATTGATCCATACTTTGCTGCATCTCAGCTTCAGAGGCTGCATTGAGTGCACAACCATCTGCAAACAGAAAATCATGCACCAAGACTCCCTCCACTTAGATGGAGAAGTTTTGAATGCTGTAAAAAAGTTCACTAACTTTGGTAGTGTACTTTTCAGGAATGTACTCATTGATAATGAGGCTAACATGCACATTGCCAAACCTAGCTCAGTGTTTGGGAGGCTCTGAAGGAAAGTGTAGGAGAGAAGAAGTATTAGACTGACTACAGAACTAAAGGTCTATTTAGTCAATGTGCTGACCTCATTGTTGTATGCCTATGAAACCCGGACAGTATATCAGCGCCATGCCAGAAAGCTTAATCACTTCCATTTTAATTGTCTTAGCAAGCCTCTGAAGATCACCTGCCAGGATAATATACCAGGCACTGAGGTCCTTTCTTGAACTAAACTGCCAAGCATTCAAACTCTGCTTCAGAGAGCACAACTCTGATGGGCTGCCCACATTATTCAAATACAAAACATAGGCCTTCCAAAAAGACTTTTATGGAGAACTCACAAAGGGTAATTTTTCACATAGTGGGGAGAAGAAGCAATTTAGAGAATCCACCCCAAATGTTCTCATGCACTATTTGTGCCCAACCTGTGATAGAGCATTCCGAGCTCATGTTGTTCTGATCAATCACAGTTGGATACGCTGAAATTGACTCTAGCATAGTGATATCATTTTGGTCCTCTTTGAGAAAGAAGGACAACAACCCAACAACCGGCCAACCGACCAGCAAAAGAGTAACTTAATAATTGGAAAAACATTTTGACTGCTCCTGATTAAACTGAACCAATATCTAAAAATTATAATGCTCTACAAATTAGCTTTTTTATTTACTTACTTCCCTGTGATACTAATAAATTTAAAAGTTATAGAGCTAAGAAAAATTGTCTGAAAAAATGAATGACAAAGAATCCCAAGGGAAATATGTGTGTATTTATGTACACATGTGTGCATGTATGGCTGGCTGGCAAGATGTCTGGCTGGATGGATGAATGGAAGGAAGGAAGGAAGGAAGGAAGGAAGGAAGGAAGGAAGGAAGGAAGGAAGGAAGGAAGGAAATTTCTTTTATAAAAATTTCATCTCCAGTATAAAGAACTAATTTAAATTTCTGAGAAAATGAGCAATTCCCTAATTGACAAATGGTCAAAAACATAGAAACATGCAGTAATAAGTAGAAAAGATCAAAACTATCAATAGCCACTGAGATAAAAACAATTATCCAAATAACTAAGAATTAGAGAAATGCAATCTAGAGCTGCACTCTCTCACTTTTGATATTCCCTTAGCACTTGGGACCTCTTCACCATGGAACATTCTTTCTACCATGCCAGCCTCCTTCCATTATGGAGTTTCACCAGTAATTTCGTTCCAGGAGTAGGTTCCTGGGCTTGGCAAAGTTGATTCATCTCCCAGATGTGCTTCTGACTTTCTGAACCTCAACACCATGCCCCCTTGTGCATACTCCACCCTCTCTCTACATTTTCAACTCCCTGTTATGTATTATCATCTTTTATTAAAATGTGAGCCCATTGAACACAAATACTGTCTTCTCTTTTGCTTATATTGGTTTTTCTAGTGTTTAGCTTACTAAATACTCATTTCCTTCCCTGCAAAGATGAATTAAAGTAATTCAGGTTACATCTCATACCCATCAGATTGGCATAATCAAAAAGTGGAAAATAACAAATACTGGAGGAACTGTGGGAAAACAGACATATTAATGCATGTGGAGCTATGGATTCATATAGGCTTTCTAGAAAACAATTTGGAATTATGCCCAAAAGTTACTAAATTGTGCATATTCTTTCACCACACAATATCAGTTGTGATTCTATTACCCAAAAAGACCAAAGAAAATAGAAAAGGTCCATATTCATATTTTGTAAATTCAATCAGTCATGTTCAAATCTTCAAGACTATATGGACCATAGCAGGCCTCTCTGAAACTGATAGCTCCTACTCTGAAATCTGGGACTGAGAAGAGCAAGACTAATCCTTCTAGAAATAACAATTTTTAATATGTTCAATTGGAAGAACCAAAATGGCAGAGTAGAGATAGCAACCCAGCCAAATTCTTCCAAATTTCCCTTCCAAACAACTTTAAAATAGTGTCTCAGATTGGATTCTGGAGTTGCAGAACCAAACAAAAGTCAGGGTGAGATTTTTTTTCCAGCCTAAGACAACATAGGAGGACATCAGAAGAGGGCTATGACATCAGATTGGGAGCTGGCCTACAGTACAATCAGCCCCAATGCCAGTGTCTGTCCATGGAGACAGCAACAACAGTGGCACCAGATTCTTTGGGAGCTTTCAGCCAAGAGACAGTGAAGGGGTTGGAAAACTAGTCAGAAAGAGATTACATGGGATGCTTTGATATCCTGGCTACAGGACCTGGTACTGTTTGACAACTATATCACCTATACACAGTTCTGAGTGCACTTCTTGGTCACAGTTCCGTGGCAGAGAGAATGGCTTGTTAACAATGGAGCAGGAGCAGATCACAGTTCCCAGGCAGAGGAAAGCACTAGTGCTTGCTATTGCCAGACATCAGGGAACATGGTCACAGTTCCAGGACCAAAAGAAGAGCTACCACTTGTGGCTACAGGAAAACATGCCCTTCCTGGCTAAATACCAAAGGATGAACCCGGAGAGAAGTGACCACACCTATCCCTGAAGCACACTACCTTGGAACCACTAAATACTTGCAGAACCCCAGAACTAGCTATGAAAATAGAAGCATGAAAAAGCCTGAAGTTTGGGACAGTGCCTCCCCAGACCCAGGTGAGCAGAGACCAATTTTAACATGAATTTCAAAGTCAAGAAATAGTCTCAGAAAATGATCAAACAACAACAACAACAATGGCCATAACAAACTACTATGCTGTCAGGGAAGACTAAGACACACACTCAAAAGACAACATGAAATCGGCTACAAGGAAAGCCTTAGAGAAAAATGTCAATTTGTCACAAACCCAACAAGAATTCCTAGCAGAGTTAAGGGAAGAGATAAGAGTGGTAGAGGAAAATGTGGGGAAATAAATGTGATACAAGAAAATTACATCAAAAGAATTAACAACTTGGTAAAAGAGGCACAAAAATTACTGAAGAAAATAACACCTAAAAAAAAAAAAACAGAATTAGCCAGTGGTAAAAGAGGCATAAAAATTCACTGAAGAAATGAATTCCTTAAAGAACAGATGATAGGCCAAGTAGAAAAGGAGGTTTAAAAATTCACTGAAGAAAATAAATTTTTGAAATTTAGAATTGGGCAAGGTGAAGCTAATGACTCCATGAGACATTAAGAAACAATAAATCTAAGTCAAAAGAATGAAAAAAATAGAAGAAAAATATGAACTATTCCATTGGAAAAACAACTGATATGGAAAATAGATCCAGGAGAGAAAATTTAAGAATTCTTGGACTACCTGAAAATCATGATTAACAAAAACAGCTTAGATATCACGTTTCAAGTAATTATAAAGGAAAATTGCCTCAATATCTTCTATCCAGATGGCAAAATTGAGCTTGAAAAAATTTACTGGTCACCCTTGGAAAGAGATTCTAAAATGAAATTTCCAGGACTATTATAGTTTAATTCATTGGCCTCCAGGTCAAGGAGAAAATATTGCAAGAAGCCAGAAAGAAACCATTCAAACATTTTGACAATTTGGAAAACAACCAAACAAAAACAAAAAAAAAAAGATAAATAAAAGGTAACAATTAAAAACAAGGGTAGATCTTTGTAGTGGGCTCTGTTGTCTTTACAAAACCTTTAAAATTTTTCCATGAATATACTGTCTCAAATCATTATTTTTTCAAATTCTTATATTTTAAGGTACCTAAAGTCTGAGAATATGCCCTTGTGTGTTTTCTTCTATCTAGTGCTTAACATAGTGTTTTCCATTTAATCAATGATTGTTGAATGAAATATCACTAAAATTAATTACTATTCATTGATAATGTTCCTGACCATAAACATTTCTTAAATGAAAAGTTTTATACTGAGATTCAAACAATAAATATTACTTGATTTAATTTAAAACTGATTTAATATTTTTTCTTTACAGGAAGCTGTTGGCACAATGGATAGAGTGCTAGGCCTAGAATGAGTCAAATCTGCAATCAAGGAGTTACTAGCTGTATTACCCTGGGCAAGTCCTTTAGACTTTGTCTTTCATCAAATATAAAATTAGGATAACAATAGCACCTAACTTGGAAGGTTATTGTGAGAATTAAATTAAACAACATTTGTAAAGTGTTTAGTACAGTCCCTGGCATATAGTAGGTTGCTATATAAATGTTTGTTCCTTTCCCTTCCCTCCTTTCTCCCAACCCACCCAAGTGTCCCCAAAACCCCAAATGTTTTTTAAAACATTTGTTTTTATAGAGCCTGGTAGCCATGTTATGGATTGAAAATGTTATTATTCCTTCATTCAGATGAAATTGTGTTTTTCTGAATTTTTGTTGAAAATCCTCTCCTAAATAGAATATCCAGGTAAACTAAACAGGAAAAACATTGTGGAAAGATCCTTGAAAAAGAATAATCTCTGCTCAAGCCTCACCCTTGCTATTTACTAACCTTGTGAACTTGGTCAGGTAAATTCAGTTCTCTGGACTTACTTTGCACATCTATATAATGAGACAGTCTAACTAAATGCAACATAATGTCATATATAATTCCCATGGTCTGCTAGATATTTTACCTAGTATCTTGTAGTAGTCAATGTAATATGTTAACAGACCCTGAAAAGAAAAAAAAAATGTGTACTTAACACTTATTTACTAAAATGAATGTAAGATACATTAGGTTATTTTTGCTTTTTTTTTTCACCAACAGGACAGGTATTGTACCTCCTAAAAGAAAAGGGAGAAGGAGGAGGGTGGAAGAGGAAAAAAAAAGAGGAGGAACATTCAATAATTGGTTCACATACTCTGTATTGATGCTTAGGGAGAAAATTAAAAATTTCTATATGATTGTACATTATGTATAGATTAACTCCCTTTCCCTAGCAGTACACTTTCATCATGAATTTTCATTTTCTTTTAATAGCACATGTCCTAAATGAGTAATTAAATCTTATGATTCACCTTTAAAAATCTTTTTTTTTAAGCAATTGGGGTTAAGTAACTTGCTCAAGGTTACACTGCCAATTACTTCTGGGTGTGGTGCTAAGGGTCTGAGTCCAGATTCGATCCCAGGTCATCCCCACTCTGGGGCCGGTGCTCTTACTCACTGTGCTACCTGGCCACCCCCACCTTTAAAAATCTTAAAACCCAATATTTTTATGCTGTATGTTTAAAGTATGTGCAAGTCATTTGAGTTTATGTAGCTAAGAAATGTTTTTAAACATGTACTAGGGAAAAGTTCCCATTTTAACCAAAGCTTTTAGATAACTTTTTTTTCTATATTGTATTTTGCTCCAATACCTTTAGGTATATGATTTTGTTTTCACCCAAGCACCATGAAGCCCTTATCAAAAAGTAGGTTGGCCAGCCATGAGCATCTTATTCCTACAAGATAGCATGCTGTTTTGCAGATGGGAAATTAACTAGAATGTGAAATCCTAGTACCCTAACTGTGTAGAGAAATTTATTGCTGCCAAATACACACCTACTGATCAATTGTGTTTTCTACTAGATAATGATACGATTGTATTTAAGAAATCTTTTAAAATTTTTTAATGCCAGGAAAGTGGTGCATCTCTTCTCTGTTCCCTGGATGTGGATATCTCAATCTCCTAATAATGGAATTTAAGGCAAACCTTTGTAGAAGGTGATAGAGTATTGACAGCTTTAGTTCAAATCTTCACTCTGTCACTTTTGCAAACTTGAACAAATTCATTTAATTTCTATATGTCTGTTTCCTTGCCTGTAAAATATATGATTTGAACTAGATGACCCCCGAGGTCCATTTTAGATTTAAATTTATAATCCTGAGATCCCAGGACTAGGACTTATGGAGTTGAGGGCTCCAGGAATTACCTATAATTCTCTTATCTAGAAGTGGTTGTAATTTTTTAATGGATCTATTATTTCATGGGTATATAAACTCCCTCTACCAATTCCTCCAATATTTAGTTGTCTTAAGCAGAAGTTTTCTGATTTATAAAATGAAGGGAGTTACAAAGGAGTTGAGTGACTTTCAAGACCACTTCCAACTTTAAATATGACCCTATGATCCCATGATTTGCAAAGGAATAATTATCAGCATACTAACTCAGTCACCAAGTTCATGAAATTACAAATATGCCTCAGAAACTACCTTGGCATTTAGCCTTCAACAAGATGCTCCTTCAATCGGTCTGAGTAGGAAGTGTCTAACTTACTTACTCTTCATGATCTCCATGAAAAGCAATTCTCCAACTTCCTTAGCAGTTCATTGAGGTGTTTTACAACCCTTCCATCTCACATCAATTTCTCCTGCTGAAATGTAAGTCAATTTCCTATTATTCTGTCTTCGGTGTAAATTGTGAAGTGCCCATACATAGTACATAATAACCTTCCTTATGCTTTCTCTTGCCTTCTGTCCTACAGTTCCCCTGCTGTGCTATAAGCACAGGCACAGTAACTATCTTTCATCCTGGAGTGAATGAGCTTTCTTATTCCCTGCTATAGGCACTCTAGATACAAGGTTGGTCCTGACAGGTCTTTTCTCAAAATGTAATTGAAGGGATGCTTTTGAATGCTGTCATGTCAGTTATCAATGACTTAAAATCATAATTTCCCATCTCAAATGATAGGGACAACGAAAATTTTTGGATAACACAGGAGAGAGGGGAGAGAGAGAGAGAGAGAGAGAGAGA
>NW_027187419.1:34000574-34042054 GCF_028583685.1 Petaurus breviceps papuanus | reverse complement strand
AAGAAGAGAGGATGACGAGGAGAAGGGAGAGGAGGAGGAGGGAGGGAGAGGGAGAGGGAGAGGGAGAGGGAGAGGGAAAGAGGGAGAGAGAGAAAGAAAGATACTACTTGTACTAATATTTTCTTCTGTTCCCCAAACCACAGCAGCCTCAGCTTGATACTTTTATATTAATCGAGTTCATTTACATTAGGCATTGTATCAGTACCCAGAATGTGTTCTAGCCCTTGTGCCTTTTAATTATTCAGGTATGTGCCTGTCTATAGTGGAAGTCATCAAGGTCTGAAATGCCTCTTCCAAATGGCTGCTAACAAATTTTCATTTCTACAGACAAATGAAACGACTCCATGAAAACCCAGTAGCAGACATCAAAGGATAGGCAAGCATTCCCTGTGACCAGGAAAGGGCATAGGCTGTTACAAGGTGCCTGAGCATTTTTCTTAATGCTCATCCCTAAGAATAAGAACTTCTCTCTGCAAATGTCACTGCCTTCTAAGGTTCAGGGAGGTTCACCAGAAAAAAAAAAGCAGATCCTCTTTAGAAATAAAGGGAATTAAAAATTAAGTCTGATTGAAGAATCTTTTCCCGGGCATTGAAAATTGCTGAAGCTCCTCCCTTCTAGGAACTACAAGCTGCTTCTTGTCCCTCATTTGATGTGATGCTAATTACATACCTGTCAGCCTACCTACTCCATTTAGAAGGCAAGTTGCACATTTCTCCAACAACCTACCACTTAGTTCTCTTCCACTTTTTAAATACTGCTGACTGGTACTTTTTAATTAAGATTTGACAGTTGAAATTTGCATTCCAAAAGGAAGCTGAATTCTATGGAATTAGATTGCCTTTTACTTTGTACTACACACATACACACACACACACACACACACATATGCTTGCACATGCACACAGAAAGGGCACACATAGTCATTCTTCATTCCTAGACCATTTTGCTGTAGAGCATAAATGTTCCTAGGTCTCTTCTAGAATGAATTCTGCAGACCCTGGGTTGCTTGGCCTTTCCACTATTGTGAATTGGCATTTTGTGGTTTGATGTTCTGTTAATGTAGTGTAATTAGGCATGCTGGGGAATTTGTGTAATTCATGATAAAAACCTTGTCCTTGCCCTCTCCATTATTCATTTATATCAGCAACAAGCACAGGAAATTGCTGCAGCCTGCTGGACTTTAATCTCATAACCACTCAACTGATGCTGAGGCCTGATGTGTATTAAGTGATAGAGAATACCTTGATGGATCCTAAAATTACCCAATCCCTGAAAAGAAACCTAGACTTCTTAAAATTTATGTCAATGCTAAATATTACTGTTTATTACTGCTATATTTGGGAAACAAGTTGGAATAAATATCAACATTAGATGTATAGAAAAGATATATACTGAAGACTCATTTCATAACAAAGGCTTGCCTTTAGGTCATAAAAGAGATCCATTTCTTGCACACTTCAATAGTATACAACAAAAAATTAAGTTTGAAAATAGGCCACTAATGAGGGCACACTAAAATTAGAAATAATTTGTTTAATAGTCTACTGATTTTAATAATAAGCCTTTAATAAAAAGCTCTAAAATATTTCTACACCATCTATGAGTAAAACAGCAAAGCATTCAGTGATAGACCTAGAAAAAAATTAAGTAGAAATGTCTAGAGGCAGCTCTGCAAATCAGGAAGAGTTCTAGGTTTGAAGTCAGAGTACATGGGCTCAAACTCAAACTCTTGCCTTTATTACCTCTATAACCATGGACAAATCACTTAATCTTTCTGGGTCTTTCTTTCTCCACATAGAAAATAAAGGGGTTGGACCAGGTGGCTTCTAATGTCTCCTCCAGTTCTAGGTAAAGGATCCTAGGATGTACATGCAAAGAGAATTTGCCCTAGATTATGTATTTAACTGTGAATCATAAAATTGTAGAGCTTGGAGGGATGATAAAGATCACAAGGTTTAGATCTGGAAGGGATCTTAGATATTAACACAATCTCTCATTTCATCATCTATAAAAGGAGGGGGTTTGCCTTAATAAGCTCTAAGGTACCCTGACATCTCCAATTTTTTTTATTTGTCTTTTTGGAGGAGGGAAGGCAGGGCAATTGGGGGATAAGTGACTTGCCCAAGGTCACACAGCTAGGAAATGTGTCGAGTATCCGAGGCTGGATTTGAACTCAGGTCCTCCTGAATCTAGGGCCAGTGTTCTACTGACTGCACCACATAGCTGCCCCTAGCTTCCACTTCCAATTCTTGTGATCTTTTAGAACCTTGTTTTATAGATGAGGAAGTTTAGTCCTTGAGAGGTGAAGGGACTCTGTGTTAAGGGACACATGTATCAAGCACCAGTGACATAGATGAAAGTATGCTAATGCTACCATACAAAAGTAGGCACAATATAGTGCCTTCTCTCAAGGAATTGAGACATTTAAAAATATGTTTTTAATTTCTCTCTCACCTCCCATGGTTTTTGGGAGGATCAAATATGATAATAATTATAAATAGCACTTAGCATAGTATCTGGCACATAGAAGGTACAATATAAATATTATTTTTATTATATTAGTATTATTCCTAAGTGATTCAGTTTATTTGCTTCAATAGAGCATCAGGTGATAGTTGCAAAGAGGCAATCTTGGTTTCTTTACATAGTTCCCCATTTTAGAATCAATTTAGAATCAATAAATACTTATAAATTTATAAATAATAGTTTTAAATGCATAATGAATTTATACAATATGTGTGCATAGATCTTCCCTCCACATAAACAAACATATATCTTGATGTCATTAGGATATAAATGGAGATCAAAGGTTGTTCATTGGTTATGCCCTCTCATTCCTGGCATGTGATTTTTTTTTAGCCTCCTTGATGTTTCTCCTACATGATACTCCCATCACCCAGACCTATGCCTTTGTATTAGCTATCCCCCAAAATTTGGAATATTCTCCTTCCTTGCCTCTATCTCCTAACTTCCTTCAAGACTCAGCTCAAATAATCTTTTCCTAGTCCCCTCTGCTATGAGTGCCTTCCCTCAAAGATTGCTTTTCATTTACACTGTATATATCACGCACACACATATATATGTATGCATGTACATATATATTTATAAATATACACACATATATATGTGTGTTGTGTCTCCATCTCTGTGTGTGTCTCTCTGTCTATGTATATAATATGTATGTGCTAGATATATATAATATACTATATGTATATATTGTATATATGCATATATATACATATACATACACATATACACACATAGATATTTTCACATTTCTCCTTCATTAAAATGTGAACTTCTTGAGGACTTGGATTGTGTTTTCCCAACTATTTTTCCCCACCACTTAACAGAGTAGCTGGTACATAGTAAGAACTTAATAAATGTTTGTTGACTAATTGAATAATGAAATGATCCACCATTTCTTTTAAGTTCTCCTACAATCTGCTTCTTATTCTTAGTTCATTATTTGTGATGTGTTATAACCCAAATGTGCTACTTCCATAATCAAAAAAGACATCATCAAATTGCTAGCCTATTGGTGTTGGCAGATTTTGAGCATTCCACAGCTCAAGAGATGGTGAGCAAAAGTAGTAATGGCAGTCATGAATATATTATTTCTTGAGAGAATGTACACAACCACACATCACTGATCCATTTGACTATTTGCATATTGTACACCTATGTCCCAGCCCATAATAAAGTGGAAACTGCTATCACTGATTTGTCTTTTCTCTACAAGTCAAGTACATTGCAGCCACTATTCTATAAGCAACTAGTTCTTTCTTCTGTGTTTTATACAGGTCAACCCATATATGCTGCAGGTACATGGTGCAGTAGATAGGGCTCTCGACCTGGAATAGGGAAGACCTCAGTTGAAATCCAGCCTCAGATGCTTATTTGTACATGACACTGAGCAGGCCATTTAACATCTATCTGCCTTGACTTCTTCATCTTTTTAATGAGGATACTAATAATAACACCTATCTCCCAAGATTGTCTTGAAGATTAAATGAGACAATACTTCCAAAGTGTTTAACACAGCAACTGGCACATAGTAGGTGCTTAATAAATTTTTTAATCTATATTAACATTGTGCCTCTTACAATACTAATTATGCAACTGAGAACTATACAATATATCAACTTATATCTAGTACACAAACAAAACAATACTAATACTATTTTCACTATAACTAATGTCAACCTAATTAATCACTATAGTTTGATAATGTTTCTCATTGCTAGCTTATTAGTGTTCCATCATTCCTCTCCTAATTACCATGTCATCTGCTATTTAGAGCAGGACTAGTAATTAAAGAAATGCATAGGCTAAGGGAAAGGAAATTATCACCAAAAGGAGGGGAAGGAGAGGCTAAAATTGGAAGATATAACATAACCACCAGTCTGAGTTTTTACCAAAAGGACTATAGGTAGTAGATATCTAAAGTACTAAGAAAAGAGATTAGAACTAACAGTTAAGAAGAAGGAACTGAAGTATATGGAATATATAATAAGCAATATTTTCAAAAATCAAACAGTTTCTAGGACAGCATGTCTTTTTTTTTCTATTAGAGATATAAATGTCCTGTCTTGACTGGTGATCACATCCTGTACAGACCCATATGAAAACCACTTCCTGTTACTGACTCAGCTACACCTAGTGAATTTATGAGTTTGTGCCTTCTGTATACACCACAGTGATAAATAACAGGAAAGGGGATTTTTTTCCCCAATGATGAGGAAAACCAATTACTCAAAATAAAAATTCTTCAACGTATGAGTTTAACAAAAAATAAAAAAGAGAAGCGATACAAAAATTAAAGAAACTTCAGTTTGATAATTTTGAGTTAGAGTAGTTTTTCCCCTTAATATAGTACAGAATGGAGCCTGTCTGATATATTCTTATGTTGTTATTATAGTTCATCCTTTGTTTCCAAAGACAAACAATGACATCACACAGTAATGTCTTGACTTGCATGTGAATTGGATTTGAGTGAGACAGAGTTGCACAAATTCATGAGCTTCGCTTCTTCTTCTACAGTCAATGAAGTCCAGGGCAACACAGAAGTCAAAATGACTGGTGACAGCCCAGGAAGAAGTGAATAACCTTGGCGTCTTCAATGTTTGACCAAGGTCTAAGTCCTCCATAGCTCCTACTTCAGTCACCTATATGGCCACTGAAAAAATTTGTTTTTATCTGCCTCCATGAAACTATAGCATGCATAGTGACCATACCTCAGTAAAACCACCTCAGTAGATAGGCTAAACCAGGTTGCAAGTATCCTACAGGCCTCATACTTGTAGGTGAATTAGAGAGACATCTACTCCAAGCATGCAACGACTTCCCCTGGTGAAATGAGTTGATGAGAATAATATGTCACAGTAATAGCATCCCAATGTCATTATTTGTCTTCTAAAAATCATCCTAGCTCATTTTATAGACCCTCATTATCAGCTGTACCAAACAGCAATGAATTTTTTTCAGTCCCTGCCACCCATTACATAATCTATGAAGTTTTAGGAAACCTTTGATCTAGACTGGTCACAGGCAAAATCATGAATCTTTGAAGTCCTGAAGTATGGTAGCAACAAAATTATAGGTAGCCCAAAGTTTCCCAGGTATGTGGAACCTGTGGCCTTGAGGCCACATGTGGCCTTCTAGGCATTGACTGCAGCCTTTTGACTGAGTCCAAGTTTTACAGAACAAATCTTCTTATTAAGGGGATCTGTTCTGTGAATTTTGGATTCAGTCAAAGATCTATACTTGAGGACCTATAGGGCCACATGTGGCCTTAAGGCCACAGGTTCTCCACCCCTGTTTTAGACACAAGAAATGATTATATCTTTATCAATGTTCTGTTCTTGAACTGCTACTTGTCTCTCCATTTTCTTCTTTTACAAATTCATTTACTCTTCTATGTTCAGTTACCACTTTAGTTACCACCTCTATATCTCTAGCTTTGACCTTTCTTTGAAGTTCAACACCTTTATTTCCAATTGCCCAAAGGACTTCCCCACTGGAGTGTCCCACTGGCACCTCAAACTCACCATGTTCACAACTGAACTCATTTCTCTTCCCAATCTTAAGTTTCTCTTGCCTGGTCTTCCATCTTTGCTACCATTTCTCTCATCTCTTATATATGATAAGTAAGTCATATCTATTCCAACTTCTCAAATCTATCTTCCTACTATTCCTGTGGTTACTACACTAAAATAGACTTTCATTGTTACCCATCTGGGCTACAACGTGCTCTTTACATGTCATACCAGCTCTGTTATTCATATTCATTTCTCTTATGCACTCTCCTAAACAATCTTCAGTGGACCATCCTACTTATGAGATCAATCTATAGACTATGGTACTTATAGAGTGAAGTTCAAGATCCTTCATCTTGTATTGAAGTTCCCCACATAACCTAACATCATTCTATCCTTCTAGTCTTATATTTCACTCACTTATAACTATTTTATGCTCTAGCTAAACTTCATTACTCTTCACATCCAAACAGCACAAGTCCATGTGCCCTTCATTCCTTTGTTCATTTTCTTCCCTATACACAGAATGTGTACCTATTTATTCTTCCTATATTAAGCTTATTAATTATCCTTTGAAACCCATATCAAAGATCTTTATAAGATACCCACAAAATATTCTCTGAACTCCTTGGTCAAACTTCACACAGCGCTTTAAACAACATTTTTAAAAATTCCCAAGTACTTATATATAGAATTTAAAATTATAGCTATCTGTGTATGACTCTTATTACCTAAATAGGCTGTTTGATACTTGAAAATATTAAATTTCAATTATTTTCTCTCTTCCAGTGTCTAGGCTGCTGCTCTCCACATGTATGATTTAATAAATGTTAATTATTTTTATTACATTTAAATGTTATATTCTACAATATATTGGTGGATGAAGGGATCCAGTCCTATGATTTCAATAGTAATCTTCAGGTGTGAAAACAGTCTTCTACTAATGCAAATCAACAAATTGTTTGTAACATTTGCTTAGAGAGAAAACATCATTATGGAGAGGTTTAAGAGATTTGCCCAAGGTTATTCAGCTTGTACAGGTCAGGCTTGAACTTGGATCTTCCTGACATCAAAACTGACCTTCTATTCCTCCATGATACCTGTAATTATACAATAGTATTATTTTGAAGAAGCAACATGATGTATTAGATAAAGACTTGGCCTCTCAAAAAGAACAATGTGGGGAGGATTCTGAGAAGATGGCAGAGTTGTGATAGTAATGGCAATTAAAGATTCCCCTGTATTGGCTTGGTTTTCAAATTGATTGTGTTAAAACCCAGAGTTTGTTAATCCCACCTGTGGGATGGGCTTGTTGATGTGAAAAGAAAGTCCTGAACTGGGAGGAGCTGGTGATGTAGATTTGGAGAGACACTAGAGAGAGGCGGAAGATCTTTTTTGGAAGCAGCACCTCGTGGAGAGAGAGAGAGGCTAAGAGAATTGCTGGTGGCCGCTTTGAATTGCCCTGGACTTTTGAGACCTGCCCCCTGAGCTGCCAAGGACTGAGGAGACATGGCTGTTTTGCTGGTACTTTGTCTGTCTGTTTTGATGTTATTTTGCCAGATTTGTCCACTGGTGAAAGACTGTCCTTTTGTTGAAGAAGTCCTGGAACCTGGCTGTTCGCTAAGAAGGCCTGCGACTGTCCTGCAGACAGAGTGAATACTGTCCACTGGTGAGGGACAGTGCTGTTGTTGCAGGGGTCTGGGAGCCTTTCTGTTGGTTCAGAAGCCCTGAAGAAGGATTTTCTTGTTGTATGTTTACAGAAATCCTGGGAGAGGGCTTTGCTAATGTGTTCAGGGGTTCTAGGGCTGTTCTACAGACAGAGGATAAATTCATGAAGGGACTGACAATGTATCTTATGGCCTTGCTAAGCCTTGTCTCTCCAGGAACTAAGATTGCTGAGAACTTGCCTCGTGTCAAGATGAAGAAAAGACCTCCATTTGGGTATTAAGTGCTGTGTTTAAACTTGATGTAACTCTGGGGTAGATTCAATTGTGATCCTGGGGGTGGGGAACTTTTGACCTTATTGTGCTCTGTGATTGACAGATGAAGGTACTTTACCTATGTTTGGAAACTAATCTCCATTTGAGAAGAGGGGTTTTGTGGTGGACTTAATTAAGGTATAGCCTAGGGGTGGAGTAGTATTTAGAACAGGGACTTTGTAATTGATTGAATGATTGGAAGATCCTGGGGTGTGGTAGTACTTGGAGATTATTTAATCACACTTAGTAAATGCTGTATTTTGAATGATGTCATGTTTTGATCTTCTCTGTTCTTGGTTTGTCACTGAATAAAATAGAGAGCACCTATGCTGGTATTTTGAACCTGGGAAGTTGCCTTTGCTTGGCATTACATTACAAGAGTAGACCAGAAAATTCCAAGTTCTCCAAATTTCCCCCACAAATGAGACAAAAATAGCACCCCCAAGCTACTTCAACTGAAACAATAAGCAGCAAGCCCTGGGGATAGCTGACTTGGGAGGGAGCCTTGGCCCAACCATAGGAACTTTCACTTCCCAGACATTGTGAGGAGTTGGGCATATGAGCAGGGAAAGAGTGAGGGAACCTTTGCTGATAAGAAACACCAGGGCTAGATGTGCTGCCAAGACTCAGCCCTGACAAAGAAGGAACCAGTACATTTCCAGTGAGTGCAAAAGCAGTGGGGCAGAGACATCACTGACATTCCTGAGGGTACTTACAGGAGGATGGGGTTCTTGGTCTCAGTTGCAGGCCAAAGGGGAGAAATGAAAGAGGATTTGAGGCCAGAGGCACCATTCCCCTATACCCTAGAATTACAGTAATAAGCTGCTACAATTTTTTTTAATGAGCAGGCAAAGGGGAGAGAACCCAATTATAGAAGGTTACTATGGGAATAAAGAAGAAAAAGGTTCATCTTCAGAGGAGGATACTGAAACAAAAAAATAAAAGCCTCTCCTATCCCAAAGACCACCATTAAATGAACTGGGGTTGTGTCTAAAAATATCATACACACCAATGTTAAGCATAATCTTGAATGAAAAAAATTTATAATCAATGAATTGTTCGACTATCAGAATTTTGTTGTGAAAAAACTTGAACTTAATAGAAAATATAATATATGAGGTCTAAGAGAAATATAAGGTATACATCAAAGACTAATTATAAGGGACTCAATAAGGACAGGCTGTTTACTTTTTATATGAGGAAATAAAAAAATGTGTGTCTAAGATTGTTATTAGTAATTGGGTAGTTTGAAAGAAAGATTGGAGTAGATGTTAGTATGATGTGATTCTAAAGAATAAAACAGTTTAGGCAAAGGTAAAAAGAGTAATTATCTTAAACAAATGAGGTATGAGAAGAATAACTGACATAGAGGAATTAGATTGGGGAGGAGGCCTGATATTTCTGGAACCCTACTCTCATTGGGAATGGGTTAAAGAGGGAACAATACATACATGGACAGAAGGGTATGAAAGTCTTCTAAATTCAGAAAGAAATAAAAGGCTAAAGTGATAGGAAATGGGGAGAGGATAGCAGAGCGATTTTTAGAGAGAACCCTACTCATATCAGATCTGGATTAAAGAGAGAACAATATACACATTTAGAATTGAATAAAAGTCTTCTAAATTCATGAAGAAACAAGAGGGTTAGGGAATAGGATGAGTAGGGGGTGGTATAAAAGGGTATCTAGATTAATGGGATAATAAAGAAATAACATATTTAGAAGACAATAAAAGTCTTTTTTTTTAATTCAGATACAGACAAAAGGGTAAGGAAAAAAGGTGGAGGATAAGGGAGGTAGGTTGAGTAATAGGAGGGTGAGATAACAGGTAGAAGAAGATGAATAAAGAGGGATAGGAACTAAGAGATACACACAAACATAAAATAAAGATCAGGAGTAGAAATTTAGGGGAAAAAATCAGAAGTAATCATGATCTCAGACAAAGTTAAAGCTAAGATTTAATCAAAAGAGAAAGAAAGGGGAACTACACTATATGACAGCCATGTCAATCAACATTGTTTTAGACAATTTAAAATAACTAGATAGTATAAGGTTTGAATGTTGCTGTGGTATAGGAAATTATGAGTTGGTAGACTTAGAAAACATAGAAAAACTTGGACATAAAAAGGAAAATGATATCCATCCTCAGAGAAACAGAGGAAAAACAAGTATATGACAGTCTTACATAGATGCATATGAGTGTGATGAGTGTGTGTGTGTGTGTGTGTGTGTGTGTGTGTGTGT
Organism: Petaurus breviceps papuanus; assembly: GCF_028583685.1. Lineage (NCBI taxonomy): Eukaryota > Metazoa > Chordata > Mammalia > Diprotodontia > Petauridae > Petaurus > Petaurus breviceps. The sequence continues at coordinate 34,031,794 of NW_027187419.1, read as the reverse complement.
GTGTGTGTATGTTATGGGGAATGTGAATTTAAGATCTCCCCTGCCGCTAGGCCCTTGGATAGGCTTAAGTGCACCTGGAACCTGCAGGGGAGGCTTGTTTTTCAGGAGATACTTTGTGATTGGGCAGTGGGTCAAGAGGGTTGTTACATTCTCTGAGCCAGGAGAAGGCTATATAAACCCTGATGTGAGGCTTTGTTTTGAGCTCACTTTGAGAAGTGTTGTGTGATTTGACCAGATGAGACTCCGGGCAGCCGTTGAGCCCCCTGGCTTTGAAAAACCCAGATGTTGATGCTTCCCTCTCTGGTAACTATGACTGGGTATGGATGTCATGCTCAGACAGTTGGAGGGCTGTCTGCTTGACATATTTCTCTGTCTTCTTGTAACTTCTGTCTATATACTCTGAAGTTCAGGGTGCTGACTTTTTCCCCTGAACTAAGTAAATGATATGTTTGATTAAAGCAAGATTGTTAACCCGCTTTCAGTTGCTTTCCTTTAGAAAAGCAAATCTAAGGACCTGTGTTGGCAGCCACCCTGGGTATGGTGGGGTGCTTGCTGCTACAATATATGATTTTGATTATAGATATCTATGTATGTATATGTAAGTGTATGTATGTATGTATGTATGTATGTATGTTAGTGTGTATATCTGTATGTATGTATTGTGTGTCTATATATACATGTGTTTGTTATGTGTATATATATATATATGTATGAATATGTATATATCTCCACATTCAATGGTAACCTTCTTGGGAGATGGAGGGAGGGAAGGGGGAAAAACAAAATAAAAAAGTATACAGCACAAAACAAAAGAAAATTCACAAGGAAGAAAAGATGGACTGCTCTGAATACAATGTGTAGTTTTTATTATATAGACTTTCTTGAAATGTACATTTATAGCTGTATATTTGGATCTTCTCAGATTCTTCTGTGCACATAGCAATGTTTTTTTTTCTTATTTTGTATTTAAGTTTAAAATAAATTAATAAAAAATGATCAATTTGAATTCAAATCTTCCCTCTGACACATATTGGTTGTGTAACCCTGGACAAGCCACTTGTGTTCTCAGTGTCTTCATGCAATTCTTGAAGGCTATGTAATATAGAACAGTTCCCAATATGCAGAGGTTAAGGAAGATTCCTCACCCAGGAACTCCTGCCAATTGTTTTAAAATAATAAATATTATATTAATATTAATGTTATTTATTAGTTATATGATGATATTAAATATTAAAATAAAATATTAAATAATAATAAACCCAGGTCTGGAATTTCACATATGAAAAAAGCTATGAAAAATAAGGATTCCTTCTAAACACAAATATATGTTTTAATAAATACCCAGTTATCCTGCAATGATGGACAAATGAAGTCTATTCTAGATAATTGAGCCTCCCATGGTGCAGATGCTTGAACCTGGACCAACTCGATTTTTTAAAAAGTAATTAATTTAGAGGGTAAAACTGCCATTCCCTTAGTAAAATACATATACTATTAAGAATTTAATTTTTCTGATGATGCAGTATTTGTATTATGAATATAACTTACTGTAATGGAAATAACCTGTGACTACAGTGGTAGATGTATATTGTATGGGATATAGGGCTGACTGAATATGCTCACACACAGGTGACTTCAAATCCAATGTTGAATTGGTTTGCAAGACCAGTCCGTTTTTTTTACTGTCTGTGTAACCCTGAGCAAGTCATTTCCCCTATCTAGATCTAATTTCTTCCTCTATAGATGATGGGCTGTAATGTAATGCCAAGGAAAGGCAACTTCCCAAGGTTCAAAATACCAGCATAGGTGCTCTCCATTTTATTCAGTGACCAACCAAGAACAGAGAAGATCAAAACATGACATCATTCAAAATACAGCATTTACTAAGAGTGATTAAATAATCTCCAAGTACAACCCCACCCCAGGACCTTCCAATCATTCAATCAATTACAAAGTCTCTGTTCTAAATACTTCTCCACCCCTAGGCTGTACCTTCATTTAGTCCACCACAAAACCCCTCTTCTCAAATGGAGATTAGTTTCCAAACATAAGTAAAGTACCTTCATTTGTTCAATCACAGAGCACAAAAAGGTCAAAAGTTCCCCACCCCTGGATCACAATTGAATCTACCCCAGAGTTACATCAAGTTTAAGCACAGCACTTAATACCCAAATGGAGGTCTTTTCTTCATCTTGACACGAGGCAAGTTCTCAGCAATCTTAGTTCCTGGGGAGACAAGCTTAGCAAAGCCACAAGATACATTGCTAGTCCCTTCATTAATTCATCCTCTGTCTGTAGAACAGTCCTAGAACCCCTGAGAACATTAGCAAAACCCTCTCCCAGGATTTCTGTAAACATACAACACGAAAATCCTTCTTCAGGGCTTCTGAACCAACAGAAAGGTTCCCAGACCCCTGCAACAACAGCACTGTTCTTCACCAGTGGACAGTATTCACTCTGTCTGCAGGAGAGTCTCCAGACCCCTGCAACAACAGCACTGCCCTTCACCAGTGGACAGTATTCACTCTCTGTCTGCAGGACAGTCTCAGGGCTTCTTAACCAAAAGCCAGGTTCCAGGACTTCTTCAACAACAGTACTGTCTTTCACCAGTGGACAAATCTGGCAAAACAACATCAAAACAGACAGACAAAGTACCAGCAAAACAGCCATGTCTCCTCAGTCCTTGGCAGCTCGGGGCAGGTCTCAAAAGTCCAGGGCAATTCAAAGTGGCCCCCAGCAAATCTATCAGTCTCTCTCTCTGCCTCCACGAGGTGCTGCTTCCAAAAAGTTCTTCTGCCTCTCTCTTGTGTCTCTCCAAATCTCCGTCACCAGCTCCTCCCAGTTCAGGACTTTCTTTTCACATCAACAAGCCCATCCCACAGGTGGGATTAACAAGCTCTGGGTTTTAACACGATCAGTTTGAAAACCAAGCCAATACAGGGGAATCTTTAATTGCCATTACTATCACATGGGGCTGACCAAGTTGGTGCCTAGGGTTCCCACTGTCTTTAAATCCTGCACTATGCTCTGCCGCTTCCTGGCTTCCCTGTCTTCCTTTAAGACAAAACTCAAATCCCACCTTCTGGAGGAGGCTTTTCCAGGTCACCCCCAGCTACTCATGCTTTCTCCTTTCACGTTACTTCCATTTGTTTATATCTTGTACTTCTCTTGGTGTTTTCATGTCTCCTCCATAGAAATGGGGCAAAAACTTTTTCTGGATGGTTTTGTTTTTTTCCTTTCTCTGTTCCCTGTATAATACAATGCCTGACACATAGTAAGTGTTTCATAAATGCCTGTTGATTAACTGACTGATTGACATTAGGAACTTCAAAACCTTCATGGAAGAAATGAGGACTGCATTTTTGCAAAAATAATTATTGGATCAAAGGCAGAAGTAACCTTTATTCTAGGTAGGTTTCCTAGTTCAAGAAAATATTCACTGTCATTTTCAGAGTCCTTTGCTTTGTCAGAAGCATTAAGAACATTTTTTTATTATTTCTGTATCAGTAACCTAATGTATCATAGTAGCACCATTCTTAGCTTTTGAGGTAACAAACAAAGGTTCTGTACTCCCTGATATATACCCACCAATAGGGTATCCAGGACTGTCCAAATCTCCTTGGTGTTCCTTCTTATTTTATTGGAACCACATCTCTCTAAAGTCATGGGATCATAGAATTTAGATCTTCAAAGGACCTCTGAGATCATCCAAATGTAGGCTCCTTTATCACCCAATATTAAACTGCAGGATAGGATGACTTTCCTGTCTCCTTTGCCTTTCTCCTTGAAAGCAGCCTAAAACTATTTAAGTGATTAAGCACTACAGGGAAACATATGGAAGATTCAAATAACAAAGGAAAAGTCTCTAAGTTATTGGAGGCTTAAAATAGTTTATCCTATTCCAAAGTGGAAAGGCTTTATCCTTTTAAAAAATGAATAGGATTGCAAAGGAAAGAAATTACATTAATAGTTAGATATACATGTATATATTACATGCGATATATATTGTGTATTATGTACACATAAATATACACACACATGCATATGTGTATATACATACACATGTGTACATGTGTGTAAATTGTTTGTATGTATAAACAGGTTTATAGACTTTGGATTAAGAATACCTTCTCTTAATTTCTCTTTATTTCTACTCACAAGGCCACTATCTTAGTTACATGCCATCCTCACCTCTTGCCTGGAATACTCAAATGCCTCATAATGTCTCCCTGTCACCCCATCCTAAGGCATAATTTGCACAACTGATAAAGTGATTTTTCTAAAGTGTAGATCTGACTATGTCACTCTACTGATCAATAAACATCTGTGGTTCTCTATTGCTTTTTGGATCAAATATAATCTCCTCTATTTGAATTTTAAAGCCCTTTGCAACCTGAATCCAAACAATCTTTCCATTATAATCCATTACTACTTTTCTTAAACTTTATAGTCCAAACTAGCCTTTTTTTCTTTTTTTACACATGATACTTCATCTTCTGTCTGTACAACTTTGAAAAGACTATCATTCTTACCTGGAAAGCACTCCCTTTCTTCCCTTACATAAATGAGCTCCACAAAGTAAGTCCAAATTTCAGAAGAAAGGGAGTCAAGCATATGTTTATGAATGACATGGACAAATTGGTACTTCCCAACTCCTAGAATGAAAAGTCCTTTCCTGCCTTCTGACTTGTTGTTGATTGGTCATTTCAGTTGTGTCCATCTCTTTATGATCCCATTTGTGGTTTTCATGGCAAAGATACTGAATCAATTTGCCATGTTCTTTTCCAGCTCATGTTACAGATAAGGAGACTGAGGCAAAGAGGGTTAAGTGACTTACCCAGGGTCACACAGCTAGTAAGTGTCTGAAGCCAGAACTGAATTCAGGAAGATGAGTCTTGACATCCAGCCTGGCACTTTATGTACTGTGCCACCTAGTTGCCTCTCCTTTTTGAGAGTCCTTACCAATTTCTCCTTTGGTACAGCTCCCTGCTATCCAGGAATTCCAAATGAGTTTCAAGGGTCCATGCCTCTGCTGGGCCCATAGTTTACACTTCCTGATGTGTCACATACCCTGACACTATTTTACCTTGGCAAGTTTATGCTCCTTGACCATTTGTCTCTGCTTCAAATATGGCACTGTCACTCTTGCCATCAACCACTGCCAATCAAAGGGTTCATCAGCCACCATTTCAAAGGTTTATTCCTTCAGGTCATCTGGACCCCAAAAGATCACAGGGATTCCTCCTGAATAATTCTATCTTGGGATGTTTATTCACTTAAGGTCAGGAAAGAAAAAAAATATCACAAGTAACCCAGAGGAGGCCATATATTCAAGGCTGGTCCCCAGATAGTGGAAGGGTACCCTGCCCCACAACCAACTTTCTAAGCAGCTCATAATTGTCCTGATTTTCCAAAGCCAAAAGAAAGAAAAATAGTCAGTGAGTGGGTTCCTCCTTTGTTGTATCTGTGCAGTGCAAGCTCAACAGCCAAATATGGTGATTCAACCCAGATATGAGTTACCCACGTCCAAAATAATGGCCTCTTGTATCTCTCCACGTCAGTTAGAAGTAGTGAAAGGGTATCATGCTTAGGGCCAGTGGTAGAAAGGAGATTATAAATAATACATTCTGTTGTTTGATTGATTAAATAAATCCATACCATAGAATGGATTGTAGAATCCTACTGTATTATACCTTAGTTTGTAACATTACTAGTGTGAACTTATAAATGACCCTATTAGTAACTCTTCTATGAGGGTAGAAATGGATGATGCTGCCTGAAATTCAGTAAGGTTCTCCCAGGTATGAAAGGGAACAGGACTTTCTCATCACTAAGGGACTGAAAACATTCATGATATTCTCGTTGTTACTCCTTGTGCTTTTCAGGGATTCATTCAGAGGGTGTCTTAGTGCGTAGGCATTAGTTTGTTTCACTAAATATCTTCCCAGAGTTCTGTGCCAAGTTTCTGTTCCTTCTTTCTTTTCTCCTCCCTCCTGGCAATCACTTTTATATGTCACTTTTCATCACCATCCAAGGGCCTATTCACTCAAAGCAACAGCCACAAGAACAACAGAATACTGTTTGCCACAGTAATTTACTCCAAAAGAGCTATGATTTCAATCAGTGTTGATAACCCTTCCAACAATTCATATTCCAACTGTTCCTCACCTTAGTAAAGAGTCCTCCTTAGCTGCTTTGGGGTTGAAACATGTCATTATTAGTTTTATTTGACACAACAGCCTGTGAGACAGGTCCTCCCAGTATTTTTTACAGATAAAATTTATACTCAGAAAGGTCAAGAGTTACCAAAGGTCAGCTAAGAAGCAGCAGAGCTGAGACTAAAACCCAGGCCTGATTCAAAATCAAGTGTTCCTTTGACTACACAGTACTTCCTCAGGAAGCTTAGGGTGTATGGGTATTTAAGGAGGGCTACCACCTCTGGTGTGAGGGCTTGCCAATTGCTTGTCAGGGTTACACAGGCACCATTGGTGTCCACCTGTCACTCACCTCTCACCTGTGGCTCCAAGAAGCTGTAGCAAATGCAATATGATTTAACCAGGAAACCGTTAAGATAGATGGGCTAAACTAGGTTGAGGGTGCATGATTGGCCTCAAACCTGTTGGTGAGTTAGGTATTGTCTACCCCAATAATGTGAAGACTGACCTAGAGGGATGGACACATAAGAGCAATCTGTTCCAATGACCACGAAGTAGGCACCATGGAGGGCTTAGAGCTTGGTCAGACGTCAAAGATGACAAGGTCATTCACTGCATCCTGGGCCACTGACAGTTGATCAGACTTTTGTCTTGCCACTAGATTTCAATGACTGGAAGAGAGTGAGGCTGATGACTTTGTGCAACTCTGCTGCACTTAAATCAAATTTACACATAAATCAAGTCATCACCCAGTGATGTCATTAGTCTTTTTTGAAAACAACAAGAAAACAAATTTCCTGAGGTCCATTACTTCTGTTTTGAGTCAACTTTTATATTTATACTGTATACTTTCTGCGATCTGTTTATCTCTTTGTCCTTTTTTCATTTTTATTTATTTATTTTTAAATGCTTTATTAACTTCTGATTTAAATCATTCATTTCCACCAGATTTTGACTTACAAATTTTCTCCCCGATTTTCCCTTACCCATTGCCCCAAAATAGCAGTCCCACAGGATATCCCCTCCTCCAATCTGCTCTCTCCCATATTTTCTCCCATACCCCTTTGTACTTTTCCAGTGTATATCTATGCCCCAGTTCCTGTATATCTTATTTCCCAATTACATGTAAAATAGTATTAATAATAGTATATATATATATATATATATATATATATATTTGAGTATTTGATTTTAAAACTTTGAATTCCATATTCATTCCCTTCCTCTCTTGTCACCCACCCTTACTGGGAAGATAAGCAGTTCAGTATAGGTTGCACATGTGTGGCTAATGCAAAACAATAACATAGTAGATATATTGTAAAAGACTGACTATTTTTCCCTCCCTCCTATCCCACCTCCCACTTGTTCTATTCTCTACTTTGATCCTGTCCCTTTGCAAAAGTGGGTGCTTCCAACTTCCCTCCCCCCCAGCCTGCCCTCCCTTCCATCATCCCTCATCTCATCCCCTTCCCCCCCATTCTCCTGGAGGGTGAGATCCCCTATTTAGTGTGTATTTCCCTCCCTCCTCAAGCTAAATTCAATGGGAATAAGTTTGACCCATTCCCTTTTGCTTTCTTATTCTTCCCCTCCATTGTAACCATTTTCCCTTGCCTCTTCTATATGAGATAGTTTACCTCATTCTGTCTCTCCCCATCTCCTTTCAATATATTCCTCTCCAACCTCTTAATTTCACATTTTAAGTATCATCCCTTTCTGTTACCTTGGTCCTGTGAGCTCTATCTATGTATATCTGTAAACATATATACATATATTCACATATGTATTCATATGCCCATATATCCTAATAGACATATACATATATATTCCCTTCAATTACTGTGAAAAGTTTCATAACCTACAATTATTATTTTTCCATGTAGGAATGTTATTAGTTCAACTTTGATAAGTTCCTTATGATTTCTTTTCCCTGTTTACCTTCTCATCCTTCTCTTGCTTCTTGTATCTGAATGCCAAACTTTCTATTCAACTATGGTTTTTTCAGCAAGAATGCTTGAAAATCCTCTATTCCACTGAATGACCATATTTTCTCCTGAAACATGATACTCAGTTTTGCTGGGTAGGTGACTCTTGGTTTTAATCCCAGCTACTTGGACTTCCAGAATATCATATTCCAAGCCCTTCGATCCCTCAGTGTAGAAGCTGCCAGATCCTGGGTTATCCTGACTGTGTTTCCACAATATTCAAATTGTTTCTTCCTGGCTGCTTATAATATTCTCTCCTTAATCTGGGAATTCTGGAACCTGGCTATAATCTTCTTAGGAGTTTTCTTTTTGGGATCTTTTTCGGGAGGTGATCGGTAGATTCTTTCAACCTCTGTTTTGCCCTCTGGTTCTAAAGCATCAGGGCAGTTTTCTTTGAGAACTTCCTGGAGGATGATTTCTAGGTTCTTACTTTGATCATGGCTTTCAGGTAGTCCAATAATTTTTAAATTATCTCCCCCGGATCTATGTTCCAGGTCATTGGTTTTTCCCATGAGATATTTCACATTGCCTTCCATTCTTTCATTTGTTTGGATCTGTTTAACAGCATCTTGATTTCTCATAATGTCATTACCTTCCATTTGCTCCAATATAATTCTGAAGCAATGTTTCTCCTCATTGAGCTTTTGAGATTCTTTTTCCATCTGAAAAATTTGGCTTTTTAAGGCATTCTTCTCCCCATTGCTTTTTAAAGCATCTTTTGCCATTTGAGTTATTCTATTTTTTAAGCTGTGATTTTCCTCAGTCAGGCTGTTGACTCTCCTTTCATAATTTTCTTGCATTGTTCTCATTTCTCTTCCAAATTATTCTTCCACTTCTCTTATCTGCTTCTTAAGATCCTCTATGGCCTGTAACCAGCTCATATTTTCCTTAGAAGCTTTTGGTGCAGGAGTTCTGACTTCACTGTATTTCTCCTGTTCTGTGCTTTGTTACTTTGTGTCCCCAAAATAGGAGTCTAATGTTGGAATCTTCTGTCTGCTTTGTTTCCTTTGCCTGGTCATGTCACCCCTCAGTCACTTGACCCCTGGGCTTTTGGGCACCGTAGGACTCTGCCACCAGACAGGGGAGATTTCATCCCAAACACTGGGGTTTTCTCAGCTGCTGGAGGTATTAGATGGGTGCCCTCTCCGAGGCCTCCACATGCTCTGGCAAGCTGGACACACACCCAGGACCTCCACCCTAGACTGCAATCCAGATCCAAACAGGTTAAAACAAGAGTGATTACCCCTCAGACTGGTGCTTGGTCCCCCTACACTCTGCAGGCCAGGAGCTGAAACTGCCATGTGGCACTGGCTGGCTCTGCCAGCGTCTCAGCAGTTTTCTGCCCCAGGGGCAAAAGCCACACACTCCCTCTTACTGGGTCCCAATGTCCAGACTGCACTGACCTCTTACTTTGTCCTTCACATCTATGTGTTGATAAATCTGGAAATGGCCACAGCTGCTGCTGATCTGGAATCCCGCCGGCTGAGGGCTGGTCAGGCCCTCCCTGAGGCTAAAGCCTAGGCATGGGGCTGGGCTCTGCTCTCACAGTACTGCTCTGGCTGATTCCTGCCAGCCTGCTGGGCTGTCCTCAGCAGGAGGTTAGCTTCTCTGTGTCATTTTGTGGGTTCTCCAGCTCCAAAGTTTGTTCAGAGTTCCCTTTTTATGTGTTTTGGGGAAGGTGGAAGCAGGAGCCATGGGGAGGTCCTGCTTCTATTCTGCCATCTTGACTGCCCCCCCCCCCCCGTAATCTGTCCTTTTTTTTGCTCTCCCTTAATTTCTCTTCCTTTTATCTGTTGATCTGACTAATGGATCATTGATTTAAGTTCGGAAGGAATGTTTGAGGTTAAATAGTCTAACTTTCCCATTTTACAGATGAGGAAACACAAATCCTGAGAAATTAAGTGATATTCCCAAGATTACACAGATAATAAGAAGCAAAGTCAAGATATGTACCCTGGTCAGCAGACTCAAAGTCCACAAATTTTTCCCATTATGTCCTATTGAATCTTTGTTTTGGTATTGATAGTGTTTAAGATTTATTGTAATTGACAATTAATGAGAACATATCCTTCCTTGTGGATGGCAAATTGGTCAATCACATAACATGCTCTGTAATGGTCATCAGGTTTAGAGCACAGGGGGTGTTCTTGGCAAGTCCCATATCTGTATGCTAAGAGATTCTTTCAATTACATTTGGTTTCTCAGTGGTATGAAATGAAAAGTATAGTAGCTGGACTAGATGACCTCTAAGGTCCCTTCACACATTGGTCCTCTATGTTCTATATTCCATGTAGGTTAATGAGGGTGCCAAAAGTCTGGATGCTTAGAAATGACATGCTACTGTATGTAATCTGTATAAAGAGGCTCCAAATTTTTAGATGAAACTGTGGCTGTATCTCAATTGTGGAAATGAAATAAATTGAGTCAATAATCAAAATCAAAATACTTACAACTCAAGATACACACATATGGATATGTATACATGTGGATGTGTATACGTGTGCATATATATGCATATGTGTACTATGCAGGTGTGTATGTGGAATAACAAAGAAAGAACACAGATTTTTTTTCCCTTGAATGTATACAGAAAATTTCCTGAGGTCCAAATTGTACTTAGCACTACATAATCTTCAGGGCAAAGATTCACACTAGACCCTGACCTAAGGTGATATCTGCCTGTTTTCTGAGGCATAAGAATTCTGAGTACAAACCCAAAGTTTGAAGTACTCAGTGTTTCTAAGCAAGTCACTGAAAGTTAGGAACATTTGGAGATGATGTTGACAATAGACTGAATTAGTTCATTTTGTTTAAGGCATGTAATCAATCCTGGGAGGGCCTTCAGTATATTTGGCAATGATTGTGAGAGTTAAAGACGAGTTTGTTGACATGCCTTCAAAGATACAGACATGATCTCATGGGGGTGCAGCTATCCTAAAGCCAACCAGAGACACTGGACAGAGCCCAGGAAAGGGTAATGAGCACATTTAGAGAGGCCAAGCTTCAGATAGTGAGAGAGGGACCAAATAAGCATGATTTTAATGGAAAGAAGACAGGATAGAAATCATCTTGAGAGCACCATGAAATGAAGATAATAATCATTAATAATAATAATTATGTCAGTCTGTTCTTTGTAGTGGGTTCATAACGTGAACACAAGATACTATAAATCTAATTAGGAAAGGTCTGCCCTTGCCTCCTTGTTGTCTATTTGAAAAAGAACTCTCCTTTTCTGACCTCGAAGTATTTCTCCCTCTTAGTTTTAGGCCTCAGGAAGTTTATAGTCACCTGAGAGATAATGTTCACTGAGATCACCAGCTGAAGCAGAAGGAAAGCTTTTAAATTATAGAAGGGTTAAATAACAGTTAGGAGTCAGTGAAGGGTACTATTTCTAGCTCATAATCTGAAGCCCCAGTCTACTTTAGCACCCAAATAAACAGCTAATGCCCCAAAGGTATTAAGTATTTGGAACCTATCATGGGTAGAATTCCATATGCCACAATGCCATATAATGGCATATGATCATTTGGTCACTCAAAAATCAAGGTTGGGGGGGAAGTGCATTTCACGTTCTGGTTAACTACTGCTTCATTGGTATCCCTGCAATTGACATAAGCACATAAGGAAGTATATATTTACTTTTGATTCATTTCCAATAGTGAATTTCTGAGAAAACATGCAAAAGAAGCACAAGATTGGTGGGAATTAATGGGTTTGAAAAACACTGTTGGAGGGCATGCCCATGTCAAGGAGATCACAGATGTACTGGCAACGTAGGACTGTTCTATGTTGTTTTTTAAAGAACTGCATTTTCCCTAATCATCTAGAATATTTGTGACTATCTAAGCCAGGATAAGTTTAATCAAAAATACTTTGAAAGTAAATTGACTTCTGTTTGTGTGTGTTTGGTAATAAATACCTGCCAGACTGTGACAGGGGAAAGAAGTAGTGCTCAGTGCCTTAGGGCACATGTTTTCTCTACCCTCTTTTAAACACAAAGCCTTGGTTGCTGCCAGAGGCAAGATGCTGGTCGAAGAATTGATCAGGGCTCTAATCCCATTTGTCAACTTCTATGTCCATAAATTTTGGAGCTTGAGATGAGGCCAGCTTTCTAATAAGAAATTGAAAGAGCCAGGGCCATAAAACTACCATGGGTGAACCATTCCAAGACAGAAAATGAGGTGAAAAGTTTGAGAAAAAGAAAGGGCTGAAGAGAGGCAAAGTGAATCATTCTCATCTGATCTCTCTTTGAGAAGAACACATTAGAGTTTTTGAAAAGCAAGACAACAGCTTCTCTGAGGGCCACTTAGCACAATGCCTGACACATGATGCTTAATAAATTTTTTATTGAATTGAACTGATAAATACAGATATAATAAAGGTAAACGGAGAGAAGAATGAAGATGTGGAGAATTGGCAGGAAGCAAAATTCTGAACCTGAGCATAGCAAAGCAAGAGTATGCTTTGGAATTGGATTCAACCTCATTGTTGTTCAGTTGTATTTGACTGTCCATGGGATTTTCTTGGTAAAGATACCAGATTGGTTTTCCATTCCTTTCTCCAGTGGATTAAGGCTAGATTAAGTGATTTGCCCAGGGTCACACAGCTAGTATGTGTCTGAGGCTGGATTTGAACTCAGATCTTCCTGACTCCACTGAGCCACCCAGCTGCCTCAAGATTTGACCTAGGTGTTATATCATTCCAAAGGTACAATAGAGAATCATTAATATCTGATATTTATGGTGTTTTAATATTGGTAATGTGCTCTCCAACATCTCACTTGAAGTTTCCAATGACCCCCAAATTCGAACAATTCTAATGAATAGTATTTCCCAGCTATTAACTCTGTATTCCTTATGCAAGTCATATAAAAATTAGATGCTGGGAAACAGGGCACTTAACCATCTACACCCTGACCTAGTGCCTTACTGATTATGTTATGTCAGCCCTTCCCAAATCATGCTGATGAGTCTCTTTAGCGTAGAGGCTATGTGAGCTTTTAAAAGTATCTTTAAGGGTCCCTTTGCAGGAATTCACTTGTCAAAGAATTATTTCCCCCTCAGCATTTGGTGGCCAGCCCTTACTTCATAATTGTTGGAATTTGGAGGTATATACTTACTTGGTACAAAACAATCCCCCACCCCATAAAATTGGGGTGTATAGGGTGTTCAAGGATGACTAGCCTCTCTATTGTGACAACTTGCTGAGCCCTTTACAGGGCTTCTCATCCATCTTTCATGCCCAGCTATCACTCACCTTTTACCCATACCTCAAGGAAGCTGTAGCATGCACAACAGCTATACCCCTAGTAAACCACTGAGGCCAATGGGCTCATCCAGGCTAAGGGTAACCAAAAGGCCTCAAACCCATTGGTGAGTTAGGGGGGGTGTCTACCTCAAGCGTGTGAAGACTTCGCTAGCAGAATGGGGGAAGGAGGACAATTTGTTCTAATAGCCCTGAAGGTGACTAAAGCAAGCTCCCTGAAGCACTTAGAGCTTGGTCAGACATCAAAGACACCAAGGTCCACCACTGCATCCCAGGCCATCACCAGTCATCTTGACTTTTGTTTTGCCACTGGCCTTTGATGACTCTGGAAGAGAGTGAAGCTGATGGCTTTGTGCAACTCTACCTCACTTAAATCCAATTTACACACAAGTCAAGACATCACCTTATAATACCATTAATCTTCTTTGAAAATGAAGGACAAGCAATAGCAACACAAACTATTAAAACAGACACCATTATGGCCTGTGGTAGTTCATGGCTCAAATGAGAAACATCAAGAAAGTGTCGAAGGTGAAGAACATAGAAATAATCACAGAAAAGCACTATGTCAAGAAATTTTAGGAAAAGGAAGACTAGATCCATGAATGATGAAACAAACAATCAAAAAGAATTTATCTTTTTTTAAGTTTGACATAGTTTATTTATGGTCTTGTGCAAAAATTATCTTCATAGATAAACATAATCTATAGTGCCTTTTATTCCTTTTTTTTGCCAGCACCACCATTTGCTTTTGCAGTACCCCTGACTTTCTTCATTTTGTTCTAAGATTCCTTTCGCTGCTTTCTTGATTTCTTTTTCTTCTCATATAGGCCATACCTTGCAAGTCTGTGCTTTGGTTCATATTTATTTGCATAGTCAAGGAAATCATAATCATGCCAAAGCCTATTGTTTTGCCACCACCAAAATGGGTTCTGAATCCAAAGACAAAAATGATGTCTGGAGTTGTCTTATACATCTTGGCCAGTTTTTCTCAAATTTCAGTCTTGGGCACTGTGGCCTTTCCAGGATGAAGGACATCTATAACCGTCTGTTTATGCTGAAGTCTATTTGTCATGAACTTGCTGGTTCTGATGGTTACAGTGTCATTCATGGTGGCAGCCAGCTCCTTGAGCAGCCAAAAAGTATTTAACTTGGTGCAGTCACTATACTAGGCACTAAGAGTATTAAAAAGTAAGAATGAAACAATCATTGCTTGTAATAGTCATATTCTATTGGTGGAGAAAGGATGTACTTATGCAAGCGTATGCAACATATATAAGTATATATTCAATATAATATAAGCAAATATATAAAATAATGTTCTATTGAATGTTACATATAAAAATTTGGCATTATTATGTTATTTCTGAAGCATAAGTCTTAGGTCCACATTTTGTCTTATTCATCGCCTTTAAGACTCAATAGTTAGATCTGGCCATGATACTATATCGCTCTGTCCAGATGAGGTCAGAGTCCAAATTCCTCTTGATAACACAATTTATCACCACTTTGACTAAGTTTTGAATCTTACTGGTTTCATCATTGTTTTTATCACTTTGTTTTTCCTTTCTACTTTCCTGATTCTCCTATCCCAACTATCATTATTTGATTTTCTCAGTTAATCCTGCTCTAATATACTTAACTTATCCTTGTGCTTGGTTTCTTCCTTGCATGCTCCCCTTGTATCCAAGCCATTCTTTCAGCTACCCTCCTGGTTCATTGATGCTCCATTGATCTTCCATTGATGTTGCAGCATAAATTACTTTCCCAAATGACTACTGCCTAACCCCGGACTATGGCTATTAAACTCATAATAAATATCTTCCATGATTATAATTGCTAACATTTATAAAGTGTCCACTATGTGCTAGATATTATACTAAGTACTTTTTAAAAATATTATCTCATCTGTTCCTCATGAATTATTGGGGTTCCAATGTGAGTACCTAGGAAACTGGCCAAAGAAGAAAAGTTGTAACTTTACTTCCACTGAGTTGGGAGAACATTCAGAAGAGTAGAGTTTTATTTCATTTTTGATACTTAATTAAGCACTTAACTAAGACAGAAAGGCATTACGATTTGCCTCAGTGGAGGGAAAAACTACACAGATGAAATCACAGATCCCTAAAGTATTACACACTTAACTTTAAACAACAAAACCAATTAAGCATAACTATTTACATCTTCAAAATGAATTTCAATGTAAAAAAAGTCCATAATATATGTAAAATGCTTTGCAACACTTAAGGTGCCATATAAATGCCAACTATGATTAGTATTAGTTACTGCTGCTGTGCCCCTTTTTTCCCTTTGTTCACATCTGCATTTATATATGCACTGTTCCTTTTATAGGCATAGTCAGTGTGCCCCCCCATTCTTTAGGTTCTGTTTTCCTTCCTGTGCATTACTTCAGATTAGTCTTTCCAAATGTCTTTTTATTCCTCAAATCTATCATTTTAAATTGCATTAGCACACTCTATTGCATTGATGTAACACAGTTTATTAAGCCATTTACCAACTGTTGGTCAATTAGATTGTTTCCAGTTCTTAACAATCACAAATAACAGCTACATATTCATGTGATAACACTTTTAGGGCATTCCCATATAGGTTTATTGAGCCAAAAGGTATAATTATTTTGGGGTTTCTTCAAATGTAACTTCATCAAGCTTTTATTAAGCATATATATGTAAAACACTGTAGGTGCTTAGGGAGATATAATATATATATATGCATATAACATGGTCCCTTCTCTCATGAAACTTATAGTCCATTTAGAAGATACAACACAAGCAAAAAATATATAAAATTACATAATGTTTCAAAACAAATACAGTATAGAACTACAAAACAAATACCATAAGAGATTTAATGGGAAAGGCCTTACTAAATTGATTAGGGTAGATTTTATGGGTAGAATACCAAATTCATTGGGGTAGATTTCATTAAGCTGGACTTTGAAGGAGGAGTAAAAATTTGACGAATAGGCACGTTCTAGACTTGGACTGTAATGTGAACAAAAGTGCCTGATATATGAGAGTACAGTCTACTTTGAGGGGACAGAAATCAGTTCAGTTTTATTGGAGTAAAGAATGCCTGGGGAATGTAATAGGAGGTTTGACTGGAAATGTAGTGTAGCATAAGATGGTTGGTGTTCAGTTGCTTTTTAGTCATGTCTGACTCATCAAGATTCTATTGGGGGTTTTCTAAGCAAAGATACTGGAGTGGTTTGGTATTTCCTTCTCCAACTCATTTTACAGATGAAAAAACTGAGGTAAATAGGGTTAAGTGACCTGCCCAGGATCAAATAAGTAAAAAGTATCTGAGGACAGATTTGAACTCAGGAAGTTGGGTCTCCTTTACTCCAGGCCTGGCACTCTGTCTACTGTCCCACCTAGCTGCTCATCTAGCATCAGATCATGAAAGACTTTAAATTCCAAACAGAGGAAACAGAGCTAGACTCAGTAGATAATAGGAAGTTACAGAGTAGTAAGAGCAGATCAAAAGACTGCAAAGGTCATTCTGGCAATGGCATGAAAAGCTAATATACAGAAATTTTTGAAATAGTTCAAGTAGGTAGAATTCCAAAATTTGGGACTTGGGAAATGGCAAATCCCAAGACTGTGAAAGATAGCCATATCTTTGTCAAATTGAAGTAAGGTAAGGAAAAATGTTGCTGGGGTTGAGGAGTTTGAGAAATGATGTGATTGAATTGCTAGAGAGGTAGTCAGCATGCATGTTAAAGTCTCTCAGGATGATCGGGAAGCTGGAGATAGAAAGGGACACTGTAACAATGGTAAAGTTATTGAGAAAGCTGAGACAGTGAACAGAAGGCCAAAAGACAAAGGGAACAAATATGAGGAGAATATGGTATTAACTCTTAATGTGTTCTTCCAGATAGCTAGGAAGGGATTTTAGCAAATGTTAAGCATGCAAGCGAGGGGAGGTTACAGAGATAGCAAGAACACAAACAGCATTTAATTAATGATTAGCAAGTGGAACTCTAAACAAAAGGAATAAGAAATGTACAACCACTCTATATCCCATGTGAACTCTGAGTCAAGAGGACTAAAGTCTGAATTCCTCTGACCCCTTCATATGACCCTAAATTATACAATGGAGGAGAAATTGATTCAGTGTTGATTCAGTATATTCAGGGACTCAACTCAGCCCAATTCAGCAAATATTTATTAGGTGCCTATTGTGTACAAAGCACTGTGTTACATGCTAGGAAACTGAAAGAACAAAAAAGGAAGAATGCCTGACCTCAAGGAACTTATATTCTGTTGGGATAGAAGGCCAAAAAAAGAGACACCAAATATTCCAGTTTCGGGTATTTATTCTATTCTGTAGTTCATATCCTCCAGTTATTATCTCTGAATCAGAGACAATCTATCCTGAGGGAAACAGAGTTGAGGTAGCATATATTTTGGACAATGCATCATATGTAGCCTAATTATATAATTTTGAAAGCAGTTTCCAACTTTGCCTCAAGCTTTATTCCAGTGCATCCCACCTTGGCAAGGATTTACCTTAAAGACATGCCTTGATGAGAACAATTTAAAGCAATGGAGCCTCTAAGCCAGGGGTAAGGAAGCTGTGACCTCTAGGCCACAAATGGCCCTTTAGGTCCTCAAGTGTTGTCCTTTGACTGATGCCAAACTTCACAGAACAAATCTCCTTAATAAAAGAATTTGTTCTATAAAACTTTGACTCAGTTAAAAAGACACACCCAAGGACCTAGAAGGCCACATGAGGCCTCAAGGCCACAGGTTCTCCACCCCTGCCTAAGTACTTACTCTAACTTACTTATCTTCCATATGTAACTGAGAAAGGCCCAAGTCTTCTGGGAGCCTAGTCCCATGCTTCCCTTGTGGGTATTAATAGTCCTGCTGTTCAATCCATGGAGTACAAACATATACACTGAGTTTCAGAAAGATACCATTGGGAATTAGTCACAACTACAGTGCTATAAATAGTAGCAACAGAATAATTGGTAGGATACTTCCACCTTAGGGTAGTAAAAGAGAGTTAAAAGAACGGTCAGAAAGAGCCTGAAATCTCCAGATTGGTGTACCATCTTTCCATTCAAGGCCTCTTGATTTCTGGGACTATTACTATTATAATTATTATTATTGCTATTCTATTCCCAGTAAAGCAAAAATAGAAAAGGTATATCATCATATTCAGCTTCCAAAATATAATAAAATTTGCTCAGAATATAATTTAAAAGGCTTTAAGTTTACAACTTAAAAAAAAAAAGAGGTCAAGATGGAAGAGTAGAAGCAGGACCTCCCCCTGGCTCCAGCTTCCACCTTCCCCAATCCATGTAAAAAGAGGACTCTAAACAAAATTTGGAGCTGCAGAACCCAAAAAATGACAGAGAGAAGCTAACCTCCTGCTGAGGACAACCTGGCAGGGTGGCAGGAATCGGCCAGCACAGTGCTCTGAGAGCAGAGACCACCCCACCAGAGGCTGCAGGCCTGACCAGCTGTCAGCCACAGGGACTCCAGATCAGCAGCAGCTGTAGCCATTTCCAGATTTATCAACACATAGATGCGAAGGACAAAGTTAGTGGTCACTGTAGTATGGACTTTAGGATCCAGGAAGAGGGAATATGTGGCTTTTGCCCCCGGGGAGAGAAGCTGCTGAGACGCTGGCATAGCCAGCCAGTGCTACGTGGCAGCTTCAGCTCCCGGACTGCAGAATATAGGGGGACCAAGAACCAGTCTGAGGAGTAATCGCTCTTGCTTTAACCTGCTTGGATCTGGATTGCAGTTTAGGGTGGAGGTCCTGGGTTGTGTGTCCAGCTTACCAGAGCATGTGGAGACCTCAAAGAGGGCATCCATCTAATACCTCTGGCAGCTGAGAAAACCCCAGCATTTGGGACGAAAGCTCCCTTGTCTGGTGGCAGAGTCCTACGGTGCCCAAAAGCCCAGGGGTCAAGTGACTGAGGGGCGACATAACCAGGCAAAGGAAACAAAGCAGACAGAAAATTCCAACATTACACTCCTATTTGGGGGACACAAAGGATCAAAGCATGGAACAGGAGGAAGACAGTGAAGTCAGAACTCCTGCACCAAAAGTTTCTAAGGAAAATATGAGCTGGTTACAAGCCATAGAGGACCTTAAGAAGCAGATAAGAGAAAGGGAGGAAAAATTGGGAAGAGAAATGAGAAAAATGCAAGAAAATTATGAAATGAGAGTCAACAGCCTGACTGAGGAAAATCACAGCTTAAAAATACACTAACTCAAATGGCAAAACAAGATCAAAAAGGCTAAGAGAAGAATACCTTAAAAAGCCAAATTTGCCATATGGAAAAAGAATCTTAAAAG
Organism: Petaurus breviceps papuanus; assembly: GCF_028583685.1. NCBI lineage: Eukaryota > Metazoa > Chordata > Mammalia > Diprotodontia > Petauridae > Petaurus > Petaurus breviceps. Next base: position 34,012,056 of record NW_027187419.1, on the reverse strand, counting down.
CTCAATTAGGAGAATCATTTCTTCAGAATTGGACTGGAGCAAATGGAAGCTAATGACTTTATGAGAAATCAAGATGCTGTTAAACAGATCCAAACAAATGAAAGAATAGAAGGCAATGTGAAATATCTCATGGGAAAAAAAAACCCTGACCTGGAAAACAGATCCAGGAGAGATAATTTAAAAATTATTGGACTACCTGAAAGCCATGACAAAAGTAAGAACCTAGAAATCATCCTCCAGGAAGTTCTTAATGAAAACTGCCCTGATGTTTTAGAACCACAGGGCAAAATAGAGGTTGAAAGAATCCACTCATCACCTGTTGAAAAACATCCTGAAAAGGAAACTCTTAGGAATATTATAGCCAGGTTCCAGAATTCCCAGATTAAGGAGAGAATATTACAAGCAGCCAGGAAGAAACAATTTGAGTATTGTGGAAACACAATCAAGATAACCCAGGATCTGGCAGCTTCTACACTGAGGGATGGAAGAGCTTGGAATATGATATTCCAGAGGTTAAAGGAGCTGGGATTAAAACCAAGAGTCACCTACCCAGCAAAACTGAGTATCATGCTTCAGGGAAAAATATGGTCATTCAGTGGAATAGAGGACTTTCAAGCATTCTTGCTGAAAAAAATCAGAATTGAATAGAAAGTTTGACATTCAGATACAACAAGTAAGAGAAGGATGAGAAGGTAAACAGGGAAATTAAATTTATGATTTTATAATATATATAAAAGGAACTTATCAAAGTTGAACTATTAACATTCCTACATGGAAAAACAATAATTGTAACTTATGAAACTTTTCTCAGTAGTTGAAGGGAATATGTGTGTGTGTGTGCATGTGTGTGTGTATACATATGTCAATATATGAGGGTATATGGGCATATGAATACATATGTGAATGTGTGTATATATGTTTACAGTTATACATAAATAGAAGGCACAGGAACAATTTAACAGGAAGGGATGATACTTAAAAGGTGAAATTAAGAAGTGAGAGAGGTATATGAGAGGAGATGGGGAGAGACAGAATGGGGTAAATTATCTCATATAGAAGAGGCAAGGGAAAATGGTTACAATGGAGGGGAAGAACAGGAAGGCAAAAGGGAATGGGTAAACCTTATTCCCATTGAATTTGGCTGGAAGAGGGAATGAAATACACACTAAATAGGGTATCTCACCCTTCAGGAGATTGGGGGGGGGGGGGGGGGGGGGGGGGGGGAGAGGGAGGGAGGGGGGGGGGGGGGGGAGGGGAAGTTGGAAGCACCCACTTTTGAAAAGGAATGGGATCAAAGCAGAGAATAGAACAAGTGGGAGGTAGGATAGGAGGGAGGGAAATATAGTCAGTCTTTTTATAATATATCTACTATGCTATTGTTTTGCAATAGCCACACATGTACAACCTACTGAACTACCTGAAAGCCATGATCAAATTAAGAACCTAGAAATCATCCACCAGGAAGTTCTCAAAGAAAACTGCCCTGATGTTTTTAGAACTGCTTACCTTCCCAGTAAGGGTGGGTGACAAGGGAGGAAGAGAATGAATCTGGAATTCAAAGTTTTAAAATCAAATACTCATATATATATATACATATATATATATACTATTATTAATACTATTTTACATGTAATTGGGAAATAAGATATACAGGCAATGGGGCCTAGAGATCTACTGGAAAAGTCGAAAGGGGTATGGGAGAAAATATGGGAGAGAGCAGATTAGAGGAGGGGATATCCTGCGAGACTGCTATTTTTGGGGGGATGGGCAGGGGAGAAACAGGGAGAAAATTTGTAACTCAAAATCTGGTGGCAATGAATGATGTAAATCAGAAGTTGATAAAGCATTTGAAAAAAAAAGAAAACAGGGATTTAGTATGTTAGCAAATGGGAATTTAAGATGACAGTGTGTTGTCAAAAGTTCACTGTAAAAGAGAGCAAATTAGTAGGTCATTGTGTAAATCACCAAGTGAATCCTTGGTGATATGCTGCATAGCAGAGGGTAGCAACTGTCTCTTTTTTAGGAGGGAGGAAGGCAGGGCAATTGGGGTTAAGTGACTTACCCAAGGTCACACAGCTAATAAGTATGTCAAGTGTCTGAGGCTGGATTTCAACTCAGGTCCTCCTGACTCCAGGGCTGCTCTTCTATTCATCACTCCACCAACTGTACCTTAGGGTAGCGATTTTCAAAATTTTTGAAGTCATGCAACCTTAATGTAAAAAGTATAGCATAAAAGATCAATATGCCACCCATCTATAAGTTAGTAGATACCTTTTAGATTTCCCTGTACTTGAGAATTTATATGACCCCTCATCACAGTCAATAAGTGTTAGAGGCAGTATTTAACCCAGGTCACCCTGTTTCCAGTTCCAACACTTTCTGTACTGTGGAACTCCTTTAGAGTTGGCCATGGTAACATGTCTGTAATTCATAGCTACTGAGCAGGCAAAGGCTGGTAGATGGCTTGAGCTCAGTTCTAAACTGTAGTCGTCATTGTTCAGTTGTTTCTGTCACGTCCAACTCTTTGTGACATCATTTGGCGTTTTGTTTTAGCAAAGACACTGGAATGGTTTGCCAGTTTCTTCTTCAGTCCATTTAATAGATGAGGAATTGAGGCAAATAGGGTTAAGTGACTTGCTCTGGGTTTTATAGCTAATAAGTGTCTGAGGCCAGATTTGAACTAAGGAAAATGAGTCTTCCCAACTCCAGGCCTGGCACTCTATCCATTGTGCCAGTTAACTGCCCCAAACTGAACTGAACCAGGCTGGGCCAATTCCATACCCACACTAAGTCTAGCACTGATATTATGACCACACAGATTGCTGAAGGAAGAAGGGATGGACAAGCCTGGGTCAGGAAAATGGAGCAGGTTAAAATATCTGTGCTGATTAGTAATAGGATCACTTCCAGAAAACGCCACAGTGAGCCTGGGTGAGATAGAAAGACCAAGTAAAAAGAAAAGAAGGAAAGAAATTATAAGTTCTGCTTCTTATAACCTGAAATGTAAATGGTAATAAAGCATAATCTAAATCCATGTGCAGTCATCAGTGTTAACAAGAGTGACATTAAGTATTAATATGAATAAGAATAATGAAAGAGGAGGAAAAGAAAATTAAGGTGGTGTGGTTGGGGATGGACATATAAGGGGTTCTGTGATAATATATTTTTCCCCATTTTGTGGTGGGCCTTATCTGAGTCACAATAAAACAATTGATGGATGAAATATTTTTTTTGCCTGTCTATGTAGCAATATTTTATAGGATCATAGAACGTTAAGATTAGAAAGTATCTTAGCAATCATCTACTGCAAATTCCCACTTGTACTATTCGGGAACAAAAAGCTCACTGCAAAGTCTGAAAATGATAGTGTAACTTGATGATAGATAGATAAATATAGTAGACAGATAAAGAGAGAGAATTGAAATGCTGAAATAATATTCTTAAGGAAACAAAATGTGAAGAAACTTTCACAAAAAGCTGGAAATCCATCTTCACTTATAAAATATGCCACAGAATCATATCATTTCTATAGAACCCTAGGTATCAAAAAAAAAATTTGCGAAAAGATAGATGAAATACCTTTAAGGGTTGGAGTGACTAAACAAATTAAAACATTCAAAATTGTCCTACATAAGAACAGGAAGATAAGCTGGAAACAGTTTTCTGTAAGTAAGAAATACATAGAGGACATAGAGGTTTTCAGGATTTCTTTTTAATTTAAATTACTTATCTAATACATGGGGGATATAATTTTAAAGGACAATAAATCCTAATCTAGAACCTTAGTTTTGAAGAATTAACATTCATTCCTTCATTAAATGCATCCATTTGTTCATTCAATAAAAAATTCTAATATACCTATTGTTGAGTGCTTACTGTATATTCTTTAGAGAATATTCTTATTTAATATACTAAGGTGAACAATATAAAACAATAACATTTAATGTGGTACTAATTGAATTCCTTTAGTATTCAACTCCCTTTGGGTGAAGTGATGTATAAAAGATCTCACAGGATGGAATAAGAATTGTAGGAAATGCTGGGGCTCAATGGAACTGAGGTTCTCAATGTGGCTGAAATAGCAGGGCAAGATTATGTGGCCTGGGAGGTTTGAAAAGAGTCTGCTGAGTAGGTTATGTCAGAAGAAGAGTAGAGAGATGAACCACATTAGCTGAGGCATGATGGGGCCTAGGGGACCCAGGCTCTACTAGCATAGACAACATCTTCTTTGGGGATTGAGGGAGTAGGTAGGATGGCAATAACAAGAGCAGAGGATAGCCTCTAGCATTAATAAAAAACTATTCCAAACAAATTCTAGAGCAGCAGAACCCACAAAATGACAGGGTGAAACAAATTTCCAGCCCAAGACAACCAGTAAGACTGACAGGAAAGATCTATTGTACCAGTCTAAAAGAGGTGCACAGTCCAGTGCAAAATGTGCCAGCATAGGGGCAGCTAGGTAAAGCAGAGTAAAGCACCCACCCCGGAGTCAGGAAGACCCGAGTTTGGTTCTACCCTCAGACACTTAACACTCACACACACACACACACACACACACACACACACACACACACACACAAAACTAGCCGTGTAACCTTGGGCAAGTTACTTAACCCCAATTGCCCTCCAAAAAAGCAAAAAAAAAAAGTGACAGCACAGATTGGAACCCAGCAAACCTGGAGGAGGCCTCACAGGGGGCTGAGTCACTGGCCGCTGTGACAGTTTCCAGATTACTTAACCCACAAATGCCAAAGACAATTTGGTCAATAAGAAAGGTCTATTGGACCTGGGTGACAAAGCGACATGGTTGGGCTGCAGCCCTGGGGCAGCAGCAGCTACAAAGTTGACCGCTTCCAGAACTCTCAGCCTGAAGATGATGGAGGGATCAAGAGGCTGATTAAAGGGGGATTGCAGAGATCTCTTTACTGGTTCTGAGGTAGGATTTTCTTGCTTTATCTGTGCTTCAATCTGGGTCACAGTATTGTGTGGCAGTCCTGGAGTGAGGAGGAGCACTGGCATGGCAGAGCCTTTGGCAGCAGTGGAGAGGGAATCCTCCTTATGATTCTAAGGCAGAAAAGAGTGCTTCTGGTCATTCACAGACCAAAGCACAAGTCAGGAGAAAAGTAAAGACCTCTCCTTTGATCATGGATCTTCCTTAACCATGGAAGAGCTGAAAATTGACAGGTCTCTAAAAGTATCTCTGAAAACAGCTGCACAAAACCCCTGAAGCTTGGGACAGTATCACACTGGAAGCAGAGTCCTACCTTAATAAAGCATCAAAAAGTCAAGCAATTGACTGGTAAAATGAGCCAATATTGTAAAAATAACTCAGATTATAGAACCTTACTTTGGTGACAAAGAAGATCAAAATATAAGACCAGAAGAAGACAACAAAGCCAAAGTCACTATATCAAAAGGCTCGAAGAAAAATATGGCCTACTCACAGAACATGGAAACCAAATAAGAGAAGTAGAGGAAAAATTGGGAAGGGAAATTAAAATGATAACAAGAAAAATCATGAAAAATGAGTCAACAGTTTGCTAAAGAAGAGTACCCCCCCAAAAAAAACTATAACTGAAGAAAATAACACTTTTAAATAAGGTAGACCAAGGGGGAGGCTAGGTGGAACAGTGAGTAAAGCGCCAGTTCTGGAGTCAGGAGGACCCGAGTTCGGTTCTGGCCTCAGACACTTAACACCCACACAAAAAAACTAGCCATGTAACCTTGGGCAAGTTACTTAACCTCAATTGCCCTCCAAAAGGCAAAAAAAGTAGACCAATCTAAATGGCAAAAGAGGTCCAAAAAGTCAATGAGGAGAAGAATGCCTTAAAAAGTAGAATTGGCCAAATGGAAAAGGAGGTCCAAAAGCTCACTGAATAAAATAATTCCTTAAAAATTAGAATGGAGCAAATGGAAGCTAATAATCCTGTGATAAATCATGAAATTATAAAAACAGAACTGAAAGAACAAAAGAAGAGAAAAGAAGATGAAATAATTCTTTGGAAAAAAACACTGACCTGGAAAATAGATTCAGGAGAGATAATTTTAAAACTATTGGACTACCTGAAGGTACTGATAAAAAAAAAAAGCCTAGACACATCTTTCAAGAAATTATCAAGAAAAACTGTCCTAATATTCTAGAACCAGAGAGTAAAATAGAAATTGAAAGAATAAACTGATCACCTCATGAAAGAGGACCCAAAAGGAAAACTCTTAGGAATATTACATTTAAGTTCCAGAGTTCCCAGGTAAAGGAAAAAACATTGCAAGCAGCCAGAAAGAAACAATTCAAGTTTTGTGGAAATACAATCAGAATAACACAAGATTTGGCAGTTTCTACATTAAGGGATAGGGAGGGCATGTGATATGATATTCCGGAGGTTAAAGGAGCTAAGATTAAAATCAAGAATCAACTGTTCAGCAAAATCAAGTATAATCCTTTGGAGAATGGAGGGGGGGCAATGGACATTCAATGAAACAGAGGACTTTCAAGCATTCTTGATGAAAACACTATAGCTGAATAGAAAATCTGACTTTCAAATACAAAAATCAAGAGAAACATGAAAATGTAAAGAGAAAAAAGAAATCAAAAAGGACTTATCAAAGTTGAATTGTTGGGGGAAGCTAGGTGGTGCAGTGAATAGAGCACCAGCCCTGGAGGCAGGAGGACCTGAGTTCAAATCTGGCCTCAGATACTTCACACACACACACACACACACACACACACACACACACACACACACACACACTAAATAGCAATGTGATCTTGGGCAAGTCACTTAACCCCGACTGCCCTCAAAAAAAAATAAACAAATAAAGTTGAATTGTTTGCCTTCTTACATATAAAGATGATATTTGTAACTCATGAGACCTTTCTCAGTACTAGCATCATTGGAGGGAATTACATTGGAGGGAAGAAAGGAAGTGGGCAAGGAGACACCTAGGCTTGTGAGTGTTTGTTTGTGGGAAGGTCTTGGGATGGTGTTGTTTCCTACAGTGATAAGATATATTAACTTAATTATTGCTATGATGGATTCAGTTTTCTGGTGTTGCGATTCAGTCTTCTGGTGTCTGAATAAATGTTTTGTTTCTGTCTTATATATGGAGAGTCTGTTATATTTTGTGATTCAGAATTACTTATAGTCACCATTGGTGCTGTGAATATTATGTTGGTGCTACAATAGTGGGAGAAGGAGAAAGGGAGAGGGAGAATGAGGTAAGTTATCTCACATAAAAGAAGCAAGAAAGATCTTTTTACATGGAGGAGAAGAGAGGGAGGTGAGAGGGAATGAGTAAACCTTACTCTCATCAAATTTGGCTTAAGGATGGAATAACATACAAACTCAATTAGGTATGGAAATCTATCTTACCCTACAGGGAAGTAGGGGGGAAAGGGGATAAAAGAAGGAGGGATGGGAAGACAGATAGGGAGAGGTGATAATCAGAAGCAAATACTTTTGAGGAGGGACAGGGTCAAAGAAGAAAACAAAATAAATGGGGAGAACAGAATAAATGGGAGAATAGAATAAAATTGGGATAGGATGGAGGGAAATATAGTTAGTCTTTCACAACATGACTACTATGGGACTGTTTTTCATGACTACACATATATAACCTATGTCAATTTGCTTGCCTTCTCAATGAGGGTGGGTGGGGAAAGGAGAGAATGTGGAATTCAAAGCTGTAAAAACAAATGTTAAAAGTTGTTTTTACATGCAACTGGGAAATAAGACATATAGGCAATGGAGTATAGAAATCCATCTTGCCCTACAAGATAAAAGGGGTAAGGGATAAAAGAAGGTGAGGGGTGACAGAAGGTAGGGCAGATTGGGGGAAGAGGTAATCAGAATGTATATTGTCTTGGGGTGGGGAGAAAATTTGGAACTCAAAATCTGTGGAAGTGAATGTTGAAAGCTAAAAATTAATTAATTAATAAAAAATTAAAACATTCCATATTAGTCACAGTTATGAAAGAAAAAATAAATCAAAAGAAAAAAAATGAAAAAGAATAAAGTGAAAAAAATTGTTTCAACTTGCTTTCAGAGTACATCAGTTCTTTCTCTGGATGTGGACAGCATCTTCCTTCATGAGTCATTTATACTTCTGTTGGGTCACTGCATTGCTGAGAAGAGATGAGTCATTCATATTTGATCATCAATGTTGCTGATACTTTATACAATGTTTTCCTGTTTCTACTAATTTTGCTTTGCATCAGTTTGCATAAGGATTTCTAGGTTTTTCTGAAATCTGCCTGTTCATCATTTCTTATTTCACAACAGTATTCCGTTACATTCATATACCATAACTTATTTAGTCATTCCCCAGTTGATGGGCATTCTCTCAATTTCCAATATTTTGCAACTGCAGAAAGGGCTGCTCTAAATATTTTTGCACATGCATGTCCTTTTTCCTTTTTCATTATCTCTTTGGTATACAAATCTAGTACTGGTATTGTTAGATTAAAGAATATACAGAGTTTGCTTGATCTTTGGGTATAGTTTCAAATTGCTCTCCAGAATGGTTGGATCAGTTCACAACTCCACCAACAATGCATTGTTGTCCCAATTTTACTACATCCTCTCCAACATTTAACATTTTCCTTTTTTATCATATTAGACACTCTCCTAGGTGTGAGGTGGTATCACAGAGTTGTTTTAATTTGTATTTCTCTAATCAAGAGTGACTTAGAGCACTTCTTCATATAGAAGGAATATCATATGTCAAAGTTATAGATAACTTTGATTTCCTCATCTGAAAACTGCCTGTTCATATTCTCTAACCATTTATAAATTGGGGAATGCCCTGTATATTTTTTTAAATGTTATTTAATTCACTATATATTTGACAAATGAGTATTAGGGATACTTGCTATGAAGAGTGTTTCATAGCTTTCTGTTTTCCTTCTAATCTTGGTTGCATTGGTTTTATTTGTGCAACTGTTTTTAATATAATAAAATAAAATTATATATTTTACATTTTATAATGCTCTCTATATTGCTTGGTCATAAATTTGTAACTCACTTTACTTTTAAGAATTTGAATGCTAGAAGATGGCTGAGGAGAAGCACGACCTCCCAGCAACTCCAGCTTCCACTTTCCCCAATCCATGTAAAAGGGGACTCTAAACAAACTTTGGAGCTGCAGAACCCACAAAATGACACAGAGAACCTAACCTCCCACTGAGGACAGCCTGACAGGCTGGCAGCAAGTGTCCAGCTCAGTGCTCTGGGAGCCCAGCCCAGCCAAGCCCCATGCCAAGGCTTTAGCCCCAGGGCAGGCCTGACCAGCCATTGGCTAGAGGGACCTCAGATCAGCAGCATCTGTGGCCGTTTCCAGATTTGTCAACAAATAGATGCGAAGGACAAAGTGAGAGGTCAGTGCAGTCTGGACTTTGGGACCCAGTAAGTGGGAGTGCATGGCTTTTGCCCCTGGGGCAAGAAGCCACTGAGACACCAGCACAGCCAGCCAGCACCATGTGGCAGCTTCAGCTCCTGGCCTGCAGAATGTAGGGGGACCAAGCACCAGTCTGAGGGTAATCTCTCTTGCTTTAACCTGCTTGGATCTGAGTTGCAGTCTAGGGTGGAGGTCTTGGGGTGTGTGTCCAGCTTGCCAGAGCGTGTGGAGACCTCAGAGAGGGCACCCATTTAATACCTCTGGCAGCTGAAAAACCCCAGTGTTTGGGAAGAAAGTTCCCCTGTCTGGTGGCAGAGTCCTAATGTGGCCAAAAGCCCAGGGGTCAAGTGACTGAGGGGCGACATGACCAGGCAAAGGAAACAAAGCAGACAGAAGATTCCAACATTGCACTCCTATTTTGGGGACAAGAAGGACCAAAGCATGGAACAGGAGGAAGACAGTGAAGTCAGAACTCCTGCACCAAAAGCTTCTAAGGAAAATATGAGCTGGTTACAGGCCATAGAGGACCTTAAGAAGCAGATAAGAGAAATGGAGGAAAAATTGGGAAGAGAAAAAGAGAAATGAGAAGAATGTAAGAAAATTACAAAATGAGAGTCAACAGCCTGACTGAGGAAAATAACATCTTAAAAAATAGACTAACTCAAATGGCAAAAGAAGCTCAAAAAGGCAATGAGGAGAAGAATGCCTTAAAAAGCTGAATTTGTCAGATGGAAAAAGAATCTCAAAAGCTCAATGAGGAGAATCATTTCTTCAGAATTAGACTGGAGCAAATGGAAGCTAATGACTTTATGAGAAATCAAGATGCTGTTAAACAGATCCAAACAAATGAAAGAATAGAAGGCAATGTGAAATATCTCATGGGAAAAACCACTGACCTGGAAAATAGATCCAGGGGAGATAATTTTAAAATTATTGGACTACCCAAAATCCATGATTCAAGTAAGAACCTAGAAATCATCCACCAGGAAGTTCTTAAAGAAAACTGCCCTGATGTTTTAGAACCAGAGGGCAAAACAGAGGTTGAAAGAATCTACCAATCACCTCCTGAAAAAGATCCCAAAAAGAAAACTCCTAAGAAGTTTATAGCCAAGTTCCGGAATTCCCAGATTAAGGAGAGAATATTACAAGCAGCCAGGAAGAAACAATTTGAATATTGTGGAAACACAATCAGGATAACCCAGGATCTGGCAGCTTCTACACTGAGGGATTGAAGGACTTGGAATATGATATTCCGGAGATCCAAGGAGCTGGGATTAAAACCAAGAGTCACCTACCCAGCAAAACTGTGTATAATGTTTCAGGGGAAATTATGGTCATTCAGTGGAATAGAGGACTTTTAAGCATTCTTGCTGAAAAAAAAACAGAGTTGAATAGAAAATTTGACATTTAGATATAAGAAGCAAGAGAAGCATGAGAAGGTAAACAGGGAAAAGAAATCATAAGGAACTTATCAAAGTTGAACCATTAACATTCCTACATAGAAAAACAATAATTGTAACTTATGATAGAAGGGAGGACAGATTGGGTGAGAGGGTAGTTAGTAGCAACACTTTTTGAAAAGCGACAGGGTCAAAGGAGAAAACAGAATAAGTGAGGGGTGGGATAGGAGGGAGGGAAATATAGTAAGTCTTTCACAGTATAACTACTATGGAAATGTTTTGCATAATGACACATGTACAATCTATATTGAATTGCTTGTCTTCCCAGTGGGTGTGGGTGAGGAGGGAAGAAGGGAAAGAATCTGGAAATCAGCGTTTTAAAAGCAAAAGTTAAAAAAAATATATTTTTTACATACAACTGGGAAATAAGATATACAGGCACTGGGGTATAAAAATCCTTGCCTTATTAGAAAGTCTGGGGGGATGGGGGAGGATATAAGAGAGATCAGATTGGGGGAAATGGCATTCAGTAGGTTTGTTATCTTGGGGTGGGGGTAGGTGAGATACAGGGGAAAAATGTGTAACTCAAAATCTTGTGGAAATGAATTTTGAAAACTTAAATTTTTAAAAAGGAAGGAAGGGAGGGAGGGAGGGAGGGAGGGAGAGAGAAAGAGAGAGAGAGAGAGAGA
>NW_027187419.1:33990928-33998428 GCF_028583685.1 Petaurus breviceps papuanus | reverse complement strand
CCCTTAAAAAAAAAAGAGCAGGGAAAGAATTAGAATGCATCGGGTACTGTTGCCTCTGGAAACAAGTTAAATTATTGTTCTTATAACTAGGAGTTGCTGAGGATAAACTCCCCTCTAATCTCCTCACAGAGAATGGAAAGCAAGAAAATTTAAAAGAGGAAAAAGGCTAGACAAACCAAAAGGTAGGATCTACCTCTGAGATATCACCTGTTCTCTTCATGTGAATAGCCACCACCCTATTTCACAGCCTCATCACTTCTTGCCTAGACTATTGCAATAGTCTTCTCCTTGGTCCCTCTTTCAAGTCTCTACCTACTCTGACACATCCTTCCTATATCCCCTAAAGTGATTTTCCTGCAGTGTAGATCTGACCATGTCATCAGCTTATCCAATAAAACCTACTGGCCTACTATTACCTTTAGAATCAAACATAAAATCTTTGATTTGGAATTCAAAACTCTTTGCAACCTGGCCTCTTCCCATCTTTGCTTTATTCCCTTCCAAGAACTCTGCCTATAGTGGCCAGCTTACTGTTCTTCACACAGGACACCACATCTCTCATCTTCCCGTCTTTGTTGTGGCTGCCCCTTCCAGCCCTTCTAATGGTGTCCATCTTCATCTCTCTCTTATCAGCCCTTGACTTCCTTCAGTACAAGCTCAAATGCTACCTCCTCCAGGGAGCCTTCCTGTTCTCCCCCAACGGGTGTAGCCTCCCATCCGTTCATATACATGTTGTTGCCCTGTTGGTACATGCACCCTTAGAGAACAGGGACTATTTTTTGCCTTTCTTTTGATAGCTAGTGTTTAGCACAGTTATCACACAAAATAAGACTCTTAATAGGTGTTTACTGACTGATTGATTAATAATATAGAGTTGTTTTTTTATTTGGTTTCATTTTTTTTTTCCAATTTCAGATATCCTATATATGATTCTAAGATCAAATCAAAGCGTGGTATCAACCATGACTTACAAGTAGGGTGAAAACTGAATTTTAGGTGAAATGAATGAAAGAGCTCATCATCTCTTAAATCACAGTAGTATCCCATCACAATCATATACCACAGCTTGTTCGGCCATTCCCCAAATGACAGGCATCCCTGCAATTTCCAATTCTTTGCCATCACAAAGAGAGCTGCTATAAATATTTTAGAAAATATAGGGTTTTCCCCCTTTTTTGGCATAAAGAGTCGATAAATAGAAATATGTATAGAATTTATATACTGAATAATTTTACAGATATTTATATCTATGTACATATCTATATTTGTGTCTAATGGTATCTATCTCTAGGGCAAGGGGAAGTGAGGGGGGAGTAAGAAAAAAAAACAAAGGTGACATGATAACTTTATTATATATTTTAAGGAAATAGCAAGTCATCCATAATAGATTTGAAGTTTCATGTGCAATCATCTTCTTTTAATTCTATTGTGTTTTTGGAAATGCTTGTATTATCTCATAAATTAAAAATAAAATTTTAAAAAGAAATTAATAAAAAAGAGATGGTTTGCTGAAATCTCCAAGACAACAGAATGATTGGACATGGCTTAATACCAGCTTTTCAGTTATTTATATTCTTTTTCCCCTCCCTTCCATATAACCAAAAAAAGAGGAAAAAGAAAAAAATCAGGAAAACTAATAAACACAATAAAAATATCTGAAAATATATGTAATGTCCCATATCCATGGACTTCTTGCCTTTGAAAAAGAATGGAGAGAAGTGTTTTCTCATTTCTCCTCTGGGACTATGCTTATTGTTAGTAATTTTTACAAAATTCATTTTTGATTCCTTTGTGATCATTATTCTTTCAAATCCCATTATTGTGGTCATTGTGTATATTGTTTTACTGACTCTCCTTATTTTGTTCTACATCTCTTCATGTAAGTCTTTATTTTCTTTACTTTTCATCATATTCATTTTTTCTTACAACAGACTGATATCTTATTATATTCATGTACCACAATTTAGTTAGCCATTCCCTAAACAAGGGGCATCTACTTTATCTCCAATGCCTTGCTACTAATGAAATTAAAACCAAAAGAGTAATGCTATAAATATTCTGGTATATATGGAGACTTTCTTTTTGACATTGACTTCATTGGGGCAGATTTTTTTTTTCTGATTGTGAAAAGTAACTATATGTTGTAGTTCATAGAATACTGGTTAACCCTGATGTCAGAAACACCAGTTCATATCAGGACCTCAGACATTTACTACGAGTGTGACCCTGGGAAAGTCTCTTAGATCTCTCTCAAACCCAGTTTTCCCATCTATAAAGTAGGAATCGTATCTATTTGGCGGGGCTATTATAAAGATCAAGTGAAATATTTGTAAATCTCTATGTAAATGCTAGGTTTATTATTATCATCATTGCTATTATTACTTTGCGAAGGACTTTCACTTTTTCGAGCTATTCAATCCAGACCTGCTCTCATGTCATGAAATATAAAGGAATGTTTGAATGTGTTTGCCCCATTCAGACTGCTCAAAATAATTTTATCATGTTCTAATCAGTGCTATTATGGAAAGATAAGTGGCAACTATAAATATTTCAGCTTGTATTTTAAGCAATTACAAAGGTCATCACAATATTTTATCTTGAATAATTTTTGTCCTTATCTCCAATGATGTTCCCCTAAGAGAGCTAGTCCTAAATCAAAGCAAAAGAGGCAGGTTCCTCTGTGTGCATGCAAAGTGTATGTGTATGTATGTGTGTACATGTGTGAGAGAGAAAAAGATAGACGGAAACAACAACTGAGAGTGACAGAGATAGATAGATAGACAGACAGATGAACAGACAGGCAGATAGATACATGAAAGGGACTGTGGAAAGGTTACTCTTGTCCAAAATATCGTATTCAGTGTAGTTCTTTAGTGCCTGAATTTCTACCATTTGAGATTCCATTGATTTAAAATATGTTACAGCAGAATATCCCCTTGGTTTTGGAGTCAGGAGACTTGAGTTCTAGTCCTAGCCATATCACTAACTGTTTGCAAATCACTCGATTCATTTACACTGCAGTTTTCTGATCTGTAAAATCAAGGGATTGAACTAAATTGTGATCCCACTTATCTCTAAGATTTTTTTATCAATCAAATGCTGTCTCTAGTTACCACCTTGTTCTCCTTAATGGAAACACTGACATTTATACATGTGTCGTCTTATATTTGAGTTTTATAAGAAACCTATGATATATTTTATATGTGTATATACTTTAATGATCTATACATATATGTATACATAGTTTTATGGTGTTTATTTGTATTCATTTTATACATGAGGAAAATGACTCAGAGAGTCATAGTCAAACATGATTATACAGCTAGTTAATTGTCAAAGGAAGAATTTTAAGCTAGATATTCCTATCTCCAAGTCTAACACTCTAAACACTGGGACATATTAACCCAAGATCTAGCATTAACACCTCAACATGGATTATTACATTGGGTGCTTATCTCTAATATTACCCAAAGTGGATGGGATACTGGAGATAATGTTCAGATGGGGAGGAGAAAGAGAGAATGTGTCCAGGTGAGCATCAACAGTTCTCAGATGGATGTAGAAAGGGTTAAGTGGAAAAACATAAAAAAATCAAAATTTTACAGATAGTTATGAAGAAATGTCTTCCTTTTTCTGTGAGTGGGTGGAGATTTGTTAAGATGAAAAGATTAGGTGGGCCTGGGCTGGGGCTCCAAACACTGAGTCTCTTTCCTGCCTAGAATGCCTATCCTCTTGGCTGTGTCTGCTATCTATTCAGAATCCCTACCGTTTCAAGGTTATGTGTAATCATGCAAGAGATTACCTCAAAGAACAGGCTTATGACAAAAAAAAAGTGGGCCTTTGAGAAAACTATAAGAATTATTTGGGGAAATGAAATACCACTAGAAGTTTCTGAAAACTGAAAGGATAAGATAAAATATAAAAGTGTCTCTTCAGAGATGTGAAAATACAATAGAACTATTCCTATGAAATCTGCACCTCCACTTTTAACAACTTCAATCCAAAATGCTAGACCTGAGTTTGCATTCTTATGCCGAGATGGATGATAGAGATACAGACACAGCAGGAGAACATTTCTAACTCAAGTTTGTTCTTCAGCTGAAGTGTTTTAAAGAATCATTTTGAAATTTTTTTCCCTTAAGCTGAACTTCTTTCATGCCCCTGTCACCCTCATTCAAAGCAATAAAAGTTGAGTCAACTAAAGGAGAAATGTGCAGGCATTGCATTCTTTATTGAAGACAATGCACTTCTTTTCTTGCTAAAATCTCATAATGTGGTATCCACTCAAAGGAAGGCCTCTCTTATGTCTCTGCCCCTACTATGTCATGGATGGCAAGGTAGGAAAAAGCTTGTACAGCTTTTCTACAGTAAGATGGCTCTGCCTGTGCCTAATATAATGCCAATAACTCTCTCATTTCATAAAATTTCTTCCTTTCTTCCCTTCTGATTTCTGTCTCTAGAGGAAAGATGGAAGAGGTTCATTGAGGGAGAAAAGTATAATGGCGTCCCTATCCTTCAACAGTACTGTTCCTAAGTCCCTTCTCACTTTCCATAAAATATATGAGTGATTAGACAGTGATATATAGCTGCCTGGACTCTATATAGCACTGAAAATATGACTGAAAGAATCAAATACAACTCTAGGTTTATATGTAAAAGAGCAATCAAGTTTAGAGTTGAGAAGACCAGTGACAAACTAGTCTACTGGCTGTCTCTGAGGGAAGTATGGGGAAGTAGAGAGAATTTCTCTCTCCTTTTCTAGCTCATCTCTAAGGTGACTATGCAAATTTAGGAGATCCCAAGGTCTCATTAGAAGCCCCAAGGATGATTGCTGTCATTGTGTGTTCAGTGGTTACTAAAATCTATAAGAGAGTCCACAAGAGCTGGAAGCAGTAATCACAAGTGTTGGGAAATGATTGAGCATCCCCCTTGAGATGGACTGACCAGGAAGTGACATTATAAGCATTTCACAGTCTAGAAATATTATTGGTCAGTAGCTAGAATCTTACCCTCCCCTACTTCCAAGGAGAAAAGAGGGGAGAGAGTACCAGTAGAAGAGGACTGGCAACCTGGCACATCAGAAGAGTGATTGGTTGATCCAGCAATTGGAACAGTGGGAGATCAGTTCATCTCATCACTGTAATGAATGACCTGTCTACCACTAATGCAACATCCTACTGCAAATTTCATGAAAATTTTTTGAAGGGTGGAAAGGGCAAGAGTTAGGAAGTACCCCTTTGCCATACATGTTCTCCATAGAAATACTTCGTTCGGCTTTTCTCCCTAGCTTGGTGCCAGGTTCTGCTGCTTAAGTCACATCCCTGAAACAAGATGGTAAAGGTTGGAGTCAATGGATTTGGCCGTATTGGGCGCCTGGTGACCAGGGCTGCATTCACCTCAGGTGGAGTAGACATTGTGGCCATCAATGACCCCTTCACTGACCTCAACTACATGGTTTATATGTTTCAATATGATTCCACTCATGGCAAATTCAAGGGCACTCTCAAGGCTGAGAATGGGAAGCTGGTGATCAATAGAAAAGCCATTACCATCTTCCAGGAATGGGATCCCACCAATATTAAATGGGGAGATGCTGGAGCCAAGTATGTTGTAGAGTCCACTGGAGTCTTTCCCACCATGGAAAAGGCTGGGGCTCACTTGAAGGGTGGAGCCAAGAGGGTCATCATCTCTGCCCCTTCTGCTGATGCCCCAATGTTCATGATGGGAGTGAACCATGAGAAATATGATAATTCCCTTAAGATTGTCAGTAATGCTTCCTGTACCACCAACTGCTTGGCACCCTTGACCAAGGTCATTCATGACAACTTTGGCATTGTGGAAGGACTCATGACTACAGTCCATGCCATTACTGCTACCCAGAAGACAGTAGATGGCCCCTCTGGTAAACTGTGGCGTGATGGGCGTGGTGCTGCCCAAAACATCATCCCTGCTTCCACTGGTGCTGCTAAGGCTGTAGGCAAGGTTATTCCTGAGCTGAATGGGAAGCTCACAGGCATGGCCTTCCATGTTCCTACTCCCAATGTATCTGTTGTGGATCTGAACTGCTGCCTGGAGAAACCTGCCATATATGATGATATCAAGAAAGTGGTGAAGCAAGCATCAGAGGGACCCTTGAAGGGCATCTTGGGCTACACAGAGGACCAGGTTGTATCCTGTGACTTCAACAGCAACACTCACTCTTCTACCTTTGACGCTGGTGCTGGTATTGCCCTCAATGACCATTTTGTCAAGCTCATTTCCTGGTATGACAATGAGTATGGTTATAGCAACAGTGTAGTAGACCTCATGGTCTACATGGCCTCCAAGGAGTAAAGTGGAAAGCCATGGATCTTCATCCCCAGCCAAAAAGAGGAAATCCACCACTGGGGAGCCCACATTCCTAACCTGTGTTCCTATACTAGGGATCCCATGTCCCATCCACCTCCTTGTTCCAAAGCACCCCTGTAGTAGGGGGAAGAAGCCTAGAGTCCTGTATTGTGTACCATCAATAAAGTCAACATATTCAGTGTAAAAAAAAAAAGAAATACTTCAATATCATTGCTACTTAAACTGGCATCTACTCACTTTGTGGTCATTGTGTGTGCAAGGGAAGAGAGTATAGTCAATTTGGGAAGAATGTTTTTGTAATTGTTATTCTCATCATATTGTGTCAATACTTTTGCTAAAAGTTAATTGAAATTTTACTGATTGATAAAGAAGAGCACACTAGAGGGGGTTCAGGAGTAACAACACTAGAAACACCATGGACTCAGGATAAAACCTAGAGGGTTGTAATCTATAACCTCTACTAGGTCTCAATCTGCTTAGAAGAAAACAGGTAGAGAGCCTGGAGGAGCTGTACAATTCACTTGTTTCTCCCATTTGCTAAAGTCTTCTGTTCCTTTAATTACCCCCTGCTGTAAGGGTTATGGGATTTAAAGATTTCCCATGCCCCATGGACATGCTGACATAGCAGAGCAAGAGAAAGCGGAAAGCGAGAGAAAGTGAAAAGCCGAGCTAACGGTCCTGCGGTTGGCGGTTGGCGGCAGTTGCGGTTGCGGTTGCGGCAGCAGCAGAGGCAGCGGCTGCGCGAAGCCCCTTTTTGGGGGAAATAAACTTTTTTTTTTTGAGTTAGGACTGCTAAGGACTTTCTGCTAAGGACTCCTGCTGAGGACTGCCAGGGGCCGGAGCTGCTGGGAGCGCGCTTCCAGGACGCTGGGTGGTTGCTGTGAGTGGGGAGAGGAGGACCTTTGCCTGAGGTAGCCTGTTCTGTTTTAAAGGCTTGAAAATGTGGGTGCTTTCTACTTTATCTATCTGTGCCAATATCATAACTACTCTGATGGCTTTCACTTTCTGGTTTTGGGACTCAGTCTTTTGGTATCTTAATAAATTTTCTAGTTTATTTCCCCAAATGGCAAACCTGATGTATTTTGTGATGGATAATTATATCAGCATATTTGTAATCTCTATAGGCATTGTGAATATGGCATTGCTGATACA
>NW_027187419.1:33964857-33990918 GCF_028583685.1 Petaurus breviceps papuanus | reverse complement strand
ATATTTGTAATCTCTATAGGCATTGTGAATATGGCATTGCTGATACACCTGCCCAACATAAGAAACCATCAGGGAGAAACTTTGAGCCATGTGTAGTATTAGTCAATAAGTCAACAAACGTGTACAGTCAATACTCAGTTTTAGTGGAGGTAACATTCTTAGAAGAAGGCACAAAAGTAAAAATGTCTAGTGTTGATACATTGAACCTATGGGAAATAGAAGGTTAGGTTGTAATGAGCAACAAACCTATAATTTTTCACTGGATATTGCTGAAAACACACTTTTCTGCATGTAATTCTTTATGATAAAACATTAATTCTGATAATATGTACTTTTTCTAACACAGTAAACATGAAATAACTAAAAGTATGGAAAACATTTTTTTTCTTGCTACTAATTCCCTGGAGTTCTGTAATCTTTTGTTCTAACATCTCAATAAATAATTTATTTTTTTTATTTTTTAAATTTATTCATTTACTTGAAGTTTACAACATTCAATTCCACCATCCATTGAGTTTCAAATTTTCTCCCCCTTTCTCTACTACCCCTTCCCCCGCCCATGGTGTCATACAATCAAATATAGGATCTACAAATACCTTCACATTAAACATTAGTTAAGTTGTAAAGAAGGATTATAACCAATGAGGTGAACAGTGAGAAAGAAGAAACAAAACAAAACAAAAAGAGAGCAAGTAGTTTGCTTCAATCTGCATTCAGACTCTGTAGTTTTTTCTCTGGATGTGGATATCCCTTTCCATCATGAGTCTTTTGGAGTTGTCTTGTAAATTTGTATTGCTGAGAGGAGTCCAGTCTATCAAAGTCAAGTCGTCACTCATAGGATGTATCTGTAATTGTGTACAAAGTTCTGGTTCTGCTCTTGTCATTAAGCATCAGTTTATAAAATCTCCAGATTATCGTGAATTCCATTTGCTCTTCATTTCTTATAGCACAATAGTATTCCATTACATTCATATACCACAACTTGTTTAGCCATTCCTCAATTGATGGACATTCCCTTGATTTCCAATTCTTTGCCATCACAAAAAGAGTTGCTATAAATATTTTTTGTATATACGGGTCCTTTTTCTACTTATATGAACTCTTTGGAATACAGTCCTAGAAGTGGCATTTCTGGGTCAAAGGATATGCACTTATTTATAGCCCTTTGGGTATATTTCCAGATTGCTCTCTAGAATGGTTGAATCAGTTCCTCCACCAACAATGCATTAGTGTTCCAATTTTTCCACATCCTCTCTAGCATTTATCATTTTCCTGGTTTGTCATCTTAGCCAATTTGACTGGTGAGATGTGGTATCTCAGAGTTGTTTTGATTTTCAGTTCTCTAATCACTAGTGATTTAGAGAATTTTTTTATATGCTTATAGATATCTTTAATTTCTTCCTCTGAAAACTGCCTGTTCATATCCTTTGACCATTTATCAATTGGGAAATGACTTGTATTCTTATAGATTTGACTCAATTCTCTTTATATTTTAGAAATGAGGCCTTTATTGGAGATACTGTTTATAAAAATTCTTTCCCAATTTCCCACTTCCCTCTTAATCTTGGTTACATTACCTTTATTTGTACAGAAAGTTTTCAATTTAATGTAATCAAAATTATCCATTTTGCATTTCAAAATGCTCTCTAATTCTAGTTTGGTCATAAAACCTTCACTTCTCCATAAATCTGACAGGTAAACTATTCCTTGCTCTCCCAGATTGCTTACAGTATCAGCCTTTATATTTAGACCATGCACCCATTTAGATTTTATTTTGGTCTACGATGTAAGATAATATGGTCTATGCCCAGTTTCTGCCATACTATTTTCCAGTTTTCCCAGGAAATTTTTTCAAATAGTGAACTCTTATCTCAGAAACTGGGGTCTTTGGGTTTATCAAACAGAAAATTGCTATAATCATTGACTGCTGTGTCTCATGTACCTAATCTATTCCACTGATCCACTGCTCTATTCCTCAGCCAGTACCAAGTTGTTTTGATGACTGCTGCTTTATAATACAGATTAAAAGCTGCCAGGGCTAGGCCATCTTCCCTAGCATTTCTTTTCATTAATTCCCTTGATATTCTCTGTAAATAATTTTTAATTGATTTCAGACAATACTATACAGTGATAAACCTCTCTATGTTGGCTGTCCTTTGAAAACTAAGGGAAAGATTGTTGGGACTTGTCACTGCTATAGGAAAATGCCAAGACTGGAGAGATCTCAACATCACCTCGAATCCTTCAAATGCACAGTGAGCTCCTTACTCTACAGCACTAAAATAAAGAATACCAGTGGAGCATCTAGCATGATCCCCACTATACCACAAACTTAGGTGTGTTGCACCTCTCTTGTTTTTCTCTACTACACATGTCTATAAATAAGCCTGGTTGCCAACGTGAAAGTGAAAGTGAAGTTACTAATAAAATCACACAAATGCTTGAAGTCACAAAAGTTAAACATGCAAATATGAGGATTGATCCTATTAAGTTTTACATATCCTTCACTGAGTTAGATTCCAGAGACACTTAGAAAAAAACAAAATAGCCTTTAAAGTCAAAAAGTTTACCTTCTATTGAAAGAAACAAAGTGTTATAAAACATATGCAAAGTAAATAATACAAGATGGTTTCAATAGTTTCAAGTCTCCAGCTGAGATATGAAAAAAGAGGGATTCTAAACAACAAATATGAGGAGAGTTCCAGGCATCAGGGTCAGCCTGTGCAAAGCAGAGAGGTAGGAAATGGAGTGAGAATCATGGAAGCCTCAGGCCAGTGTGGCTGTACCATAGAGTCCATAAATGGAAATACTGATAAGATATGTGTAATAAGTTCAAAAATATACTAGGGTCAGATTGTGAAAGGTCTTAAATGACAATAAGAGAGTTTGGATTTGATTCTAAAGCTAATTAGGAACTAGCACTTTGAGGAACAGTGACACAAGCAGACCGTTACTTAAAGAATATCACTTTGGTAGATATTTTGAGCATGCGTTGGAGAGGGGACAGGAAAGAGATGAAACAGGAGACTATTTCAAAGTTCAAGGGAGATATGATTAGAGTCAGAATGAGGCTGAGGGCCATGAAAGTGGGAGAATGGGACAAATTCAAAAAATATCTTGGAAGTAAAATTGACAACAGGTGACAACTGCCTGTATATTATTTTAGGGATTCAAATCTGGGTGACTGAAAGAGTGGTAATTCTCCTAACAGCCTAAATGAAATTCAGAATGGTTAGGGGAAGAAAGATACCGAGTATGCTTTTATACTGGTTGAGTCTAAACTGCCTAGGGCAGCTATGTGGTGCAGTGGATAAAGTCCTAATCTTAGAGTCAGGAAGATTCATTTTCCTGAGTTCAAATTTGGTCTCAGATACTTACTAGCTGTGGGATCCTGAGCAAGTCATTTAATCCTGTTTGCCTCAGTTTCCCCTTCTATAAAATGAGCTAGAGAAGGAAATGGCAAATAGTTCCAGTATCCCTGCCAAGAAAATCCCAAATGGGGTCATGAAGAGTCAGGCATGACTGAAAACAACTGAATAACAATAACAACTAATTAAAAATGGCAGTTGATGATACAAGACTACAGTTCAAGAGATAGAGCTTGACCATATAAATCTCAGTCATTTGCATAGAGCTGATAATTGAACCTATCCAAATTGATGAGATAAGTGAGAGCCAATGTAGCTGGAACATAAAAGTGGGCTCTGGAAAAACCTTTGGGGTCACTCATACTTGGTGGGAAGGGGGAGGTGGGACTAAAGGTGACAATCCAGAAAAGGAGACTGAGAGTCGTCAGACTTGGCAATGTAATACTATCATAGAATGCCTCATTATAGCACATTTTTTATAATAACAGATCAAATAATGTGCTAGTTAGTGTTTCTCACAAAGCCATAGAAAACCTATAGAAACAAGCATGACTTATGTCCCATCACTCAACTTAGGTGGCACAATAGAGCACTTGGTCTGGAATAACAATAACCTGAGTTCAAATATGGCCTCAGATATTTACTAGCTGAGTGATGCTGAAAAAGTCCCTCTGCTTACCTCAAGTTTTTATAGGTTCACATACTTCCCAGAGTGGTTGTGAGGATCAAATGAGATTATTTGTAAATCACTTAGCACAGGGCCTGGCACACAGTAGGCGTTTAATAAATGCTTTTTTTCCCCTTCCTCCTCCATGTGTTGGGATATCAATGTATTGTTAATTGCTCTTGGCTGGTAGTGGAAATAATGCTGTACAGAGACTATCCTTTTGAATCCTATTTCTGGAAGTTAGGGATTGATACTGATCCAGTTGCTTAAATTTGACTAAATTTAGGGACCATAGAGGTACCTTACCAGCCTCATGGACAAATTTGCAGAAATCCCACCAAGAAGGGACATTCATGTATTTTGGTGACATAGAGGAGACGTTCCAGGCTACATGGAGTTTTTGGCGAACTTATATGCAAATGGGATCAATGCTACTGGCTCTCCTATAATCCAGGAAAGAAAAAAGAATCCCTGAAAGGGGAGGATTAAGGGTATTTCTGTTAGAAAAGATCCAAATCTTAAATGAGTCTCTATGTGTATGCAGAGTAAATTGGGACATAAACAGCCTCCAGAAGGATAAGGCCCTCAGTCTGGCATTTCACTAGAATCATAAAGAACAGTTGCAATTAGTGGCTGATCAAGAGATGCCATTTTTTAAAATGTTGTTATCTGTTTTTACATCACAGTCATGTCCAGATAAACGCATCCCATCCCCACCCCTTGTATTAAAAATAAGAAAAGTAATAAAGTGAAACTCATGAACTCAGAGACACATCTGTGGGTGTATATAATATTCAGTCTCTATAGTCCCCTAATTCTCCAAGGATCTTAGACCTGAGCTGAAAGGGAACTCATAAAGCATCTAATTCTCTTGTTTTATATGAGAGGAAACTGAGATCCAGAGAAATTAATTGAACTTCTCCTATGATCATATAAGTGACAAGTGTCAGAGGCAGGATCTGAACCCACATCTACCTCTTTCTTAGGGAATGATAACCAATCACTTACCATTGAAAAAGTGAAGGGCCTTCCACCTTTCTACATATGTTTCTACTCTGAATTCTTATGATTTAGAGTCCTAGGTATCCTAAGATGGAACTCCGTTCCTTACCTACCACTTCCTATACCCTCGTATCTGTTCATTTCAGCCCCATCCCTATCCTACTCTACCCTTCCATTGTGCTCTCTTGGGGCCTTATTCTTTAGTTAACAAGTTCCCCAAGAAAAGACTTTGTATAGTTTTGCATTCATTTTATAGCTGTTATTTCACCATCACCACCACCATAGAATATAAACTCCTCAAGAGCAAATGTATGTTTCATTTGTGATACCAGTATCTATCATAGTGCTTGGCACATCAAAGGTATTTAAGAAATGTTAGTGGAATTGAATGGTATCCCCAAAATGGGCACTTTGTGTCACAAGAACCACTGAAATAATATCACAGGATCATAGGCATAAGAGTTAGAAGGTACCTTAAAGGCCATCTAGTTCATGGAGAACCTGAAGTTTATAAAGGTTATGTGACTTGTAAGACTATGACTTAATAAATATCAGCAGTGGGATTTGATTACAGGTCCTTTGACTCTAGTTAGTGTCCTTTCCACTCTACCATGCTGTCTTCCAAAAAGACAATTGCATTGGTTACATTTTCCCCTATTTAGTTTTTCTTATTCTCCCTCTCCATTTCCCATCTGGATCCATCTTCCACATAAGGTTCCACAGATGGGAGTCTTTACCCACACCTACCTCCATCACTGCCCACTCTTACCCTGCCCCCACTGTGCTAGACAAGCTGGGTACCACTTCACCAACAATATTCTAAGATGAGAGAATTCAAATGGCATCTTAAGCAACGTGGGAAGAATCTTTCTTTTAGAATGGGGTCATCTCATACAAAAGGAGGGAGGTGAAATTTTAAGAGCTTTGCTTTAAAAGGCCCATTCACTATATGATTTGAAATATGTCAAAATATTTTTATGGGTGGAGGAAGGAAGAGAGAATATAATCCCTTCATTAAAAAACAGAGAAGAGCTGGGTGCTTAAAATCATTCAAGAAACTAATATACTGTACAGATATGAGATCATAGAAAAATGAAATGACATGAGATACACTGGAAGGATAGTTAGTCAATGTCAGGTTACCCTTTGGCAAACCTGTAGCTTTTCTGGGAGTAGGGGTTCATTTTTATATTTTTTCAAGTGTGAAAGATATTAATGGAGAACTCTCTCATTACATATGTGTGTAATCATATATGTATATATGTGTGTATGTATATTAATATATGTGTATACATATATCTATACATGAATGTGTGGATATAAATACATTTTTAAACATAAAAAGACAGTTCAGCCTCATAAAAATTTAACAATACAAATAACCCTAACCATGTCCCTAATGCCTATGCACTTATCTCATCAAACTGGAAAAGTACAAACATATATTGTGCTTTTCTTATTCATGTTTCTTTTTCTAACATTGATTTACTCACTCTACCATCAGTCAGCATAATTACTCAAGTCCAGATACACTGAGATACATAGATATCCTAGCAAATTTTGCTTTCTAAAATATAAGTACACAATGCAGTAGACTAATATAAAAATTATGTTTTATTAAAAATCATTTGGAGGTATATTATCTCATCTTCATGACCTATGCACGGTATCTGACACATTAATAAATGCTATTTGACAGACAAACCGAACAAGTTTAGTAATTATTATTATATAGCATTCAGTTTTGGAATTTGTTGTTATTGTTATTCTTTCCATTTATATTGTTGTAGGCATTATTGCTTTCCTGGTTCTCTTTACTTCACTCTGAATAAGTTCATATGTCTTTCCATTATTTTATAAATTCTCCATGCCTTTTCATGCAATGATATTCCATTATACTAATGTATCACAATTTATTTATCCAGTCTCCCGGTGCTGGACTTCTATTTTATTGCTATTTCTTTGCTACTACAAAATATAGTACTATAAATATTTAACTATATATAGAGACTTTTCTTTCTGTCTATAAACTCTGGTATACATGCCTACCATAAGTATTTCTGAGTCGCTGAGGAGAAGCATTTTAGTCATTTAGCTAGCACAACTCCAAAATGCTTTCTGAAATGGTTGAATCAATTTACAGCTCCATCAATAGCATTGGAGTATATCCCTCTTCCCACAACCCTTCCCCTCCACCTCCATCAATTCTTTCTATCTGTTGTCATCCTTGTAAAATGTTGGGATTTGAGGCAAAACATCAAAGTCATTTTGAATTTCATTTCTCATATTATTAGTGAGTTGGAACATTTTTTCACATATTTTTTTAAAAAATTCAATTCTTTTGAGAACAGTTAGTTCATATACTTTGGCCACTTATCCAATGCAGTGTGACTCTTGATCTTCTGTATTTATGTTGTTTTCCCATCTATCTGGGACACCAAGGCCTTACCAGAAATACTGAATGTCCTCCAATAAACACTGTCTCTTCTTATAATGGCTACATTAATTGTGTTAGTTCAAAAGTTTTTCAATTTCTCATCACTGAAGTTACCTACATCACCTTTTGTGGTCTCTTTTTTTCCCCTTGCTTGGTTAGGAATTCTTTCCAGAAAAAGCAATGAAAGGTGTATGATCTGGTTTTCTTCTAATAACTTTCTAATGGTGCAACCTTTGATATCCATGTCATGTCTATTTTGAGTTTCTCATGGTATACAATATAAAGTGTTGTTCTGAAGCAGTGGTGTCAAATTCAAATAGATATGAAAGTCACTGACCTATAAATAAGATTCCCTGTGGGCCACATATTGACATGGCAAAACATATATTAACATTATATATATTCTACTGTATTTTCATTTATTTTGTTAAATATTGACGAATTACATTTCAATATCAGTTAGCCCCACTTGGGGCCACATAGGACAGGAGGGCCGTGTTTTTGACACCTCTGGTCTAAATTTATTTTCTTTCAAAGTGCATTCCCATGTTCCCAGAAGTTTTTGACAAAGAGCAAGTTTTCTCCAAACTTATGCTTTCTAGCTCATCAAATATGGAGTTGCTGAGTTAGTTTGTGATTCTTCTTCATCTAGCCTGTTCCACTGGTCTACCTTTCTATTTTTTAAATAATTCCAAGTATTTTTAATGACTACTTTTTATAGTGTAATTTGAGGTCTAAGACAGTTATTCCCTATTCATTGCTATTTTTATTTTCCCTGTGAGATTCTTTGAGTTCCTAGACCTTTTGTTCTTCCCAATGAATCTTACTGTTATTTAGTCTAGTTCTATATAATATCCCTTTGGCAGTTTGATTGGTATAACACTAAATGTGTAAATTAATTTAAGTAATTTTTTCATTTATATCATATTGTCACAGCCATAACACAAGCAATGAATATATTGCCAATTATTTAATTCCCCCTTTATTTCTTTAAAGGATACTTTTTAATAATATTTATGCTCAGTTGCCCCTTGGTATATTGGCTCCTGATCTATTGATCAACAAACATGCATTGAGTACTTACTATGTGACAGACACTCTGAGAGAGAGACAGAGAGATACAGCATTTTATAATTCTATTCAATGGAATTTACTCTATTATTTTCTCCTTTATTTTGTTATTATTATATAGAAATGCTATTAATGTAGAATTATAAGGGGTGTTTCCATAGTTCAATGGGGTGCTCAGGGAGGACTAGCACATCTTATGTAAGGGCTTGCCAAGTACTTTTCAGGGCTGCTCATCTGATGTTATCCTAATAAAGCTGCCCCCAGCCCCAATATTCTAACTTCATTATAGGCCTGGCCCCATGGAACAGCAGGCCCACTGTACCTCCTTAACCCTCCCACCCACCCCCTCGCCAATATCCTAACTTCACATATATCTCACTGCTCACTGGAAAGACAGGTGTGTCCCTGAACTCTTAGTTTCCACAGAAACAGCAGGTGTGTGCATGTGATGGGAACCTAGCTACTTACTGACTCTACCTGGTCGCTGCCCCCAGACCCATTCCCACAGAAACACGTGTGTTCTTGTATTCAATCACAATCACATCATCCATCTAGCCCAAGACAGGACCACAGTACCTAACTCTCTGTCTTAACCAGACAGGACCACAATAGCTAGGCAGTTGTAGGGCAGAATGACCAGAATGTTTAACCACCGAACCATAGATGGGACCCCTCCTCCATTACCTAATCCCTTAAGAAACTCCTCCTGCCTTCTTAATATTAATGATATTCTTCTATTCTATGTAAATTTCTGTTGTGTAATTGCATCTTTACCCTGTAAAATCCACCTTGCTTTCTCTAAAGTTGCTCTCTCCTGTTGGAATTTAGCCTGCTTCATGAGAGACATCAATTTAAATAAATGCCTATACTTGGATTAGAGGTGGTTTGACTCTGAATTCTTTGAGATGGTTCCACCACAACACATCATGAAACCCCAAAAGTTTTGGGGTGGGTAGAGACCCCACCGCAATGGTTTTTGGCATCCCTGAGTTTAAACTGTAACACATCCACCTTTGGTGTCTACCTGTAATCCAACTCTCATCTATACCTCCAAGAAGCTGTGTAACATGCCACATAAAACCCAGTTAAACTGTCTCTGAAGAAGGCTAAATCAGACTGAGGGTAACCGACAGGCATCAAATTCGTTGGTGAGTCAACATCAGGATGTCTACCCCACACATATGAAAACTTCCCCTAGTAGAATGGGCAGATGAGAACAATTTATCCCAATGGTCATGAATGTGGCAGAAGCAGGTGCTATGGAGTGCTAAGAGCTTGATCAGATATCAAGCCTAACATGACTTTCATGTTGCCACTGGATTTCAATAACTCTGAAAGAGACAGTGAGGTTGATGACTGCCTCATTTAAATCCAATTCTTATACAAGTGAACACATCATCCAAGGATGTCATTGACCCTCTTCACACAACAACAAAATTCAATTAAGTACTTTTCTTATAACATCAGGATGCAGGAGTGAATGAATTATTTTCCCCATTTAATAAATAAAGTGGATTTACTTGCCATCCACATACTGCTAGTAGGTCTCAGTCAGGAATCAATATGTAGTCCTCTCTCAATTAAGCACTGTTTCCAATGTAACAAAACACTTTCTTTAGAACACAATTATCTTATAGCTATGTTCAGGCAATGAACTAGTACAAGGTTACTGGAGCTTTTGGGATGGGGTGTTGAGGAAGTCCTTCTCAGACTAACCCCACTATCTTGCCCATTCTTGGTTGAGCTGATAGTCCCCGTTGCTGTTAAATTCTTTTTCTGGGGTTCCCACAAAAGCACATCCCACCCTTCCAAAACTTTGCTCTTGGTTTGGGTACCCATGACTCATGGAATGTCCAGAATTAGTTTGAGACTCTCATAGGAATCAGTGATTTGCAATTCTAGACCCCCAAACATAAGAATGTGAAAACTTTCTCCTCTCTGGATTTTCATGATACTACTATTTCCTCAAGCCTATCTAACCACTACTTCTCAGTTTTCTTTTCTGGAGACTCATCAGTATCATGTTTTCTAACTCTGGGTGTTCTCCAAGGCAGTGTACTGAGACATTCCTTTTCTATTTATATTCTCTCACTGGGTGACCTCATCAGCACTATGGGTTTAATTATCACCTTTATATAGATAACTCCAAGATTTAAATACACAGTCTTAGTTTCTCTCCTGAGCTACAGTTTTATATTACCAGCTACATACTAGATATTTTAAATAGATGTTTGATGAGACAAGCATCTCAAATTCAATATATTTAAAACTGAGCTCATTATTGTTTACCCCAGTCTACTCTTCTTCTGAATCTCTAATAAGCGTGGTACCATCCTTCCAGTCACCTAGATGTACAATCTCTGAGTTTTCCTCAACTCCTAGGTCTCCCACATTTCATATATGAAATCAGTTGCCAAATCATGTCAATTCTAACATTTCAAAAGCTCTCAAAATGCCCTTCCCATCCCCTTTTTCTCCACTCCTCTGCCGTAATTCAAGCTGCCATCGTGCCCTAACTGGCCTACTTCAATAGTCTCCTGATTTCTCCTCGGCCTCAAGTCTCTTTCCTCCCTAATTTATCCTCCAAACATCTACCAAAGGTTTTCCTAACTCTGACCATGTCTCCCCACTATTTATTAAATTTCAGTGACCCTTTATTGTGTATAGAATTTTCTATAAAATCAAATATAAACTTCACTTGATATTTAAAACTCTTTCCAAACTGGACCCATCCTACCTTTATATATTTATTCCAATTTATTTCCCAACATACATTCTGTAGTTTAACCAAACTTGTCTTGTCTCTATTATTCAAACAAATAAGTAGACAGACAGACAGACAACATAGATATGCTGAGGATAGAGGGGGGAGGAGGTATTGACACACCGGAGGGAATATTTCCTTTGACCTTTCTCCTTCCCCTTGAGGAACACAACACAATCACTAATCACTATACCTTTGCATAGGTATTCATATCAAGAATGTACTCCCTTCTAAATGCTACCTCTTGTAATTTTTATTTCCTTCAAGCCTCCTGAAGAACCTTTTTTTTTTGCTTTTTGCAGGGCAATTGGGGTTAAGTGACTTGCCCAAGGTCACACAGCTAGTTTGTGTGTGTGTGTGTGTGTGTGTGTGTGTGTGTGTGTGTGTTAAATGTCTGAGGCCAAATTTGAACTCAGGTCCTCCTGACTCCACGGCCGGTGCTCCATTCACTGTACCACCTAACTGCCTCCTGAAGCACCATTTTTTAAGTGGTCACTGAGGCCTTTTCCTGACATCCTCCCACTCCAGAATACCTTGTATCTGTTTTGCATGTGTTTTGTATCTATCTATATTGTATGGATTGTTTCCTATCATTTCAATGTAAGCTCCTTGAAGGCAAAGGCCTTACCATATTGGTTTGTTACCCCCAACCCCTACTTTACTGCCTGGTGCATAGTCTCCTTAGGTCATTCCCCGAATGACTGAACCAATCCAGAGCTCCAGCAGTAGAGTGCTTATTGACTGACTGATTGGTTGGAAGGTTGTGTCTACTTCTTTGTCTCCTTAGCACTGGGCAGCATGCCCTATAAAGAGCAAACAATCAATGAATGCTTGTCAGTGATTACAGAGGTTGACATGTTTTCTGTCAAATAAATAATCCATGCACTCCCTATTATTATTCACTGGAGGGAGGGAGGGGAGCAGGGTGGAGAGCTGATTATGCTTCCTTATACGTGGTATTCATAATACCATGACTGACAAATGCCTTCCTCTCACATCTCGTGTTTTTACCTTTGAAAAACATTTTCCCCTGCTACCTCTTTTCATATTATCACCTCTATCTAGCTTAACTCTGGCCCTCCCCAAGCCTATTCTTCCTCTATCCCTACTTTCCACTATAGATAGTCTTCTACTGTTATAAAAAGGTGCCCTTTTCATCTTACATTCCCTCCATCTTCCTGAATTCACCGAAACCAAGCTTTCTTGTAAAGTTACCACATCTCTTGGCATCCCCGCTTCCTTCTCTGGTCTCTCTTAACAACACAGGACCAGAGGAAATATGCTCCTTGTCAGTTATGCTCCCTGCCAATTTCAGAATCTTTGTCTGCATCCATCATCTAGTAATCACCTCTCCAATTTTGAAACCCACTATAGCCTACTCCATCCCCTTATTATTAGTTACTTCATCCCCTCATTCTGCAAGTCTTTCATTCTTCCTCTCTTACAATAAGTTTAGTTCCTGTCTGTCAGGTTTCTTTTCTAATCCAACACTATTCTAGTTTGAACAGACTGATCTCCCAATTTATAAACTAACTTCAATGCTGATAACCTTGACCTTCAGCCCTTCATCACCTGTCTCCTTCCTAACTTTTTCGTTTTCTTACATTTTCCTCTTCTGCACATACTCTAAGATCAGTGACACACTGTTTCTTGCACAGGATACTCCTCAATGCCAGGTCCTAGATTCCCAGGTTTCCTTTGAGTTTTAGCTAAAATTCTACTTTCTACTAGAAGCCATTCCCCAACTTTCTTAATGTAAGTGCCTTCCCTCTGAAATTACTTACAATCTACCCTATACATATCTTGTATGTAAATAGTTGTTTAAATATGATCTCCTCCACTAAATTATGAGCTCCTTGGGGGTAGAATATTTTTACATTTCTTTTTATCTTCAATAACGGTACTTACCACAGTGACTGGCACACAGTAAGTGCTAATAAATGTTGATTGACAAATAAGAGTGTTATATATTAGGATGATACCCCCACCCCTTCACTCCCAGTAATCAACTGAATTTGTCTCAAGAGTCAGAAATCCTTGTTTGGGCCCTTTCTGGGAGAGTCACTGACAAAATTACTGCATTTGAGTTCTATTCCTCACCATATCATTAACTAATGTAATAAACCAGAGTTCTTTAGTGAGATGATTTCAAGGTTATACTAGACAGGAAGATATGCAATATTGAGAACTGTGTTTAAATTCCTGAGGTCAGAAAAAATAAAAATTGAAAATAAATAAATAAAAATTGAAAAAAAAATTGAAAAGTTTTTAAAAAATCCTGAGGTCAGGGTTTAAATCTTGTCTTTGTGACAAAGAAGTGGTCTAACTTTAATGGTATGACAGAGAAATCCTGATCTTTGACTGCAGGCCCTGGGACTTTAGTCCTGCATCTGTCCCTTACTAGTCACATGACCATGAGCACACAACTTCCCCTTTAGGTTCCTTCATCTGTAAAATGATAGCTTTGAGCTAAATAGTCCTTCCAGCTCTTATGGTTTTAGTCTCAATGTTTTTCAGTGTCTCAGAATCCAGAATTCTTAATAGAACTGAGTATCATAGCAAGGATTACTTTTATATTCCCTTTATGAAGCAGATCATATATAATAAGCCTCCATTTACAACTAAAAATTGGGCAAAAAATTATATATAAGATGTGAGTTTGATAGAGTTAATAAGAATGATTGTTATATATAGATACATATATATATACATGCATATGTATCTGTGTATATTTGTATACACACATATGCATATAGATATATTTACATACACAAATATTTATTTTTAAAGATTATAAAGTACTTAAATCCATCACCTTATTTGAGCAAAAAAAGAAATTCTGATGTTCCCATTCACATCAGTCCTTGGTAGGTTCTGATAGTCATTTATAAAGTCGTGGGACAATTGGATTTAGAGCTAGGACGGATTTTAAAGATTAATCTCCTCATTTTAGAGAATAAAAACAAAGTCCAGATAAGGAGATTTGCCCAAGGCCATAGAGGAAATAAGTACCAGAGTCAAAATGTAGACCCTGTGTCTCAGATACCAAGTCCTCTGCTTGACTACCTGTGTGACCTTGGCCAGTGAGTGGCAAATCCAGGATTCAGACCTGGCTCTTCTGACTCCAAATTCAGAACTCCTTCCACTGAGCCATGCTGCCTCCCTTAGGCTAACGAAGGGTTATATTTAACCCATTTATCTGTCATTTCACATTGACTTTTGAAGAATTCTGCTTTCTAACTCTGTGTTTTAACCTCTGAAAACCACAGTTCCAACCTGAGGGGAAAAACTATTTCAGTCTCTACTCTAGAATAATTCTGCTAGCTAAGGGAACCAGAGGCAACTTGAGATTTACTGATTGACTTGACTTCATAAAGAATGTATTAGTTGCCTCCTCCTGCTTTTCAACCTGATTACACTTAACAAGTACTTGCCAATGGAATGTTATTTTTCACCAGGAAGTGTAGCTTCTTAAATGCCCTATAAAATTCTATTTTTGAAATGCCTTTTCATTCTTCACGGTCTTCAATTCACTAGTGATGAGGATAGAAAGACAAACAAAATAAATCTTGAGTCAAATAGTCCTTGAGTTCATTCTATTGACAAGTTTGATGGGACCAGGGCACACATTATAGAACATATACATAGATGGAGTTATGAGGATGAAAGTCAAGGGGCAGCTAGGTGGCGCAGTGAGTAAAACACCGGCCTGGAATCAGGAAGACCTGAGGTCGGTTCAGGCCTCAGACACTTAACACCCACACAAAAAAACTAGCTGTGTCACCTTGGGCAAGTTACTTAACCCCAATCGCCCTCCAAAAGGAAAAAAAAAAAGGATGCAAGTTAAAAAGGGAGAGTAAGAGCTAACTACTAGGTAGATCAACAAACACTGGCACTTTACTTCAGCCTTCTTATACTCTCTTTCATCTGACTTCTATTGTCTTGTGGAAATATTTTCTATTTTTCCTCTACTAATATCTTATTATATGAAAACTTCTTTTAATAATGCCAAGTTTCTCACTGACACAAAGGCTCCTCTTTTTAACAACATATTCTTTTGGTGATGGCTCATGGCTATCAGACTTGGAATGGTAGAGTTTGAGAAGAATTTAAAATGAAGATGACCCAACGTCATTATTACTTCCAAATTAGAGAGGAGAAAGATGGGCTGCAAACAAGTTAAGTGTCTTGATCAAGGTGGGAATCAGAAGCACAGGTCTTCTTAAACAAAACACAGAATTCATTTGCTTTCCTAATTCTATCAAAATTCCTCTAGTGTTAGGTGGCTTAGTTCAAGTATTTCAATACATTAAAATAGTCATCAAAAGGAATTTTAAATAAGTATCTCAATCTCTTAAGTGGGTTAGCACTCACGAGGAATCCCAGAGTCACAGAATATTAGAGTAAAAGTGACCTTGGCTATACCTGACCCATATCCAGGGGGAAAGAAATCATTTCTATGATACCACTGACAATACATTTTCTAACCTTTGCTTGAAGACCTCCAGAGAGATGGAAATGACTATCATTTTATTTTGCAATAGCTCATATTTTTAAGAAGTTGCTGAGGTTTCCTCTAACACCAAGTCTAACTTTGCTCCTACAACTCGAACTCTGGCTTCGAGTTCTGCTTTCTGAGACCAACAAAAATGAGTTTAATCCCACTTATTACTTTGGTGAATAGACCAAGTATTATAGTTGGTAAAATATATATATATATATATATTACATACATGTGTGCATATAATATATGTAATACAAATAATGTGCATGCATATAGCAATACATGTATACATTGTTTATATACATGCACGAAATATACAAACACACATTGTATATATGTATGTATGAGTGCATGAAATGTCTTGCTCCAGTAAATTTTTAATTTATTCTGTATGTTTCTGTATCCCTTAGATAGCCATGCCTTAGACCCTTAGTAGAGACATCCCCAAGCACTAAAAGTGAATTCTTTAGTCATCTATTTTAACCCCTTTATTTCATATGGGGAAAGTTAAGCAACTTGGCATGTATAGTCACTATTGTGACTTGACTTGAGATCAAAAGGTAGTATGCATCAGACACATGATTTGGAACCATTTGTTTCCTGAGCTAATGTTCTTTACCTTACCCTATACTGTTTTCATAAATTGCATTAACCAAGAAAACTCATAAGCTTCTGGTGATAAACCTCTCTTGGATTAGTCTTTAAAATACTCTAGCTCCCAGGGTCTCTATTTGATGATTTTCCCACCTGGAAACTACCAGCTGCTGGTGGTACAATCCTGATTGAACCTTTGAAAACCCAGGCTCAATTCCATGAAAAGATGAGGTATTAAAGAAGGACTATAATAAAAGGGACTCAGAGATCAACCCCACACAAATTCACCCAAAGGCATGGGTTGCTCTATTACATGCAGAAACCGACTTTCTGAAAAGTTGTATTTTTAAATGAGCCAACTTCAGGTAATTTCATTCCCTAACAGACCCAACAGGACAGGCATTATGGATAGGCAAAGTAGGACAGTGCTCACGTTGCCTTCTCTGAGAAGTGATGAGAAGGCCCTCTTGACCATTGTAATAATACAGTGGAAAGAACAGGAGATGTCACAGAAGCATAGAATCTTATATAAAGACTTGGAGAGGATCTTAGAAGACATCTAGTTCAATATCATTTTTAAAATGAGGAAACTGAGGCACAGGGGTTTTAAGCAAGTAGTAGATTCAAACCTAAGTTCTCTGACTCCAAACCCTGAGCCATTTCCACTATACCATAATTTCTCAACTACCAAATCAGAGGACATGGACTGAAATCCCAGCTCTGTTACTTATTTCCTGTGTGACTGTGCACAAATCATTGAAACTTTCTTTACCTCAGTTTCTCCTCTGTATATTGAAAGGAATGGAGTGAGTCATCTCTAAGTTGTTGTTTTTTTTCCATCTCTAGATCTATGGTTATAGGAAAATATTTTCTCAGCTTCCCTGGTAAAGAGATGCCTAAAATTGTTGCTCCTTGAAATTCAATCATTTGGAAAAACAAATAGTCGATCAACACATTAAGCTAATTGCTACTGATATGTTAGAGTCTTGTGGCCATCCTTTCTTGCAGAAGGTCTGTTTTAGTATCTTGATGTCACAGTATTTATGGAAGGAGAGTAGTTAAGGGAGGAAATGGGAAAGCCAAAAATTGGGGAAAAGATAGAAACATCTTAAGTATACCCAAATGAGTACCCATTGATTGGGAAATAATAATACAAACTACAGTATATAAAAAGAACAGACTATTTTCACACTGGAAGAAACAAAAAGTAGGAATTCAGAGAAACATGGGAAAATGTACAAAATGATGCAAAGAAAAGAAAACAGAATCAAGAAGAAAATATGAATAACAATGAAAACTTTAAAGGAAAATAATACTAAAAAGTAGCTAAATTCACTATTAAATGCAATGACCAATCTTGTTCCTAGAAAACAGATGATAAAACATATCTTCCTTCTCTGAAACAGAAAATTGGGGGCTGTAAATATGGAAAATTGAACAAAACATCAGATGTCATTGCTGTACTGGTCAAATTTGCTAAATCATATTTTTTTCATTTGTCACAAGGGAAACCTATGAGAGGTGGGGAATATATTTGGAAAGAATGGTATTAGAGTTTGTTTTTTTTTAATGTATCAACAAAAAATAAAGAAATTTTTTAAATAGATTAAATAGTTTTGATTTTTAAAGGGACAAAGTAGGTAAATCAAGGGAATAATACAGGGCTGGCCTTCATTCTGGATAATTGAAGAATTACTCTAGTAATTCATCCACAAATTCATCCATATAAAACACAATTTCTCTGACTTTACTCACCTTGCTGCAATATCTAAAACTTGATTTTGCTCCTCACTCCTTAAAAAATATGCTTTCAAAAAACTGCTTTTAAAACTACATGAGAGGGGTGGCTAGGTGGCACAGTGAATAGAGCATTAGCCCTGGAGTCAGGAAGACCTGAGTACAAATTCGACCTCAGATACTTAACACTTACTAGCCATGTGAACTTGGGCAAGTCACTTAACCCCAACTGCCCTGCCTTCCCCCCAGGGGAAAAAAAAAACACTACATGAAAACTGAGAGACACTAGGGAAAAGTGTCAAGCAAATAAAGTTTTCTATCTTGACTGTGGCCTCTTTCTAGCAGCTCTCAAAGAAATTTTATTATGTCAGCTTACTGGGAGGTTGACTCTCTAGCAGGAAGATGGCAGACTAATGAATCTGGTTATCTGACAGATTTTGAGATTAATACACAAAGTTCAAAGCTATTTGTTCTTTAGTCAATGGGTTTTCTAATAGGAAATATTTCTTTTCTACCACCTGGAAGGTTTCCCATGGTCTCCAATTTAGATCTGGGCTTTCCTGTGCATTGGCAAAAAGAAGAAAAATGTAAAGTTCTAAAATCACATTAAAGTATATGAAAGTTTCCAGAGTCACTCAGCTAATCTACATTACTTGAAAAGAATAGCTTCTCTTTAGGTGTTTAGGTTTTTCTCTTACCTCTGTGATTATTATTTTGCTTTTCTTTTATAACGGTTGATCATTTTCCATCTCATCTGCTATGTAATTATTGCAACTTGATGGAATCTCTTTAAACTTAATTTTTGAAGACACTCTTTTGAAAAAGACCCATTTTTTTAATACATTCATCACATATTTAAGAGCCAGGAACTCTTAAGTTTTCAGTCATGTCATTCATTCTCTGAACATACAAGGATGGTTACATCGGTATTCATTTTCACAGTTTTTATCAAAATGAAAGGATTATTCTCTGGTCAACTTAATTACTGTATTTCAGTCTCAAGAGAAAATTGCCCAATTTTTACTTTTGATGGTGAGCCATCAAAGTCAGAAACCAGCTTTAATCACATTACCTGATCTTGCTGTTCTTCCTTTTTTTGACAAATCCACTAATTGAATGCTCATGAGAACATTAATTCAAGCTCCATCCCTTTCTCCAAGGTGTTCTCCCAATCTTGATGCTGAAGATTGGAAGTGGTAGGACCTAGAGCCATGTTATCGGTGGTTAAGATCTTAAAAAGCCTTCATTAGTACCAGGAACAACATGAAACTTCAGATCTTTTCTTTGGTGGATTCATTCAGAAGAAGACCTCTAATCCACACCAGAATCTGGTAGAAGTATAAATGCTGAATTGGCCCTAGAACTAACTTGCTCTTCTGAATAATCTTGATATTAGTTCATAGATACCCATGGCATACACTATGTCCTAAATATGTGCTAGAACCAAATAAGAATACATGTTCAGACTCAGGCCAACATGGAAATTGTCCTTGACTATACATATTCATTACAAAGATTTTGGTTTTCTTTTTTTTTTCCCCAGTGGGAGAGAGTGGTGAGAAACATAAAAAAAAAACGAATTCTAGGTCATATTAAAAAACTCTAATACAAACAATGCATTTGTCATAGCAGGAATAAAGTCTATAGGGCCTAGTGTAAGTTTTCAAACAAAAAAAAATTTTGTTTTCAAAATGTTTTCATATTTTCTTACTAAGTTTTCATCATTTTATTTTTCTTCCATTTTTTTTAACTCCAGCCTCAATACATCTTTCATACTGTGTAATCAAGCTACATGTAATCAAAAACATCCCCAAGACACCCCTTTCCTGAACGACTCTCCCTTTTTTCCCTTCACCTTGCTTTAGAATTCAAAGTGTTCCTTCAGGATTGAGCTAGGAAGGTTTGAGGTTAGACCCTGTTACATCAGTCAGAGCTTTCATAAGATGGCTTTATAGTTGCAACATAAGCCTAATTTATTTACAAGAAAGGGTCATGTCAAGAGATACTGTCACTATCCCTCTTCCCCAAACAGTTTAGGTTAACCCAGTTACTATTGATTTCTAGTGGCCTCTCTATCATTAGACAGAATTCACTAGTGTTTGTCTTATTTCATTACTTAGACCATGTATTTCTTAAGAAACCAGTTTTTCCTATTCTTTTTCAATTCACAGTGATGTTTACAACACCTTCAAAATTAGTATCATCTGTGTAACTAATTATCATTCTCACCTTCCTTCTTCAAAATGATAATTGAGGCATTGAGGTGGTCAAACAAAATCAGACAGTAACACTGACCTCTGAAGTTTTTCCTTTAAGCTCCATCACCAAACTCAGCGCCTCCCATTTCTCATTATCTCCTGGTTTACATCTTTTAGACAGCTTTCTATCCTTCTGACAAGCCCCATAGAAAGCCAGTTTGCATTAATTTTTTTCTGTGTTTTCATAAATGTGAAAAGAGGAACACTGTATGTAAACAATGCAGAAGATGCAGAGACCAAACAAATGTACAATAAAGCAACAGTATTAAGGTCAGGGAAATATTTAGACCTTAAGGATGTGAGTGGCAAACAGCATATTTTTCC
Organism: Petaurus breviceps papuanus; assembly: GCF_028583685.1. Lineage (NCBI taxonomy): Eukaryota > Metazoa > Chordata > Mammalia > Diprotodontia > Petauridae > Petaurus > Petaurus breviceps. The sequence goes on along the minus strand of NW_027187419.1, from coordinate 33,970,192 downwards.
AGTTTGCCTAAGGCAAAGAAACCCTAGGGACTGTGCTATCTGCAGAGATCAGCAAAGATCACTGGGCTAAGCACTGGCCCATCTTACTATTATGAAACTAAGTTCTTCTGATAAAAAAAAAAGCAGTTTTACATGGTAAGTAGTTTTCCTTCCTGCCCACAGCTTCCCTCTTTCTTGGCAATTGTTTTCCATTTATCTCTATATGACAGCAGTAACTTCCACCAAAAATAAAGAAGAGGAATGGCATTGTACCTATTTGGAAGAAATGGTCATTTGTATCTTGCAAATACTTATTTTCTAATCTTCTTACTCTATTAGGGCCAAAGATTTATTTTGCAGCAAAACATTCCTGCATCCTATCGAACTTTCTTTGATCTCATCCTCCCTTTGTCTCCTATATAAACTCTCACCTCCAGACCAAAAAATCTACTTATTGTTTGGTGAATGTACCAAATGGGTTTTTACTATGAGGACTTTGTTGCCACCTCCACTTGGGATACTTTTCCCTTCTTTCTCTCATTCATACTCTTCCTTCTAGACCCAGCTCATCACGTTGGGTGAAGCCTTCCTTGACAACACTAGCCCATACCAACATAATGTAGACTCACCAACCAGTGTACCAAGAAAGAAATTAATTATTTTTTGATGCATGGATTCTGTTATCCCTTTTTGTAAACCCCTCAGATCAGAATCTATTACCTTATAAATCTTTGTATCCATTCTAAACATCATGTAGTAGAAATTCAACAAATGTTGGTGCATGATGATTAGTATTTGATACAATATATAATTAAAAATAAAAACAAAATCATGGGAATCCCAGAAGTTCAGGGACTTTGGTTGTCATTTTTTTCCTGTTATTTCACTCTCAGTTTAGCTAAATGGAAATACAAAGTATGTTTTTGTTATTGATAGCCTCCATATAGGTAGTATTTGTGCATAAAAAGCAAAAACATGCAATAAAGTTTCATTGTCCCAAAGCTAAAAAAGATCTTTACATATCAAAGGTAATTTTCCCAAGGCAAAAACAAAATGCAATCAAATATGCCATAATAGCTATCAACTAGGTTCAAATTCAAGGTGACCCACCAGGTCTTATAATTCTACTTTCTGTGTTGTTTGTAGAGAAGTCAGCTAATGACTGACTAGTTTTAGGCCTTTTTCATTATGAGAGTTAACAAGATAATAGCATGAGATAACATAGCTAAAGATAGAGAACCATCATATGCTATTATTATTCTATATGTCTTCAGAAGTTATTTACTTATTAAAGAGGTTTTTTTTTAATGAACTGATTATCTTTTCTAAAAATATTTTATTCAGAGGGAATGACTTTTTTTAAGTTACAGAATAAAATTAGTATCAAATTGTCTTGGAAAAAATGAATTAATACAAGATGACTTCACTGTAAGTTTAAAGTGTTTATGAAGGGTACACTCAACAGCGAAGGGAAAAGAATCTAAAACAAAGATTCTGGAAGATTGGTTCAAATGTCTTCTGTTACTGTTCTGTTACTTCATCTGAAATATTTAGTTGAGTAAATCCCAAAATAAGTTTTAGCTTGCTTTATTTGGTAGTATTACTATAAAGCTAAATTTTTCCAGTATGGATATATGGTTTAACTCTCATTTACCCTTCACCTACCCCTCCATAGTCCACTTTTTCCCACCAGTCTCTTTCTGGGAAAAAAATGTGTGAAGCGAATAGAAAGTCTAGGTCACTGTGTGAAGTTAGGCCAAGAAACTCAGGACTTTTGCCTTTTCCGATAAATGATGCGGTAGTCTCTACCAAGGTCTGAGAAACCAAAGATGGCATGTTGAAATAATGTTTGGGATGGAAGAGGAAACAAAGTAACAAGGATCAGAAAATACTATAATCCTGGAGTTGATATGAATCTAGTGGGGTCCATCTTTCAACCCTTGTCCCAATCATCAATCCCTCTGCAACATTCAATGATACTATACTACCTGTTCCTTTAGCCTTGGCTTGATGACTTCTAGTGATAAAGAACTTACTATGGCTCCCCATCTCCCCCCCACCCCTAACGACACACACACACACACACACACACACACACACACACACACTCCCATTTGAGGTAGTCTTTGGGGACATTTTTAATTGTTAGGAAGTTCTCCCTTATATGGATTGAAGTCTACCTACCTATAATTTTCATTCAGAGGAGCCTAGTTTTTCTGAAGCCAAGCAGAGCGAGTATAAACCCTTTTCAGCATAGCAATCCTTCCAGTATCATAATAACCATTATGATATTGGAATGATTCTTATTATTATTAAATTATTATCAAGAAAAATCTCATCAAGAGTCAGACTACTGAAACAATTCAATATGTGCATAATATGTGTGTGTGTGTGTCTGTGTCTGTGTGTGGAGACAGAGGGGAGGGAGAGACAGAAAGAGAAAGAGACAGAGAGAGACAGACAGACAGAGATGTAAATTTTATATATAAACTCGTATAGAGTTGTTAGCACTTTTTAACTGTTATTAGTTGATTTTCTTATTGATACTCCACCCAGGCTCTAAAAATCTTAAGGATATGTTCCCATATATTCTCCTATATTAATAGAAATACATATCTTTCTCCATTCTTTAACTAGCTCTGAGTTCTGACCCTGATTTATTAAGTAATCTAAAGAAAATTTTTTTCTTATAATTTTTCATTAATCTCTTTCTCAATATCAGCTCCCCAGTTTTATAAGTATTGACAAAAATATTACTAGTCATATAATTTATTGACAATACAATAATCAATACAAAGACATATTTCTACATTTCAACAACATAGCAACTGTGAGAGACCACAAACCAAGTTAGCTCTAAGAATGAACTGCATTGCCTCAGCCTATCAATTCACTTCTCTCAGGAGGGCAGCCAACTTTTTTCAAAGGTTCTCTTTAGGATAGCCCCTCCACAGCACATATTATCAGTAAGATAAGAGTTAAACTTGATTATCTCAGGAAATGTCTTTTCAAACTCTCCTTTCCAACAATGAACTCACTCAGGAAAGAAGTTCTCATAGGCCTTTCCCTGATGCCTTAAATAGTCTTTCTCCAATAACTACTTCACAGTTAGCTCTCCTCAGATGACATTTAAAGCCTTAATCTCCCCAAGAACCTATTACATCTAAAATTTTAATAACAGTAGTCATATTATCTGTGGGAAGATCTTTTGGAACTGGGTTTACATATTCATAGTTATTATATGACTCCTTCAAGACTTTAAGCCATGTGAATGAAGGGACCATGTCTCATTCAATCTTTGTACCTCAATCAGCACCTAAAACAAAGTCTGTAAGTTTGTTAAATTATGTTAATATAGAATGCTTGCTAAATTTAATTAGATTGAATGTTTTAAAAGGGAAGAAAATAAAGAAGCATAAGAGCTATACCAAAATGAAATGTGTTGCCATTTCCCCATCACTAGAAACTAACTCATCAAAAGAAGGGTGGAAAATGACTGGTCTACGGTGTTGTTAAGATGATTCATGTTCTGTTAGTTCATTTTTGATAACCTCTAAGATTCCTCCCTACTTTGAAATTCTATAATCATCTAACAGCATAACCAAAAGGTTTAGATTATATTTGATTACAGAAAAAAAAATCATCAGAAAGCAAGGGTAGCTCTGCACACTTGGATCCTTAATGATGTAAAGAACTAAATTTTATTATATCAGCTACTGATCTAAAGCTGACAGAAAAATGTACTTTTTTATTTTTAATGCTTTTCGATGATTCCTAAAATATTCATTTTACCTATCATTAAATGTTCCACAATAATTCATTTTACATCATGTTATTTGATCTCTTTATTGACATATAGAAAGATATTTGTTCAGCTGTGTAAATAATTTAGAAGTTGATGTTTAAAATCCTTAAGAAGGGTTTGAAATAGATTTTTCCTTTTTTCCCAACTGGTGGACTTCTGTGCATTTTCCTTATCTGGCCTGTACATAAGATGATACATTCAATTAAATATTTATTTGTTGTTGCTTTTGCTGCTGCTATGAAATGCAATTTAAATACAAAATAATAATAGTTTTGTCGCCAGGAAGAATAATGTTTCCACTTATTTCAAAGTTCTCTGCTACCAATAGGCAACAAGAATTTATTAAGCACTTTCTAGGCACCTAGAAATCGTAATTGGTTTTGTTGTTTGTCTTTCATTTTCAAAGAGGACCAATGGCATCTCAGGGGTGATATCTTGACTTGTATGAGAACTGGATTTAAGAGAGGCAGAGCTGTGCAAAGTCATCAGCCTCATTCTGTCTTCCAGAGCTATCAAAGTCCAGTGGCAAGAAAAAATTTACGGCAATTAGAGATTTCCGAGGATGCACTGGATGACCTTGATGTTGTCAATATCTGACCAAGCTCTAAGCAACCCAAGGCACTTGCTTCAGCTGCCTTCATGGCTGTTGAAACAAATTGTTTTCTTCTGCCTATTCTGACAGAGGAAGAATTCATGTTCTTCAGGCATACACTACACTAACTCAACTGATATGTTTTATGCCTATCAGTTACCTTCAACATGGTTTAAGCCCATCTGCCAAGATGGTTTTGCCAGGGTGTGGCTACTGTACATGCTACAGCTTCTTGGAGCCACAGGTGAGAGTTGAGTGGTAGGTAGACACCAAAGCTGGATGAGCAACTGAAAGGGGCTCACAAGTTCTCCCATAGTCCTTCAGGAACACACCCCAAAAGGAAGATAGTCCTTGCCCTCAAGAAGCTCACATTCTAGTTGGGGGAAGACAACACACAGAAGGGAGATGAAAAGGTAGGGTAAGGTAATAGAAGTTACCCATGTTGGAGAATGGTGGCAAAGTCCAGAGAATCTAAAGCACATCAGAGAGGTGAAAAAAAATCTGGCCTTACTGGACCTCTCCACAAAATGTACACCTTAGAGGGTACTGACCAATAAGAGAGGAGGATAAGTCTAGAGAAGGGATATTCCAGAGTGTAGAGGCCCTAGGCACTAACAGAAGCTCCAGAGTAAGACTGCAGCTGGAGTACGGTGGCAAATTTAGTCATGCCATAGACAGGTAAAGGTGAAGTAATAATGCACACAATAAAGTAATCAGGTAAAGAGAGGCAGTGACCAAAATACACACCTGAAGTTGTAAGAAGAGCAGAAATATTTAGGGTTATTGGGGAAAGGGGCCCATGCAATGAAAGATTACTAAGAATGCAAATCATTTTTCTAACAGGAAGACAGTGTAGTAAGTAGATAATGGTCTCAGGCACAACCAAATCACTAGTAAATCTTCAGTAAATCCCTCTCCCTCTCTCTCTCTCTCTCTCTCTCTCTCTCTCTCTCTCTCTC
>NW_027187419.1:33942710-33964457 GCF_028583685.1 Petaurus breviceps papuanus | reverse complement strand
CTCTCTCTCTCTCTCTCTCTCTCTCTCTCTCTCTCTCTCTCTCTCAACAATGAATTTAAGCTCTAGCTGTTCCTGATTTCCTGAAGAGGAACATAGCTTGATGGTCTTTACCAGAGAATTCACATATCAAAAGCAGACTGACCTTGGAGTTGTCTCAGTCTCCAAGATACAAAGGATTCAAATGCCTCAAAAATAGAAGTAAGGAAGGAATCTCTAATTAATTTTAATCAAGAAAATTACCCAGAGTCCTGGATTTGAAATAAATATTACATTTGTCAAACACATGATAGATAATTAATGATGATGGTGATGATGTTGATGATTGACTAGCCTTTAAATAATATTATAAGGTTAATAAACCACTTTATAAATATTAATGTCACTTTAGCCTCACACCATTACTGGTAGTTAGTAGCTATTATTATTTCTATTTTACAAATGAAGAAACTGAAGCTGAGGGATCAAGTGATTTATCCAGGGTCACACAGATAGTAAGTTGCTAAGGCAGGTCCTGCCTCTAGGTCCTGTATGTATGTGTGCATATGTGTATGTATGTGTATATGTATGCATGCATATGTATGTATGTGTGTATATAGATAGATATAGATATAGATATACTAATTTGACCTTCACAAATTTCCTATTAAAGTAGGTTTTACTATTATCATTCTCATTTCAAAGACGAAAGGTTTAGGACTCCTATGATACTAATAGGAAAGTCAACAACAGCCAAGGGAACTTTATTCCCTCTCTTACCACAGTCATCTCCTTTGACATTCTAAATCTGTTTGCTTTCTTCCATTTAGTTCAAATGATTTAACAGAGTTTCACAAATATTGATTATATTTCTATTGCACTTTAAGGTTTTCATAATTTCTATGTGTTGGCCCATTTGATCCTCATTTCACTACAGCCCTATGAAATAAATATTTTGGGAATTATTAGTATTACAAAAAGGATAAATGACACAGTCCATGATTGAAGAAATATGCAATATTTTGATGATTAGAAACAAGAGTTGGGGGACCGGGGAAAAATGAACTAATTCATTAGCTGTATACTTCAAGTTACCTGATTCACAGAAATCTTCAAATTTTAACTTTTAACACTAGTGCTCTAAATCTGATTACCTTGACAAGTTCTCCTCAATTACTTTCTTGTTTATTTGAAGCACATTTAGCTCCTTACATTTCTTGTTCAATTCTATTGTTTTTAAACGTCCCTCATTTTTTTAATACACATTTAATGTTTTATGTTTTCCATGTGCATAAAGTTTGGGACAACATTTTCTGTTTGTGTTCTCAGTTTAGTCAGCTCATCTACTGTCATCAGATGCAACATTAACTTTGCATTTTATTCAGGCATCTATGAGAAAATGTTCCATGTCAGCTTCATCCTAATGGTAGCATCTCATTTGAGCTTCACAACAACCCTAGGAGGTAATGCTATTTTGATCTTCATTTTACAGACAAGGAAACTGAAGTAGATGGAGGTTAAATGACTTTCCCATGGTCACTCACACAGCTAGACAATGTCTGAACACTGATTTGAACTCAGGTCTTCCTGACTAGGCCCAGCATCATCCATGACATCACCAAGGTGCCAAATAAGATAATAGTGATAAAGCACTTAGGTTTACAGATAGCATTAAGTACAGTGCCTAGTAATTAATAAATCCATAATCTTTTCTTTTCATTTCTCTTCCCATATCCTCCCTTCCTATAGAGAGGTATAAATCTGCAGTGGTAGAGGGAATTTTCACATCAGAAAGTAATTCAGATATGCTAACAATATCCAAATACAGTTGAAAAGATATAGTCCAGAACTTGTTTTTATTATATGTATAAATTAAAGTTTGTACACAGTGAAAATATTTTGATTCCCCCAAAAATATCAAATAAAGAGATAGAGAAAAGGATATATTCTTTGCAAAAATAAGTCATTAGAATTTCTTTTCTTAAATAGAATAGGCCCTGGAAGGCATGTAAAATATGGTTAACAGTTAACAATTAAATTAACAAACAAACAAAAAACTTCCAAACAAATATTTGTGAATACCCCTGTTGAATAAACAAAGGTATCTGTATGCCAACACTTTTGTAAGAAATTCCCCATTGCAGCAATGCTTTGCTGGGTTAGGGAATTTCATCGCTTCCTTTCCTTTCATTTTCTTTCTTGTCTTTTCTACAGTAGATAGATACCTGGACCTAGAGTCAGAAAGACTTGTGTTCAGATCTAGTCTTAAACACTTCCTGGTTGTACTGCCCTGGGTATGAAACTTAACTTGCAAGTTTTACCTTATTCTAACTTGCCTCAATTTTCTTATCTGTAAAATGGGGATAATAAAAATACCTCCCAGGTTAGTTGTGAGGATAAAAGGAGACAATATTTGTAAAATACTTTGCAAACCTTAAAGCACTATAAAAAGGCTGGATATTGTTATTGCTATTATCACTGTTATTAATTAGACTTTTGCTTAAAGACGCAAAACACGAAGGCAGTCAACCTTGCCAGGTAAACTGAAGTGCAGGCATGGAAAGAATTTCACTCATTAGAGCACAGCAGTAACAAATACATTCTGGCCAAAGACCTGGTGAATTTAAATACTAAGCTCTTTACCTTCTTAGGAAAGGCCATGAACATCACTTTCATTTCCTGTCCCATAGATCCAAACATAGATACAACTGACTTCTTGCAATGTTCCATTGTTACCAATGACTGAAGGGTCAACCTCAACACCATCAAGTGGGAATAACATTCTGAGGGCTATCATATGCACTTGGGACATTTCCAGTGGGTCACAATTATGGAAATGTCTGGGAGAAAGTAATTTCTGCTGATTCACTGTGATAATTCATGAAACTCAAGGTCCCTCCATGAGCATCATTCCCTTCCAGCAAGTGGTGTAATGGTCTTCAAATGGCTACAGAATAAAACATGAATGAACATATTCAGTAAAGACTTCTAAAAGTGATTGTTTTTAAGGAAACACTGCTTGCTGAGAACACCTGCACTTCGTAACTTCATAATATTTCTTTTATATGTGCATTTCTAACATTTTTAAAGAGGAAAAAGAGAGTGGCAGTGTGGGCATAGAATGGAATGCTAAAGAGCTGATTTTCCTAGACTGGTATCTTTATGGCATGCTAAACTAGGAGGTTCTATTCTCCAAAATGGAACAGAAGGCATTTTGTGTGTGTATGTGTATGTGTGAGTGAGTATGTGAGTGTGTATTGTATATGTGTGTAACTGTGTGTGGGTGTGTTTGTGTGTGTGAATGTTTATACTTAAAGACCAAGTACAGCCTTTCTATATCAAGGGTCTATAATTTCATTGCTATGGGGATCGTCTCCACTATCATAAACCACCTATCAATAATTTAGTAAATAAGAACTACGTTTTCTAAGGCTCAGACACACTAAGTGGCATGCATAAGCCAGTTAATTACTGTGAGAACTGAGGTTTGAACCCAAATTTTCCTGAATGGATGAATAAAAAAGTACTTATTATATATGAAGCATTTTGCTAAGTACAAACAAATAGAAAATCAAGACAGTCCTTGCTTTCAAGGAGCTCACATTCTAATGGGAAAGACAACATATATGCAAAATTTCAGTTGCAAGTCAGAAGGAAAAATCCCAGTTTCCTTTGGGCAAAACATCAAAAAAGATGATCATTTTTTGTTTCTTTATTTGATACTGATAAAATTATATATTTCTGATGTAGATTGGGTCAAAGACTTTGGTGACAAGAACTTTCTCTATGAGTCTCTAGTAGTTGGGGTTATAGCACTTTAAAAAGTTTCTAGGCCTCTTCCACAGGGGTTGCTTTCTAGGATGATGGCTAAGGGAACTGGGCAGGAAACATTGCTCTTCCCAAATCCTTTAGGTTTAGCATTTGAAGAAAGATGGCAGTCAAGTTGGTGGTGGTGATTTGACTTGCCTTTTCTTCATCATACTATCCATCACACCACATTGCCTCTGCAGCTTTCTAAGTGAAACTAAATATAATCTTTTGACCATTCTATTAGTTGTCCAAAACATCACCAACTGATCTATGACCCATCCATGTGCTTGGGATGGCAAATATAATGTACTACAATCATTTGATTAAGTTTATGTTTCTATATGAATATTATACAAAGGTCAAGCTTTATATCCATAAAAGAAAAATAAAGATTTTATCTCCATCTACACATAAAACAAAAACAAAAAATATCTAAGAAGCCTTTGTTCAGTCATTTTCCAGTCATGCCTGACTCTTCATGACCCTGTTTTGAATTTTCTTAGCAAAGTTAATGTAGTGGTTTGCCATATCTTCCTCCAACTCATTTTACAAATGAGGGAATTGAGATCAAATAAGATCCAGCGCTCTATTTCCTACTCCACCTACCTGCTCAAAGAAGCTTTTGAAGATACTTTAAAAAATAGTAGTAGAAAGAGCACAGTATTTGGAATAGTTGACCCAGATTCAAATTCCAGCTCTCTCTCTTCTTTCACATGTGGGAACTTACATAAGTTAGTTATATACACCCTGCCCCTCAATTTCCAGTTTCCTTATCTATGAAATAAGGATTGACTACATGAACCATATGATTCTTTCTATCTTTTTTTGCTAAATAATTTAACACTTTATCAATATATTTCATTTTTATATCATAGTAATTTTCAGACATTCTCATTTTCCTTTCTCTGAACCCTTCCCATTCCCATTCCCAGATTTAATTAAAAAAAAAAACAAAAAAAATGAGGCAAAAGCAACTGATACAGTATCCATATCTTAAAATGCACATAATATTCTTCCCTAATAGTATCTTGCTTCTGCCTTAAAAAAGGGCAGATATGTGGCAGGGAACAGAGTGCTGGGCCAGGAAGATTCATCTACATGAGTTATCCAGCCTCAGATAGTTACTGTGTGACCCTGGGCAAGTCATTTAAAGCAATTTGCTTCAGTTTTCTCATCTTTAAAATGAGCTGGAGAAGAAAATGGTAAACTACTCCTTATCTTTGCCAAGAAAAACCCAATTACTGTCACAAAGAGCCAAACATGACTGAAAAACAACCAAACAACAACTATCTGTCTTAAGAGGAATGGTATATTTTCCTATCTCTTCTCTGAGACAGGCCTTGATTTTTCAGTTACTTAAAATTCAGCTTCCTTTCAGTGATATTTTCATTTATATTGTTATAGCAATTGTGTAAATTATTCCCATTTTGCTTATTTCATTGTGCATCAATTCATGCAATTCTTCCTAGATTCCTCTGAATTCCTAATATATGGCATTTCTTACTGAACAATAGCATTCTATTAAATTCATATAGAATAATTTTCCTTCAATTTTTTATAGGCTTCAAAAAATACTACCACCAGTTCCTTGCCCTACGATCCCCTCTGAAAACATAGACTTTGGAATTTCCAGCAAGAAACTATAATAATTCTTGTTTGTAAGAAGTCATTCAGAAAAGCAGAGAAACTTAGGGTTAGAAGGAACCTTAGTGTTGGTATAATCCAAGCTATTTAATAATATAAATGAGTCATAGTTATTAAATCTTGACTTGAAGGCCTGCAAGAAAGAGTAACCCACTACCTTGCAAAGCTGCCTATTTCATTTTTGGTTTACCTTTAGTGCTAGAGATGTTTTCCTTATATGAAGCTAAACTTGCCACTTTTTGACACCTCCACAATGAACACAACACTCACCTTCTCTGTGACCAAGCATGATAACTTTAAAACATATTCTTCATAAGGGTCATTCAGTTATTTGAATACACTTAGTACTTTCTCTTAAATCTCCTATTTTGCATGCTAAGTCCTCTCAGTTCATTTAATTGTTCCTTATATGGCATGATCTCTGGTTCTATCATCATTCTGATTATCTACCTGTGAACAATCTCCAGGATTTGAGATGTGAACTTACCATGACACAGAAAAGTGGAACTTCCTAGTCCTATACATGGTATTTATTTTATTTTTATTTTTTTGGCATGGTAGTCAGAGTTAAGTGACTATAATATTTCATTTAAAACAGCAAAAAAATGGAACTAGTATTTTTGACTGCTTAGCAACATTACTAATTAATACTGACTTTAAAATTCACCATTCAATTATGACCAAACAAGAGATTGAGAACATTTTGAAATACAAAATGGATAATTTTGATTACATTAAATTGAAGTTTTTTGCACAAACAAAGCCAATGCAACCAAGATTAGGAGGGAAGCAAAAAACTGGGAAAGAATTTTTACAGCTAGTGTCTCTGATAAAGGCCACATTTCAAAAATATATAGAGAACTGAGTCAAATTTTCAAGAATGCAAGTCATTCTACCAATTAATAAATGGTCAAAGTATATAAACAGGCAGTTTTCAGAGGAAGAAATCAAAGCTATCTAGAATCATATGAAAAAATGCTCTAAATCACTATTGATCAGAGAAATGCAAATCAAAATAAATCTAAGGTACTACATCACACCTATAAGATTGACTAACATGACAAAACAGAAAACCGATTCATTGTTGGTGGAGTTGTGAGCTAATCCAACCATTCTGGAGAGAAATCTTGAACTTTGGCTATAAAAACGTGCATATCCTTTGACCCAGCAATACCACTTCTAGGGCTGTATCCCAAAGAGATCATAAAAATGGGAAAAGTACTCAGATGTACAAAAATTTTATAGCAGTTCTTTTTGTGGTAGCCAAGAACTAGACTTTGAGGGAGTGCCCATCAACTGGGGAATGGCTGAACAAGTTGTAGTATATGAATGTAAAAGAATACTATTTTGCTATCAGAAATGATGAACAGGTGGATTTCAGAAAAGCCTGGAAAGACTTATATGAACTGATGTTGAGTGAAGTGAGAAGAACCAGGAGAACACTGTATACAGTAACAGCCAGTGTGTTATGACTGACTTTGGTAGACTTAGCCCTTCTCATCAAAGCAAGGACTTATAACAATTCCAAAGGACTCATGATGGAAAATGTCATCTGCTTCAAGAGAAAGAGCTATAGAGTCTGAATGCAGAGCAAAGCAAACTATTTTCTTCTTGTTTTGTTTTGTTTTTTTTCTTTCTTATGGTTCCTCCCATTCATTCTAATTCTTCTATACAAAATGACTAATGTGAAAATATGATTAATAGGAATGCATGTAGAGCCTATATCAGATTGCATGCCATCATGGTGAGGAGGACAGAAGGGAGGGAGAGAAAATTTAAAACCTATGGAAGTGAATGTTGAAAACTAAAAACAAATAAATTAACTTAAAAAATTTTAAACACTAGTCAAATTACTGAGTAACCACATATTTCACATAAAAATTGATTTTTTTAATTTAAGAACAATACTCTAGATTCATACCTATTAAATATTATCTTATTAGATAAGATTCAATGTTCTAGATGGTTAATATCTATTTGGAGCCTTGTTCTGCTATCTGGAATGTTAGGTATACCTTCCACCTTTGCATTATCTGTACATGTGGTAATAATGCCATCATTATACAAGTGAGTGACAAAATTGTTAAATGATATAGGACCAAGCATAGATTTCCGAATGCTTCCACTAGAGACCTCCTTCCATATTGAAATTGAACTAATGATAACTTCTTGGGTCCATCCACTTAAACAATTCTGAAGTCAACTAATTTTACCATTGCCTAATTCATATCTTTCCATCTTCATATGAATAACAGGAAAGACTTTGTCACATGCTCTGCTAAAATCTAGGTAAACTATATCTAAAATATTCCCCTGTTCCACAAGTCTAGTAACCATGTCAAAAAAAAAGATAGAAAAGAAATGAGGTTAGTCTTGTGTTGCACATGCTTGATGAAATTTTGCTGGATCTATGTGATTACAGCGTTCTTTTTCAGATGTTCACTAACTATTCTTTTAATAATGCATTCATTAAATGTCATTAGGTATTAAAGTTAAGCTCATTGGTCCACTGCTTGTAAAAATTTTCTTCTTTTTTTTTTGAAATTTACACATTTCCAGTCTCCCATCCTATCATACTCTTTCCATCCTCCATGATATTTCAAAGATCATTGACAATAATAACTAAAAACAACCTAGCATTTATATAGTGCTATACACATATATACAGAGTTTTTCAAAGCACGAAATATGTGTTCTTATTTAACAAAGGATAGGATAAAGGAAGGAAAGAAGAGAGGAAGGGAAGAAAGAAGGAAAGAAGGAAGGAAGGATTAAGTATCAAAGGACAGATCTAAACTCAGATCTACCTGACTCCAGGCCCAGTACTCTATCCCGTCACCTAGCTGATTCTTCAGCAATCACATATATCTTTCCTTTAATGTTCTTTAAACACACACGTAACTATATTTCTCCCCAACTCAATCAATTCTAGTGTCATTCTATGACCTCTAAATCAAAATATAAATTGCCTTGTTTAGCTTTTAAAACCCTTCACAATTTGGCCCCAAACTCTTTCCAGCATCATTGGACATTACCCCCCTCCAGAACTCTACAATGCAACCAAAATTACCTTTTCTCTGTTCTTCACACAAAACAGTCTACCTCCTATTTTTACTCATTTGCATTGGACATCCAACATTCCTGGAATGCATTTCCTCCTTATTTCTGCCTCATAGTCTCCCCTTCCATAAAGATATAGCTCAAGCACAATCTTAAACATAGTCTTCACTTATTCCTCTACCACTTAAGAACCTCCCTTCCAAACTACCTTGTATTTAACTACTTTGGATGCTTTATTTATTCACTCCTACAATGCAGGTACACACACTCTTCCTATCTTCTAACTAATTTGGGGAATCAACTTCATACTAGTCAACTTTGTTCCATCCTTTCTAGTTCCATGATCCTTTGCCTTAGCAAAACAACAACAACAACAACAAAAGATGAACTGAATAACTCTGTCTGCAATTCCATTCAACGTAGCTAATAGTACCCAGTGTGTGTGATAAGTCTTAGGGATACTAAGGCAAAACCTTAACATGAACTGCTCTCAAGAAGCTCGAATTTTACTGGGGGATATATGTTCACAGAAAAACACAAAATATATATAAAGGAATTGGGGTGGGTTGAATGAAACTATCAATTAAGGCTTCTAGGAAACAGTTTCAGAAAAAGATGCTAGAAGGTGGTGCTTGATCTGAATCCTGAATGTGGTTAAGGATTTTAAAAGCAGTGGTAACAAGGGAGGGTAGTCCAGTCCTAGCCTGTTAAAAGACTTAGAAATAAAACATGGAATGAGGAATATAGAGAAGAGCAAATAAGCTATTTTGGTTAGAATGTAGAATAAAGGGGAGAAATGTGAAACAATCTGGAAAGCAAGATGGGAACCAGCAAGATGTGAAGCACTTTCAATGGCAAACAAAGCAAGGTGTCCTTTGTTCTATAAGCATTCTGGACAATTGATGCTTCTCTTCTATGGGAGTGGCATGACCAGATCTATGCTTTGGATATATCCATTTGGCCAGAGCCAAGATGGCAGAGAAAAAGAAGGAACTTGCTTGAGCTCCAGCTCCAACCACCTCCAAAACCTGCAAAAAAATGACTCTAAACAAATTTTCGTCCTACAGAACCCACAAAGTGACAGAGAGAAACAAATCTCCTGCTGAAGGCAGCATGGCAGGCCAACAGGAAGGGTTTATCACACCAGCCTGGGAGTGGAGCAGAGACCCACGTGGGCACTAGCACAACCCACAGCACAGACCAATTTGAACAGTCATTAGGGGATCAAATCACTGGCAGCTATAGTGGTTTCCAGACTTCTCAACTCATAAATACCAAAGATAAAAGAAAAGGTCAATGGGGGAATTCTGTTGATCCTGGGTGAGGTAAAAGCATGGTCTCACCCCTGTCCCCAGGGTGGTGGAAGTGGCTGTGGTTGCAGCTGCTGCTTCCAGCAGCTAACTCCTGAGCTCTAGATCCAAAGATCATGGGGGAACCATGGGACTGTTCAGAGGGTAATTGTAGAACTCTCCCTGCTGGTGCTGAGTCAGGATTCTCTTATTTTCCCTGCTTGGATCTGGGTCTCAGTGTTGGGTGGCAGTCCTCATGTGACAAACGCTGGTGTGGCAGACTTACATAGGCTGTGGTGAGGCAATTCTCCACACAGTTCTGAGGCAGATGCCTGGAAGAAACTCTGACAACATGTGCACAAAAACCCCAGAAATTTGGGACACAACACTCTACCCTGGAAGCAGAGTTCTACTGTGGCAAAGAGCTCAAAAGTCACGTAATTGACTGGCAAGATGAACAAACAGAGGAAGCATAAATGAAACTATAGAATCATTTTCCTGTGACAAAGATGGTCAAAACATAGAACCAGAAGAAAACAACAAAGTCAAAACCCCTTCTTCAAAAGCCTCCAAGAAAAATATGAATTGGTCACAGGCCATAGAGGAGCTCAAGAATGATTTTGAAAAACAAGTAAGAAAAGTAGAGGAAACATTGGGAAGAGAAATGACAATGAGGTAACAAAATCATGAAAAAAAAAGTCAACAGCCTGCTAAAGGAGACCCAAAAAAAATACTGAAGAAAATAACACCTTAAAAATAAACTTAACTCAAATGGCAAAAGATATCCAAAAAACCAATGAGGAGAAAAACACCTTTAAAAAATTGTCCTGATGGAAAAGGAGGTTCAAAAGCTCACTGAACAAAGTAATTCCTTCAAAATTACATTGGCACAAATGGAAATTAATGACTTTATGGGAAATGAAGACACTATAAAACAGATCCAAACAAATGAAAAAATAGACAGCAATGTCAAATATCTCATTAGAAAAACCACTGACCTAGAAAATAGATCCAGGAAAAATAATCTGAAAAGTATTAAACTACCTGAAAGCCACGATCAAAAAAAGATCATAGGTATCAAATTTCAAAAAAAAATTATCAAGGAAAACTGCTCTGATATTCTAGAACCAAAGGGGAAAATAGAAATTGAAAAAATTCATCAATCACCTCCTGGAAAAGATCGCCAAAAGAAAACTCCTAGGAATATTATATCCAACTTCTAGAGTTCCCAGGTCAAGGAGGATATATTACAAGCAGTCAGGAGGAAACAATTTGAGTACTGTGGAAACACAATCAGGATAACACAAAATCTAGCAGCTTTTACACTGAGGGATCAAGGGCTTGGAATATGATATTCTGGAGGTCAAAGGAACTAAGATTAAAACCAAGAATCACCTACTCAGAAAAACTGAGCATAATACTTCAGGGGATAAATAGACATTCAACGAAATAGAGGACTTTCAAGTATTATTGATGAAAAGACCAGAGCTGAACAGAAAATTTGACTTTCAAATACAAGAATCAAGAGAAGCATGAAAAGGTAAATATGAAAGAGAAATCATAAGGAACTTATTAAAGTTAAACTATTTACATTCTTATATGGAAAGATGATATTTGTAACTCATTAGGCTTTTCTCAGAGGATAGTTGAAGGAAATATATATGTATACATACATATATTTGCACGCATAAGTGGGTATATGTGTCTATATATATACATATATATGTGTGGGGGGGTGTGTGTTTATATATACATAGACAGAGGGCACAGGGCTAGTTGAATATAAAAATAGTTGAATATAAAAAATAAAATTAAGAAGTGAGAGAGGAATATATTGGAAGAAGAAGAGGGGAAGAGATAGAATGGGGTGGATTATCTCCCATAAAGGAGGCAAGAGAAGGCTGTTGCAATGGAGGGGAAGAGCAGTAAGGTGAAAGGGAATGAGTCAACCTTACTCTCATTGAATTTGGCTTAAGGAAGAAATAACATACACATTCAATTGTGTATCTTATTCTACAGGAAAGTAGGAGGGAAGAGGAAAAGAGGAGAGATGATCAAAGGGAGGGCAGATTGTGGGAGAGGATAGTTAGAAGCAACCACTTTTGAAAAGGGACAGCATCAAAGGAGAAAATAGACTAAATGGGGGACAGGATAGGATGGAGGGAAATACAGTTAGTCTTCCACATTATAACTACTATGGAAATGTTTTGCATAACTACACATGTACAACCTACATTGAATTGCTTGTCTTCCCAGTGAGAGTGGGTGAGGAGGAGAGAAGGAAGATCATCTGGAATTCAAAGTTTTAAAAATAAATGTTAAAAGTTGTTTTTACATGCAACCAGGAAATAAGATATACAGGCAATGGGGTATAGAAATCCATCTTGCCCTACCAGAAACTAAGGGAGGGGAGATGGGGGAGGGTGGAAATAAGAAAGGGCAGATTGGGGTTTCCATCTTGATGTGGGGGTAGGGTAGAGATGGGGAGAAAAATCTGTAATTAAAAATCTTGTGGAAATGAATGTTGAAACTAAAAATAAATAAATAAATTTTAAAAAAAGAAATATCAATTTGATTTTTGAGTTAAATAACTAGAACAGGGGTGGATAGGTGGCACAGTTAATAGAGCACTGAATAGTCAGAAGGACCTGAGTTCAAATCTGGCCTCGGACACTTAACACTTACTAGCCTATGACCTTGGGCAAGTCACTTAACCTCACTTGCTCTGTCCCCCCATCTAAAAAGAAAAAAAAGAGCTAGAAGGGAAAGAGACTAGAGAAAGGAAGATCAAATAAGGAAGCCATTGCAATAGTGATAAAGGTCAGAATTAAGATGGTGACCATGTAAGTACAGAGAAGAGAATGGGTATGGGAGATGCCTTCTCTCCATCATTTGTTAATAAAGACCTTAAAGTTTTCCAATTACTGATTCAAAAGGAGTATATAGTGGTAAGCTATAAGAATCAAATAGTCATAGAATCATATAATATTATACCCTCCCCCTAAAATCATAAACTTTCAACCTTTTGGGAAGCCTTAAAGAATGGACAAACCACAGAAAACTGACATCCTTCCACCCATGATATAACTTAGGTATAACCTTTGGTTTCAGAACACCCACAAACAGAATGGCTCTGGACAATGGTGAATTTTCTCCCCATTTCTTCATAGACCCAAAATTCCAGTTATTCAGAAAGAAGCCCTAGGGTATCCATGAGGAAAGCTCTAATTTTTTTTTCTTTTACCCAGTTATTCTACCAGATGAATTCTTAATGGTTCTCCCAATGGTAGGAGACAGGTCCCAGGACCCAGATGGAATTACTTTAGAGACAAGGAAATAAAACCATGTGTTCAAGTAAATGAGAATTTCAGAGCACAAATTTAATATAACTCTTTGACAGATAGGAGAAAACTTCTTTTCCCTCATCATTGTCCCTTGCTTTCTGTCAATAGTCTCTATCTAGCTAATGATGTTTGAGCAGAACTACAACAAGGTGTCCCAGGGCACCATATTCAGAGGACACTCCATTTGGAGAGCCCTGACGGTATGAAGTCCTTCAGTAATGAGTACAACAGAACTTAGAATGGACTTAGCAAGAATATTAAATTGGATAAATTAGACAGTCCCCTGTTTCCCCATCTTTCTCCCCCAGTCCTTTCAATAGCCTTCCCAAAAGCCCATACACTCCTTTATAACTCCCTTCCTCTGGAAAGCTGCTTGCACTTGGCTTTACACTCCTCTCTCTACCAACTGAGTTACTGCTTGCCCTGGGCATGATGTGCTCTCTTAAAGGTTAATTACATTCAGCCAAACCATATTCTTTCAGCCATGGCTATGAAGATGCTATTTTGTTCATTTTGGATTGTGGAGTCGTTGTGCTCTTTCTTGTCCTATGTTAAGAAGGCTTTTGCCTTCCTCATAGCCAAGTGATGTTCCTAAATGTCTGCCATGTGTTTGTGTGTATGTGTGTGTGAAAGAGAGAGAGAGAGAGAGAGAGAGAGAGAGAGAGAGAGAGAGAGAGAGGAGAGAATTGGCATTTATTGATAATAGATCAGTACATTCCAAGAGGGCTATGTTAGGGTTTACAGGATGGAACACACAGTACAAATATGTCATTGATAGCATCATTGATCAAATGCCTTTATATCCAAAGGGGTCTAAATTACAGCAGTCACTGGAGTCATCCCCCTGTGTGGCCTGCCTGTGTTAAAGCTTTCAAAGCAATTATAAGGTTAGGCAAAATTGTTCTTTGCCTCCTGATGCAAACAATATGAAATCTTGCCATAGAAAGTGAAAAGGATATTCTCAAGTATCCTGAAATGTAAACCTTAAGCTCAGAATGAGCTTTGAAAAAAATACTAAGTCCTAAACCCTGGAGAAAGAAATCTCTCACAGACTTAATCCTTACCCTTGACTGTTTGAAGAAAAATCTGCTGCCAAGCTGCCTAGCAGGTCAGGTTTTATAATAAGAGATAATGAATCCAGAGAACACAAGCCTTCCCGTAATGGACATAAGGGCTGGCTAGAATCACAGAAATTACATGCAAGGGGATGTTGAAGCAATCATGACATTATGTCCCTTCTATAAAAGGTCAAGTGGAAGAAGGGTTAGAATTTCTGTTCTCAATATATAGCCCTCCTCGAACTTTTCATTCTTGGGCTCAAGTACTCCTGATTCATTAGAGTATGACCAGGAAAAAGAATGACAGGTATATTCAAGTCTGGGCACCTTATTTTAAAATGGACACTGACAAATACCACACAACTTAAGAAGAGTACTAGGGTGGTAAAGTATCATAGTATGTATGGATAGATTGAGAGTTCAACCTTTACATTTTACAGAAAAACAAACTGAGACTCAGGGTTGTTAATTGAGAAACCATGGCAATTAGAAACAGCTAATGGAACTTGGGTTGTTTAGACATATGGGAAAAATAAATTAAGAACTGCCCTGAACTCTCTATCTGATCATTCCAATAAGGGGGTCTTTTGCAGGAGAAAGGGCAATTTACATAAAGTAGAAGTACATGAAACCTGGGTTCAGATTATTTATGCTCATTATCTTCATTATTTATGCCTAGATGACTTTGGGCGCATGCATTTAACTTCTCTGGGTTTCAGTTTCCTAACTTATAAAAAGGAAGCAGTTTGACTAGATAATCTAAGGTTCCTTAAATCCAGGACTCTTAACTCTCTTGCATACTTGATAGTCCATCACTATTCCCACCTTGCTATTATTGCAGAACTGCTGCATATATCTTCTCTGCTTCTCTTCTTGAATAACTATATGAATAACTTGAACCTCCAAAAAGAAATTGCAAAACTGCTGACTTTGTTAACTACTGACTGATGGCGTTTAACCTCATTTGGGACTTAATTTCTATATTTAATCCCATATTCAATCCTTTGCATTCATGACTATGGGTGTTATAATTTTTTCATTCACTTCTTAAATTCTCAAAACCTTCCCCTCCCTCTTACCCTTGACATTACAAAGAAGATTGAGATATTAGCTATGAATGCCCTGTTTCAATCTTCTTGGTCTTTCTATTTCCTCATCTGTTCTTTTCTCATCTTTCTCTCCAGTTTCAGGGGACTAATAACAATGTATATTTCTACTGCATTTCAAGTGTAAAGTAAGTACAAAATAGATCTTTCCTGATAACCCTGTAAGAGATAGAAAGATAAGATAAGATAAATAGATAGAAAGACAGACACAGACAGAAAGATAGATAGATAGATAGATAGATAGATAGATAGATAGATAGATAGATAGATAGATAGATAGATAAAACAAATATTATTACCTTGATTTTAAAGCTGGAGAGACTGAAGCCTCAGAAAATTAAATAACAGGTAAGCATGGCATTCAACCTTCTGGGGCCTCAATTTCCCTAGCACACAGCTAATAAATGTTGGAATTAGGATTTTAATCATGTTTACCAACACTGAATAGGAAGGGCAGAGGCAGAGGCAGAGCCAAAATGGCATTTAAAGGCAATGACCCAGGGGCAACTACATGGCACAGTGAACAGAGCACCGACCCTGAAGTCAGGAGGATCTGAGTTCAAATGCATCTTCAGTCACTTAACACTTACTAGCCATGTGACCTTGGGCAAGTCACTTAACCCCAATTGCCCTGCTTTCCCTCCTCCAAAAAAAAGGCAATGAGCCAGTAGAACTCTCCCAGTATTCTCCTCTAAACAACTTTAAAATTATACCTCAAATCAAATTTGGCTTGACAGATTCAAGAAAAGATCAGGATAAGATTTTTTTTCTGGACTAAGATCATTACAGGACAACAGGAGAAACCTGAGACACCTGGGTAAAGGTCTATCCAAAGTACACACACTCGGTGGCACCAACAGTAGCGACAGTAGCAGCAACAGCAGTTTCAGGAGCTCTCACCTCAGAAATGGTAAGGGGTCAGAGACAACTGATCAGAAAGAGATTGTGAGGTACCCAATGCTGGCACTGGGTACAGCTGGTGCTTGATGGCACCTCTATTTCCCATAAGCATTTCTGGCTCACAGTTCCAGGACAGAGAGGAGTATTTATGATTGGACACAAGAGAGCAGAAACCCCAGTCACAATTCCAAGGAAGAGAGGAGTATTAAGGTTTGCAGCAGCCTGGAAACAGGGAACCTGGTCACAATTCTAGGACTGAGGGGAACTTGTGGCTACAAGGGAAAAGGGGTCTTTCCCAGGTAAAGAGCAGAGCACAGATTAGGAGAGAAGTAACTACACTTCTACCCATATCACATCACTTTTGATACACTGACAACTTGGGCTAAAAAGAGTAACACAAAAAAGTCTGATGCTTGAGACAGTGTCTCCCCAGGCATAGAGGAGCAGAAGCCAACTTTGACTTAAAAGTCTAAGTCAAGAAAGAGGTTAGAAAAAGAAGCAAATAACAAAAACAGAACCTGACCTTAAAAAGATATTATGGTGGCAGGGAAGACCAACACAAACTCAGAAGATAATAACACAAAAAGAGCTATGGCCGAAACCTCAATGGAAAATACTAATTGGACCACAATCCAACAAGGATTCCTAAATGAACTTAAGAAAGAAATGAGTGGCAGAGGAAAAAAAATGGGAAAAGAAATGAGAGTGACACAAAAAATTATGAAAAGAAAATTAATAGCTTTGATCCAACAATACCACTACTAGATCTGTATCCCAAAGATATCAAAGAAAAAGAAAAAGAACCTATATGTACAAGAATATTTATAGCAGCTCTTTTCCAAAGGATTGGAAGTTCAAAGAATGCTCATCAATTAAAGAATGGCTAAAGAAGTTATGACATATGATTATTATAGAGTACCATTGTGGGGTAAGAAATAATGAAGGAGGGAGCTCCAGAAAAACATGTCAAGGCCTATATGAACTGATACAAAGTGAAGTGAGAAGAATTAGGTCGTCATTGTACAAAATAACATCAACATCATAATGATGATCAATTATGAAAGACTTGGCTACTTTTATTAATACAATGATCCAAGATAATTCCAAAGTACTGATAGGAAAAAAAAAAGATTCTATCTATCTCCGGAGAGAGAAATTATGAACTGTAAGAGCAACTTGAAGTAAAATTTTCTTATTTTTGTGCCTCTTTTTGCAATTTGGATGATATGGATTTTTTTTTGCATGATTTCATATGTTGTAATGGTAATGGAAATTTGAAGATTTTCCCTGCCCCCTAATAGGGTGAATGTAATCAAATGGAGCCTGTGGTGGGAGGAGCTCGCTGAAGGGTAGAGCAAAGTCCACAAGAAGCTGGGAGTAAGAGAAATTAGAGGTAGAGGGAGGAGAGGATGCACCCAGGCAGACAGCTAGGCTTGTGAGTGTTAGTTTGTGGGCAGGCTTAAGGACAGTGTGGTTCTCTGTGCTGTTGTGGTGTATTAATTTCTATGTTTCTATGATGGATTCAGTTTCTGAGTTTTGGGATTTGGTTTTCTGGTGTCTGAATAAATGTTTTGCTTCTGTCTTCTATATGGAGAGTCTTTTATATTTTGTGATTGAGCACTATACCGGCATATTTACAGTCAATGGCAAGGATGGGATTGTGAAATATTGGACCTCTTTTTCTTCATGCTATCAATAACTGCTTGCACTCTAAACTCAAGAATATAAAAACCTAGTCCCTAGCCACACTGAACTAGTGTCAGAAAAACATTGTGATGAAGGCTTTACAGGATAGATGATCCTCAAATCTCTGTAAACTTAAGAGCTAATTGAGTTTTCAAATCCTTTCAACTTAGTTTACACTAGCCATGGGCAATGGTACTGTTTTCTAAATGCTTCTTATATGTAAATCATGTTTTTCAAAAATATTATAAGTTCCTTCAATATAACATGTTTTATGTTTCTGTTAAATCTTTCTTGATTTTCAGCAAAATCAATTTCTGGACAGAGACAGGTAAAGTCAAGAAGGAAAGTAAAAGTCCACAACTACCCAACCTCTCCCAAAACCTCTCCTACAGATGACAAGAGAAAACATCAAACAATATTCTAAATGGAAAAGTCTTAAGAAAAACTCATAGTGAATCATTTTTCCTATCTAGGGCAGCTTAGGAAGACAAAAAAGAGATTTTTGGATACTTGGATTGGAGCTAAATGGGAACATGGAGTGGTAGATGGAAATCATTAAGGACACTACACCACTTGTGGGATGTGGGGCAGCAGCAGAACCCAGAGTTGATAGGTAGACTGAATACCAGGACAGACAGAGATTGCAGGAGGTCTTTGTACTACCACTGGAAATAAGATTGTTCTTAATTGATTGCTTTGTTATTTATTACACAATTCCAGGTCATATTTCCAAAGTGGCATGGAGTATTTACAGTCATGATGAAGTAGAGGCTCTACCTTAACAAGAAACAGAGCATAGACCAGGAAGGCAGTTACCAGACCTCTCCATGGATAACATCACACACCACAGTGGAAAAAGTAAAAATTTACAGGTCCTAGACAGAACTGTGAAGACAAGATATAAAAGACTGATGCTCAGGAAAATCATTTGCCCTTCCCCACCTTCCCCCCCACAAGATGTGAACAAGGCCCAATTCTAACATAATTTCCAAAGTCATGAAACAGACTGGAAAAATAACCAAATTTTTAAAAGAAAAGAAAAATATTCTGACTATAAAATGCTACCATTGAGACATGAAAGCTCAAGACATAAAATCAGAAAAAGACAATACCTTGGAAACATCTAGCAGCTAAGTCTCAAAGTTTAAATAAATGCATATTGGAAACAAGATCAACAAGAATTCCTATAAGAAATAGAGAAAATATTTTATTTTTATTTTTTTTTTTAGCAATCAAGGTTAAGTAACTTGCTCAAGGTTACACGGCCAGTTTTTTCTGGGTGTGGTGCTGAGTGTCTGAGCCCGGGATTTGATCTCCAGGTTATCCCAACACTGGAGCCGGTGCTCTTACTCGCTGAGCCACCTGGCCACCCCTAAGCAATTGGGGTTAAGTAATTTGCTCAAGGTTACACAGCCAGGTGTTTCTGGGTGGGTGCTAAGTGTCTGAGCCTGGGATTCGATCTCCAGATCATCCTGACACCAGAGCTGGTGCTCTTACTTGCAGTGCTACCTGGCTGCCCTGAAAAACATTTTTAAAGAGAAAAAAATATATTTTAAAAATCAAAATGATATAGGGAAAATTGGGAAAAGAAATGGGAATTATGCAAGAAAATTATGAAAAGTAATTAAGAGTTTCATAAAAGAGGCCCTTAAAATATATTGAGGGGGTAGAGCCAAGATTCTGGAATTAAACCAGGAACTCACCTGAACTCCTCCATGAATTCTATCAGTAACCTCAAAGATGAGAATCTGAATGTACTTTAGAGTGACAGAATGCACTGGGAGATGGAGTGGAGTGTGGCAGATTCCCGGTCCAGGAAAGTGCACACGTAGGGCTGAGCAGGGGAAGAACAGAGTACAGGGGCTGTACCCAAAACCAGACCACAGAGGAGCCAGAGTGAGGCCCGGCAAGCAGATTCACCCACCACAGGGGTTATTCTCACACCTCTCACTGCAGGATGGAGGATCTGTGTGAGCTGGGTAAGAGACAAGCACAGCATCTACCTGGGGCTATGAATCCACAGTCTGGATGTTTAAAAATCACCTACCTGAACTTCTGGGAGCCAAGATGGTAGAGTAAACCCTAGCTACTCTAATCCACCTTTCAGACCCTGAAAACCCAGAGAATATTGCCCCATTGTAAAATCCTGAAATAGTGGAACCAGCAACAGGCTTGGGAATCCTAGAGGAAGGGTATGACTGAGGCTGGGCCAAGGCTGAAGTGAAGTTTTGAGGCATCCCACCAAGCTCCATCTCAGTTGACCCAGTGAGAGATCCTGAAACTCAGGGGGCCAGAGGCAGAAAGCACTAACACCAGAGGCCAAAGTGTGCCTTAGCACAATCAGGGGGATCTGCAGGCACCAACATGGCCACAGCCACCAGTTGCTGAGCCTGCCTGAACTCTAGCCCAGGGGCACATAACTGTAAACCTAAATGGGTCAGACCACCCCTCCCCCAAACCTTGCTCTGTGAGCCTCGGGGTAGCCCAGGGGAAACACTGAAAGTCCTGGCCTTGGCCTTAATCTAGACACTCAGAGGCCACAGCAAACAAAGTCAACAACCAGGCTCCAATATCCCAGACCCAAGAAGCATGGGTCAGAGCCCTCTGTACCCCAGAAGCTGAAATCCACTTTAAAAGTCAGGAAATAGGCAATCTCAATAGGATAGAAGCAAGTTGGGAAAAAAAAAAAGACAGCTGTATGCTATTATACTGAGCAAAAACAACCAAATTCAGAGGACAGTTGAGAACAAAGGAGGGAATATGGACTGGTCTCAAGACCAAAAAGCATGCTTGGAAGAGCTGAAGAAGATTTTTAAAAGTCAAATTAGAGAAGGAGAAGACAAATTGACCAATTCTTTTGAAATTAAATTTGCCAAAATGGAAAAAAAAAAAACCTCACTGAAGAAAATATCCTTAAAAAAGTAAAATTTGTGAATTGGGAAGGGAGATAAAAAATCTAGTTGGAGAAAAAGAATCCCTAAAAATGAAATCTGAATATATGGAAAAGGAGCTTCAAAATTTAACTGAGGAAAACAATTCACTAAAAATTAGCTAAAAATGGAAGCTAATGACTCTATGAGGCATCAAGAATCAGTCAAACAAAACCTAAAGATTGAAAAATTAGAAGACAATATAAAATATCTCAGTGGAAAAACAACTGACCTAGAGAAAAGATCCAGGAGAGATAATCTGAGAATTATTGCTCTGGTAGAAAGCCATGATAAAAAAAAAAAAAAAACAGAACAACATCTTCCAAGAAATTATCCAAGAAAATTGCCCTGAAGTCCTAGAACCACAGAGTATTGTATTGAAAAAATACACCAAACACCTCCTGAAGGAGATCCCAAATTGAAAACTCCAAGAAATATTGTAGTCAAATTCCAGAATTATCAGGTCAAGCAGAAAATACTGCAAAGAGACAAAAAGAAACAATTCAGATTTCGTGGAACCACAGTTAGGATCACACAGGACCTGGCAGCGTCTACATTGAAAGATCGGAGGGATTGGAATGATATTTCATAAGGCAAAAGAGCTTGGACTCAACCAAGGATCCAGCAAAACTGAGCATAATCTTTCAGGCAAGGAGATGGTCATTCAATGAAATAAGGGACTTCCAGACTTTCCTTATGAAAAAACTAGAGCTCAATGGAAAATTGGATCTTCAAATACAAGACTCAAGAAAGATATGAAAAGGTAAACAAGGAAAACACACATACACACATTCATATAACTTGTAATTCAATAAGAGCAAACTGTTTACATCCCTATATAGGAAGTTATTACCTTTCAATAATGAGAACTATATAATTACCATGACATTTAAAAGGGATAGATAGATAGATAGATAGATAGATAGATAGATAGATAGATAGAT
>NW_027187419.1:33941049-33942700 GCF_028583685.1 Petaurus breviceps papuanus | reverse complement strand
AGATAGATAGATAGATAGATAGATAGATAGATAGATAGATAGATAGAGGGTGTTGGTATAAAATAACTAATCTGATTATAAAAAAAACATTATAAAGGGATGCAAAGGGATTTTACTGGGAGAAAAGGCAGAAAAGGGTAAATTATGCCACACAAAGAGGCACAAAACACACTGTAGTGGAGGGAAAGAAGGGAAGGAGAGGAGCACTGTATGAGATTTACTCTCATAAGATTGGGTTCCAGGAGGGAATAACATACTTTACTAAGTATAAAAATCTATTGTGCCCTTCAGGGAGTAGGAGGGGAAAGGAGGGGAAAAGGTAAGGTGGCAGAGAGTAGAAATAGTAAGGGGGAAGGGCAAGGAAAGGGAAAGGGGGTAGATAGGGTGGGAATACTGAGGGAGGCAGTGGTCAAAAGGAAAACTTAAGGAGAGGAAGGGAGAAGGAAGAAATAAAAACATAAACAAAGTTGGGAATACGATGGAGGGAAAGATAAAGATAGTAATGATTACTGTGAATGTAAATGTGATCAACTCTCCCATAAAATGGATTCAGATCACAGATTGGAATAAAAACCATAATCCTACAATATGCTGTCTACAAGAAACACATTTGAAACACAGGGTAAAGGTAAAAGGATGGAGTAGTATATATTATGCTGCAGCTAAAGTGAAAAAAGCAGGTGTAGCAATCCTTATCTCAGATAAAGCAAATGCAAAAAAAGATCTACTTAAAAGAGACAAGGAAGGAAACTATATACTACTAAAATGCACCATCGAAAATGAAGCAATATCATGACTAAACATGTATGTACCAAGCAGTATAACAGCCATATTCCTAGAGGAGAAGTTAATGGAGTTAGAGGAAGAAAGAGATAGCAAAACTATACTAGTGGGGGACCTCAATCTCCCCCTCTCTGAATTCAACAATTCTAAACTCAAAATAAACAATAAAGAAGTTAAGGAGATGAATAGAATTCTAAAGAAGGTAGATATGGTAGAACTCTGGAGAAAACTGAATGGGGATAAAAAGGAAAATACTTTCTTCTCAGCAGTACATGGCACATACAAAAATATTGACCATATATTAGGGCATAAAAACCCCCACAATTCAGTGCAGAAAGGCAGAAATATTAAATGCATCATTCTCAGATCATGATGCAATAAAATTATATGTAATTAAGGGCCCTGGAAGCATAGACTGAAAACTAATGGGAAACTAAATAATTCAATCCTCAAGAATGAGTGGGTCAAACAAGAAATTATAGAAACAATCAGTAACTTCAATGAAGAGAATGACAATAATGAGACAACATACCAAAACTTGTGGGATGCAGCAAAGGCAGTTCTTAGGGGAAGTTTTATATCTCTAAATGCATACATTAATAAAATAGAGAAAATGGAGATCAATAAATTGGACATTCAACTGAAAAAGCTAGAAAAAGAACAAATTGAATATCCCCAATTAAATACTAAATTAGAATACTGAAAACCAAAGGAGAGACTAATAAAATTCAAATTAAGAAAACTATTGAATTAATAAATAAAACTAAGAGCTGGTTTTATGGGGGGAAAACAATAAAATTGATAGATATTTAGTCAATATGAGAAAGAAAGAAAGAAAGAAAGAAAGAAAGAAAGAAAGAAAGAAAGA